>NW_017728886.1:131275479-131279153 GCF_001723895.1 Crocodylus porosus | reverse complement strand
GAGGTCCCTTCCAGCCCTAATGTCTATGAAATAGCATCACAGTTTTTTTGGAGACATCAGAAACTTCAGTAGCTACTGCTGAAGATGTCACAGAAATTGAGTATACCCCTCACCTGATGACTAGTGAAGAAAAATGGGGTTTACAAAATATTTCAAAGCCCTTGATATTTTTTTAAAATTCACGTGGCGCAACAATATAAAAACACAAATATCTTTTTTTCCCCCCCCTCATCTCATTAGGTTTCCTCTGGCTACAAAAATGTAATTGCCCTCAATAGAACACTATTAACAAGAAATACCATAGGCATACAGACAATTTGTCAGGTTAGCTATTACCAATCCCTGAAGGACTTCTGAGTATCAAGGCAGAAATTTTTAGTGGATTTTATCACTTTTAGTAACACATCTCTTGATAAAATCTACTAAACTGGTTGTTACTGTTCCTTTCAAAAGTGCAGACAGATAGTTGGAGAGCTTTTTTATGGACATGTGCCTCTTTTCTCAATAGTGTGTTTCTGTAAATTAACCTGGATATACCAAAAGTATAAGCTGCTTTGGTCAGGTCTTAGCTGAACAAGAAAGAATAGTTGAACACAGACTTCTGTTAAATGGATGCCCATATAACAACGGCAACAAAGTTGCACTGAAGAGCCCAACAGACCCTCAGAACGATGAGGATCAAATTTATAATCTGAATGCACATGTTATGCAACACTAAGAAGTATTGGAGAGGAAACAAATTCCAAGAGCAAGCATCTCCCTTTTACCACCATAGCTTCATATTTTCCATGTACAATTCTAGCTAGATGGAGATACAGATGGACGAAAATTTCATTTTCTGCCAACTTTGAAGATTTCAGAATGTATTGTGATTCTGTATGAGCATAACAAACTTTTCAATAATTTTCCTAGAAAACAAACTATCAAAAGGTCCATTCTTTGTATTAAAATCTGGAATTTATTTGGTCTCTCATCAGAAGCCAGCAGCACGCTATGGACCAAAATACATACATACATACATACATACATACATAAATAAATAAATAAAAACCATTCCCTACAAAAGCTTCATCAAAACTGCTATGTCTCTATGAAATAATATGATTTTGATGAAATAACACTTAAAACATTCTGACTAGTTCTAGATTTAACGAGCTACTCTTTGACCAGTGTTCATTTTGTGTACTCAGAGTCCGCTAAGACATAGAACCATTTACAGGTGTTAAGAAGAATATACTAGTGACTCTCAGTCCATGCTGCATCACACCTGCAGAATGCATGTTCCAAATTGCTATCTGGTATAAATCAGTTTTCTTCTTCAATGGAGTTATACTATTTAACACCAGCTGAAGAAGATCTGATCACATATCAGAATGCTAAATGAAAGAGAAACAGGATATTGCCTTATGGGACTGATAAGGGGTGTGAAAGTGCACTTCATTTCTCCTTATGGAACATGTATGCCAGTCACTTTAAAGTAACAATGCTGACTCTACATAAAACAAAATAAGCTATGGACTAGAAAAAACCAAACGCACTAAAAATGAAAACATTCCATTCCTTTATGACCTATCTTCTTCAGTGAACTCATGTCCCTGCCACCTTCATATCTTTGTCTAATAAGTGAGCAAGTCCTGCCATATCACTGCCAACATACTTTGACATGTAGATCACAGAAACAAGTAGATCACAGACAAGTTTCTGCCTTCCAAAGATTACTTGTCTGATGCATCATTACAGCCCATTGCAGTCCATTTTTTCAGGGGCACTGAAATTCTATCCATTTTGCTGATGAAAACTCATGCAGAAATACAGTCTTGTTTCAGCTTTTATACCATTTAAAGACCTTGAATGTAAAATTTCCAATATTTGGATGTTGCCATTTAGTGAGGCTAAAAATATCACTATTTCCCGGGGCACACAATTGTTCAATAGGCTGCATTTGAACAAGTATATATTGCATCCCAAATTTTTGTCTCTTTTCAGAAGGTTAAAATTGGCAGTTTTGGTAGTTTGTCGTCACTATTGGCTCCCTCCCCCCCAAAAAAAGTGTTACGCTCAAATCCCCATTTCTGTTTGATACACTGATGAGCTCACGTAAAACAAGATCCTTCACATATGAGGAGAATGCAGATTTCAGTTCCAAAAAGTCAAAGAGGATTAATGTTTTAAATAAACAAGAAATCAAATTATTTGAACTTATATATGAAATACTGATTGCTCAAAAGCCAAGACCAGAGTGACACATTTCATGCTGCACAAACACTTTCAGGGCTGTCCTTCAGCCCCAACTCCTCTTTGCTATCTGCTACTTGAACACTGAGATAAAACTGAAACGTGCCAGGAGCCAAATCCTTGGCCCAGGTAGCTTCTGCCCTACCTGTCTCTTGTCAACCTGTGCCTTGCTAAACTCTTAGCAAAAAGGATTTTGCAAGCTTAAGAATCACACACCATTTGTCTTGCTGTGCTCGAAATTATAGGGCCTCTCACCCACAGGAGAAACCTACCTGTATAATCAAATGTTCTGAAATCATATTTACCACTGACAATGAATTATGAGAATTAGCAAAAAATTTTTTTTCTTCTAAAAAACCAAGAGAAATCATAAGAACCAATAACATGTGTTGACACAGAGATATGGAAAACAATTGGAGAATTAACAATATATGATCTCATTCCTGTATCTTATCCATAAAAATGCAGTCTGATTACTGCTGGAGATTTCTGTCAGCATCTTGCTAGCTTGCATTGCCCAGCTAGGCTAGCTAGGGGCCTAAATCATTCAAAGGCCCTGGGAATCTTTAGACAAAGACCTACTACCATAGCAACTGTTAAATTCTTGTCTTTATCTGGCCATTCGCATTCCTCTATTGAATTCTCAAGTAGTATGTGAATATTAAGCATATAACTTCCTCCCTCTAGTGGGCATCAGATTCACAGGTCAGGTGCGATTCCTGATCCAAATATAATATACATTTAACATTAACAAAAATGGAGACAACATTCATGAAAACATCTATGCATGATATTCCACAACCCACCCAAAATATTGTGTTCATGATAAACTAGCTTTAAAGATGGAAAGAAGGCTAGTTAGTCTGACCAATCCCCGATTAACAGGATGACTATATTTTAGCAACCTCTGTTACAGCATACCACAATAGATTTCACTAACCACAATTTTCATTTTATAGTTACTTAAAATGGAAGACTATTCAGATAGTTATTAGCTTGTTACCATCTGAAGACTGTCTTATTCTGCATTTATAAGTTAAAGCAGAGGACGGCAAAATATGGCCCATGGGCTGAATCCAACCTGCAGGCAATTTCATCCAGTCCATGGGTGCTCACTACCTAATTGTACACCACCCAGCTCTTCCACCCATGAGGACAGAAAAGGCCAGGCCCAGCTAGCATGCAGATTCTGGGTGGGGATGCTGCTGCCAATGCTTCAGCTCCCAGGGGACTTGCTCAGCTTCCCCAGAGTCCCGCTTATTCTGGACACCAAGTAGCGAAGCGGCAGGGGCAGGGGCAAGGGCAAGGAAAAGGAGCTGCAGCTAGGTGGAAGTATGGAGCATGGGGCTATGACTGGTGGCAGTGCAGAGCCCATGCCCAGAAGAGCAGCAGGAGCATGGAGCTTGGGTGGGCATGGTGTGGGTGTGAGGGAGGGTGGG
>NW_017728886.1:131252879-131275379 GCF_001723895.1 Crocodylus porosus | reverse complement strand
GCAAGGAAAAGGAGCTGCAGCTAGGTGGAAGTATGTCCCTGCTGCAGTGCTTGCTTCTGGGGCTGGCAGCCGTGCCCAGAAGAGCAGCAGGAGCATGGAGCTTGGGTGGGCATGGTGTGGGTGTGAGGGAGGGTGGGAGGGTCTGGGGACCCCCCAAAACACCCTCTCCCAAGGCACAGCCCCCACCAGCAGCAGAAGCAGGTGGGGGCACTTGGGGCTGGCACAGGCAGTGCCACTGGTGGTGTGAGGCTCTGGCCAGTCCTGCACATGGGACCAAGGAGCACAGGCAGGCCCACCTGCCTCCATCATGTTGGGCTCCCTGGGGCACCCATGCAGTTCTTGTACTCACCACTGGGGGACCTGCTGGGCTTCCCCAGAGTCCTGCTCATTCTAGGCACGAGGTAAGATAGGGGCACAGGTGGGGAGGAGGAGATGGAGGCAGAGCTGCAGCTGGGTGGGAGCATAGAGCATGGGCTGGTGGCAGCACAGAGCCCATTCCCAGAAGGGCAGCAGGAAGCATGGAGCTCTGGTGGGCAGGGTGTAGGTGTGAGGGACGGTGAGCATGTTTGGAGAGCCCCCCCCCACACACTCCCCTCCATGGCGCACAGCCCCCACCGGCAGCAGCAGCAGGCAGAGGTACTTGTCGTGTTCATGGCTGGTGTAGGCACTGCCATCATTGGTGTGCAGCTCTGGCCAGCACTAGAAAAGGGACTCATGGAGCACAGCCAAGGTGCCCCACCTCTATTGTGTAGGGCACCTGGGGTCCTTGTGCAGCTCCCACACTCCCATGCTACCGGGGGAAGCCCCATGCAGTGGAGCAGTGAAGGCAGCCAGCTCCATGCCATGCAGGTCCTGGACTGCCTGCTCTCCCATCTCCACGCACTGCAATGCCCTCATGCTGAGGCACCCCATGAGTGCAGAGTGCCTCAAGACAGGGGACCAGGCAGCCCAGGGCTGCCTGCTCCCCTGTCTCCATGTGCCTCAGCATGGGAGCTGCTCTACAGAGCCTCTGCACTGAGGCACAAGAAACCCGTACGCTGAGCCACACTGCTCCACAGCTGGCTGGAGAACAGTGTGGCTACAGGGGAGCAGTGAGCCCAGGGCTGTCTGCTCCCTTGTCTCCACATGCCTCAGTTCAGGGGCTCTGTACCACAGATATTGCAATGAGGCATGAAGAGACAAGAGAGCAGCCAGCCCAGGGCTGCCTGCTCCCACATCTTGAGGGACACTGTATCCCAGCCAGCTGGAGAGTGGCTGGCTGGGGCACAGGCTGCCTCAGTGTGGGGGATTCACAGTGCACGGAGATGAGGAAGCAGGCAATCCTGGGCTGTCTGCTCCCCCACCTCATCATTTGTACACTGCACTTTGGCATGTTTTGTGCCACATTTTTTCCAGGGTTTTTTTTTGGGGGGGGGGGGAGGGGTTGGTACTGGGAAATCAAAGTAGCAAATTTTGCCCCCACAGCTCTGTGCATGGTTTCATGTGCAACATGTACAGTTTGTGGCACTGTGAAAGGATTGTGGCACCAGAAACCACATGTGCCTACATGTCTGAATCTGGCCAGTTAGGGTTATAATTTCAGCAGTGCCAAGGCCAACTGATTTACACCCACTGACAGTCTGAGCTAATGTTTGTCAAAGCTACAGAATTTGACTCGGACATTATTACAAGCCCTTTAAGCCAAATGTTCGGCCATTTCTTTTTACCCCTCATTTATTAAACATGTAGCTTTATCTTTTACATAGACAGCAAGATGAGCTAATATGGGTCACCTCAGAGCAGAAAAAAAGGAATTCATTCTAACTGAGATGTGGAAGATGGGGAGAAAGGAGTGGTTTAACAGATATCAATATATCTGTAAAGATGTTAAATAAAGAGTGTTTGAGCAAAAATAAAAATAAAAATCAATAAACCTCTTTGCTAATCAGTAGCTGGTGAGCACAATGCCCCACTGTTTCTTTTTGTTAATGCTAGTGGAGTTGCATCCATTTTCACTGCCTACCAATATATTCATGGCAATTTCACAGGGTGCTGCTTACAGACTGACCTTTTATTTCACCAAGGCAAATGGAGACAGGCGCTTGATATAAAATACGAAGAGCCTCTACAAAGGACTTTGGCTAATTTATCTCTTTAACATGTATTCTTTTGTGTGCTGTAGCCAGGTGACATTTTTTCCTTGCCAGCATAATTTTAGTCCTTTTTCTTGTGTGTTCTCTTTCCTTTAGAGATTTACAGTAACCAATCAGGAATCATTTGACTTTATATTAACATCCAAGTGCCAGCTTCACATTCTAAATATAAGCAAGTTATTGTTTAATCCTTATATACACAATAGAATTTAACCTCATTTGTCAGCATTTTTTCATTAATCCTACAGAATGAATCTCTCTGCATAAAAGTATGAATAGATTGGCACTGTAGAGAGCTACTTCCCACAAATTACTTCCCAGCTTTGGCCATCACAGACAATTGTACTGAAGGCTACGAGTTTCAAAAGACTCCTCAGCACATCACATTATCATCAAATTATGGGCTCTTTAATTCTCCTTTTCCAACCTTGGTTAATATTCTATTTGGGAATTTAATTACCATCATTTAGAGAAGTGCTGATTTATTTAAAAAGACAATAGATGGAGTTGCAGTACCTATTTAAAATTTTTAAAAAATGAATTGTTAGATACAGTATAGCTTCATATCTGCTTTCCTTACACTGGGCAGCTTTTTGAGAGTCTCCTATCATGTTTCTGTCATATACTAGTTTTCAAGTGACCCATAAGATTTTTTGGAGGCAGAGAACACTATGAGGCCCTAACATCCAATTTTCCATCTTATTTTACTAGGTGCTACAGATATGCATAGCAAGAAATGGTCTCAAACAGTTTATAATCTAAATAAGCCAAATAAACAAAGCTGAAGAAGGTGGAAAACTGTGGCACTAGGATTACCATTTATCAAAAACACCCAAGTCCAAAAATTTCAAAAAAGTATTAAATATCATTGAAAGTTAATGGCATTTATAGGCCCACTGCCTAACTAAAGTTGGTTGTCTTATTTTTCCAATGACAAATTGGGAATTTGACTTTCTTAGGAATTTGAATAATGAAATGCTCCTGATATTCTGCCTCAGTGCCACACAGAAATTATAGTTAGGATATCTTAGATTCACATTCTCCTCTACAAGCTGGGCTCCATCATCTGACCACACCACACATGATTTATTGGTCTCTCCTCTTGAAGGCAAGCACTGCAATAGAGGAAATAAAAATGAGATGAGCTTGGGAGTCTTGTCCACAGAGTAAATGGGAACGTAAAACAATGAGCTATGAATCACAGGAGTACTATAGAACTATTTCTAATACATATCTTCTCTCTAAAATATTATTTTAATGAAAACTTTATATTTACTGTGGTTTAATTTTTTTTTGGGGGGGGGTAGGGGGAATATCATTTGGTCAAACCTAATTTTCCATCAAATTTTTGTTAGAAACTTTTTTAAGCAGACCCACTCCAAGGACAGTTAATTGTTGAAACCTCTCTTCAACAGAAAGCTGAGAAAGGAAGATGTTTTGATCAGGGAGGAATAGGTGTTTTCCTATACAAACAATTTAATGAAAATGGAATGTGTCCAAGAACTGAAATAGGTGTGGGAATGTCAGGGCAGCTAAGCAGTGTCCTCACATATTGTTCTTATTGTACTCAAATAGGTTGTGCTAAATCCTCCACCTCCTTCCCAATAATAAAGAGTTCAGGAGTTCAAGGGGGAGTTTAAACTCCCTGCTGAGTTTAATTTCCAACTATGCTTTTCTTTGTTTATTACTTCTGTAGTTTTTCTTTTCCAATTTTCTCATTATATTTTTGTGCCCTTTTTACACTTGTAAATGAGTTGGCTAAAAAAATTGAATATTATTTTGTAAATAATATTCTAATGGACAAAATGTTTTTTTCTCACCATACATTATACAATTCTATGGCATTATTTCTTCTCAAGGAAGCCTGAAGACCAGACCAAATATGTGAAAGGAAGAATAAGGGCTATATTCAAAGTTGGATTGGTCTCTGGGTGTTGAACTGACAACCAAGAAAAAAAGAAGAAATATCTTTGTTCTTCTGCAACTGAAATGCTGTTGTTTTGCCAGTATTTCCTTTCTACCCTTAGTTATTATGCCTGTGTGAAGTGGCTACTATTAGCTTTGGATTCAGATTCAGCTCATTTGGGGAACAGCAATTTGATTCGGTGATCCGAATCACTGCTCTGAATTGAAAATCGGCCAAATCTGATTCAGAGATTCGGCTCCTGCCAAATCTCCAAATCACCAAGGCCCATCCCTTGCCCATTCTCCCAGCCTGGCAATGGCTGCCCTGCCCACTCCAGCTCCTGGTACCTCAAAAAAAACAAAGCCCCGCCTCTTATTACATGACTGTAAAGTGACCAATATTATAGGAACCTCAAAATAGGATTGGGGTCTCTTGGAAATACCATAATAGCAGTAATAAATTCTACAAATAATTCAGATACTAGTTAGGTGTTTGCTGAGAGCCAGAGTGCATTTGGAAAAAAAACAAAAAACAAAAAACAACAGTACAGTGAAAATGAATCAGCTGAACAGAAAACCTGCAGTAGAAAGGGAAAGTACCATTACTGAGGGCAGGGAAGAAAGGGATGGCAAGTGTGGATGATATTATATTTCTCTGACTGCCTTTCATGCCCGTGGAACTGAGAGTGGTAGAGAGGAAAGCCATGGCACAATCAGCATTGAGTGAATGGTTTAGCTCAAATAATGAAATTTCTTTTTAAAAATCACTCAGACTATAGACAGACATTCAAAAAAGCCGGAACCTGAATTGATTCAGTCTTTGCAATTTAGTCTAACCTGTCTAGCTTGAACCAGTTTGCAACCATAAAGACATTCCCTCTGGACTGAGGAAATGCAGGCACATATCTAGAGCAGCCCTCCCTTTCATTCCATAGTGATGAGCTGAGGAGGGAGTTTGGCCAGGCCCCAACAGGACCTCTGATTAGGAAAGGGTGTAAACTCCCACTCTACCTGCACTGTCCCAGGCTTTTTCATGCATGCTGCTGAAGGGGTGGGAGAGTTTCCAGATCCCGGACCAAGGGTAGCATTCTGAGGCAAATGGGGTATGTGCAGTGGATTGCTGACACTGAGCTTTTCAATCTTCTCCCCCACACCCCTTCTTCATAGTGTCTGCAAACCTAACAGTAGAGGAAGTCATCAGGGAGCTGATAACACAGCTTTTATCAGCCCATCAACAAAACAATAGTACCTCTCATTAGTTCAAGCTCTTCTTAAACAGCCTTTTCCAGGGAAGTAATGGAGGGACATTACCAGCTGAACTGTTCATTAACCCCCAAAAAGCCTTAAGCGGATACTGTTCTGTCTGCTCAACCCAGTGAAATTTGACACACACACACCTCTCAGCATTAGCTAGCATACCAAGTGACTTGGATCCATGTGGCTGGGATCCAGGCTGTGGGAGATGGGAGGGAGGGAAGGGTGAACCCCTGCTTGAGTAGTAAGTAGTAAAAGGTGGGGGCGGGGGGAAAGGGTGAAGCCAGGAAGACCCTGCTGTGCCTGCAGTCTCTGCCAGAGCTCTGGCTAGGGAGTAAAGAGGCAGGACCAGCTCTGTTCCCTGGAGCAAACAGCACAGCACAACCCAGAGCTGCAAAGCATCTGGGATAGTTGGGGACTCTGATTTAACTTAAACTGGGAAGGGGTCTGAGACAGACATTGCATAAACTGCTTTCACCCAAATCAGTTAAGTCTGATACTACGTTCAAACAGGTTTACCTTAAACCAGTTTCAGCCACCCCACACAGCCAGCTCAGGTTCATCTTGGAGTCAATGATGACTCCAAGATCCTTTTCCACCTCTGTGCTGACAAGAGGGGAGTTCCCCAGCCTATAGGTATAGTGCTGGTTTAACATCGCTTCATTTTTTCCATCTCTTTCTTCATGGCAGGTAAGTATTGAGGAAGGAGCGGGCAGATAGCAGACACGCTCCCACTATGCTACCTGCCTGATGGTGGGGTCTGGTGCCTCTGGATCCCAAAACTGAAGCCATGCCCTTGGCCCACATTGGCAGTGGCTGTGTTGTAGGAGATGGGCTTCTGGTTGGAGTGCTGACATGGGAAAGTGGATCCCCCTCTTTCACTTCCCCTGCTTTTGCCCTTCTATTTTCTTGACTCTGTTTACCAGCACCTCCATCCAGTGATCGAGGGTTTTGCTGCTGCTGACCCTTCACCCTCGGGTTGCACATGCCTGCCAGCATATGAACCATAGTGGACTGCAACAGATCCAGCCAGTTTTTTGATGCCCTCCTTCAGCTGCTTCACCAGTGCCTGCACTTCTGGTGAAAGCAGCTTACCCCAGCCAGGAATATCAGTCCCCTAGAACATCTCAATTTTATTCTCAAGCTGCTTCACTATGGGGATCCCTTGGCTAAGGAGGGCATCACCAGTGCTAAGGCTGTCAGTGGCCTCAAGGAACTGCCTGAGGACCACTAATATTTGGGAGATGGTATCCCACTCTGTTTTGTTAAGGGTGCCATTGATCCCAATCTCATGGATGGTCTTCTGTTGCTTGACCAGCTTTTCTAGCATCAGGTATGTGGAGTTCCACCAAGTGTCCACATCCTGCATGAATTTGTGCTGTGGGATGCTCAGCTCTGCCTGTTTCTCCCAAGCATCTTTCCCCTCCTTGAAGCTCCAGTGGAAGTAGCCCACCACCTTCCTGTGTTTTGAAATTAACTGGCTGGTAGTGAGTGTCATCACCAGGAGCTCTGTCCCCTTCAAGGCATCCCTGACTATGAGGTGGAACTTGTTTGCCACACAGCAGATGCCAAAGTTGGCATCATGCATGGTCTTGACCATACTGGCCCCTTTGTTGATGACCATGAACCCACAGATGAGCTCACCCTGCCCAATGAACCACCTCTGCACCATGAGGTTCATGGCCACTATAATCTCCCTTGCTGTGTGTGGGATTCATCCATCACCTCCACTTGAAGGAGAGCCCACCAACACCCGGACTGATTGCACTAGTGCCCTGTGAGGGAGAGGTAGGCATAAATCCAGGAAAGCCTAGGGGCAAAGAATGGGGCATACAGGCTGTAGAAGCAGGGGGTAGCTACCAAGGAGAAGTATACCTCCTTGGCCCACACTTGCAGGGAGTCAGTTAGGAAGGCCAAAGCAGAAATGGAACTCAGGCTGGAGACAAAAGTTAAAAACAAAAAGTCCTTCTTCAGGTATATGGGTAGCAAACAGAAGGTGGTGGGTAACATCAGACCCCTACAGGACAGGCTAGGGCAATTGGTGACAGATAAAAAAAGACAAGACTGAACTCTTCAATAAGTTTTTTGCCTCTGTATTCCTGAACATGGATCAAGACAAATCTCCCAATTGCAATTCCTCTGGCACAGGAGAAACAAGCCCACCAACAGTCAGCACTGTCCTAGTAAAGGAACACTTGGAGAAGCTGAATGTGTTTAAGTCAGCAGGCTCAGATGATCTTCATCCAAAGATGCTGAAGGAATTGGCCTGTGTCATAGCAGAGCCACTGGTGTGACTGTTTGAGCACTCCTGGTGCTCAAGTCAGGTCCCAGAGGACTGGAAGAGGTCCAATGTGGTCTCTATTTTCAAGAAGGAAAGGAAGAAGGATCTGGGTAATTATAGACCAGTTAGTCTCACCTCTATCCTTGGGAAAACCTTTGAAAAAATTATCAAGGATCACATTTGTAGGAGCCCAGCAGGAAAAATAATGCTGAAGGGCAACCAGCATGTGTTCATAGCAGATAGATTCTGCCTGACTAACTTTGTTTCTTTTTATGACCAGGTCACAAGATGCTTTGATACAGGACTTGAGGTACATGTTCTTGGATTTTAAGAAGGCCTTCAAGATAGTATCTCATCCTATTCTCATAAACAAACTGAGCGGTTGTGACATAGACAATTACATGGTCAGGTGGGTGGCAAATTGGCTTAAGGGCCACACCCAGACAGTGGTGGTGGGCTAGTCAGTATTGACATGGAAAGATGCATGGGATCCCCCAAGGTTCAGTCTCTGGACCTGTTCTATTCAATGTTTTGATCCTCGACTCGGATGAGGGCATGGACAGAAATCTGTCCAAATTAATAGACAATGTAAAATTATGGGGTACAGTAAAAACACTAGTGGGAAGGGATTGAATCCAGGTGGACCTGGACAGGTTGGAAAAAATGCGCAGAAAAAAAAATTAGGATGCAGTTCAACAAAGACAAGTGCAAAGTCCTGCATCTAGGGAGAAGGAATCACCAACACACCTATAGGCTAGGGGGATGACCTTCTCATCAGCAGTGGCAGAAAGGGATCTTGGAGTCATAGTTGTGTGTCATGTCCCTGCCTTCGGCAGTGCTAGCAGATAGTATACCTGGGATCATCTGCCACTTCAAAATGATCCTACACTGCACCCTCCCTCCCCCTGCTTCTGGGTTGAGGGTGGGGATCTTGCCTTACCCCCCCTCCTCAGCAGGCAGAGGCACAATGACAGGGGAACTGACCCACCTGCTCCTACAACCTCCTCCAAAGTGGCTTCCAGAGAAGGAGACCTGCCCCTAGGAAAACTGAGGGGTGTGGAGCACAAGCTTAGATTCCCCCTCCTTCCCCAGGGTTTCCTTCACTATGGTCCTCAGCTCCTCCACTTCCAGATCCAGTTTCTCCTCTGGCACTGGAAGGCTCACACTGGGAACTGAAATTAGGGTGGAGACTATCATGCTAATTCTGGTTAATTGTGTTAGTGGTGGTGGTGCAGGTGCAGGCACTGCTACCACCTCTTTGTTCCCACTAGCAGCAGAAGACTCATTACTGCCAGGAAAGAGAGTGTCTAGTTTGGGGCGGGGAGAATCTGGAGCTCTCCCTCTGCCCCCTCCCCCTTCCCCGCCAGAAGACCTGGCACCTGCCTTTCCAGCATGCTTCATAATGTTTGGTGTGATGCAAAATGTGTGTGTAATATATGTTGCACTTTCCTGCACAGTGATGTCACAATGTCAGGAAAAATACAGATTTCTTTTTGTGGGGGAAAGGATCAAGACAGACTAACAAGAACAACTAAGAGGATTTGGGGGGGAAGAATAAGTTGAAAGGAATGGATAGGGGTAACAATAGGGATTGTAGGCAAGGGTAGGAAAGGATTGGCTACAACTTATAAAGAGAGGTTAGCTAGCAAGCCAGAGCCTTTCAGACACTGCTGCTCCAAGACAGACAACTCACAAAAGGCAGAGATCACTTCAGAGACCGATTTATATGTTGTTTTTACATCCCTCCCCCAGAGCACTGTGATTAGAAGGGAACTGAAAGTTCGCAGTCACTGGCCAGCTACAAATGTTAATATCAGAACAGTCTTTCCCCACCTCCCATCCTTTTCCATTTTATATATATTAAAAAAAAAAAAAAAAAAAAAAAAGAGGCTTCCAATTCAATTCAGACCTTTTAATGGGTCTCCTGATTCAGGGATTCAGCTGACTTGGGCTGGATCTCCTCCAAACCCAATCAGTTACCAAAGCTTTGCACAGCCCTAACATATACCGTATAAGAAAGAGAAAGAACAGCAACAAGATAGTGCAGCCAATTTGGAAAGCCCAAGTAATCTTCTAAGGTCTTTCAGTATCTGCTTGATACCCATGCTTAGAGAAATAGAAAGTGAAGGTTTCTTGTTTAGGACTGGACTTTACTTCCACTGCTGAACAGTTTCTCATCCCAGAGGGTGAGATGATACCTTAGACTGTTGGTATCATACCTAAAGCCATGCCTGTGCTGATTGACCATTTGGGGGTGCATCTAGCTGGTCACCCATATCTCTCCTATTTGCTAGAAGTTCCCACTCCATCTACAGAAATTGTCTACAGGCTCTTCAGGGTAACAGCTATCTTGTTCCAGAACACTTTGATCCTAATCCTGGTTTCCTGAATTCACCTTTTGACCCTGGGTCTTGACATTGGCTCAACTTCTGACTCTGGTTCCAAATTTTACCTCTTATTTTGAGTCTGACTTCCATGTCCTGGTAGTATAACAGTCTGCTGCAGGTCCATGTTAAGATGGACTACGCCAGTACCATGTGTGCTACTTCAGTGACTGACCTGGTAGCTTGCAGACACAACCAGCATCATCCTCCACAGACATGACTTTTGTTCAAGAGGCATAGTATCTACTACATTTTTTCTTCTGTGTTCTGCTAGCTCATGAATCAATGGCACTTCTGCCCAATATGTATGACCAAGAATGGGAAAATGCTTAGGGTTTAATGGATCAGAGCTGTCTCGTTTGTGATCCCCTTCAGTTGCAGGAAGAAACACTGTTTTAGCCATCTAACATAGGTACAGATTGGGCAGACAGAAGTTATTGTATTTGTTCAAAGCTACAGAGTGGGTGTGTCTACATGAGATGCTACTGTGCAGTTCTTACTGCACATGTCTTTAGTACTTGTACAAACAAGTACTAAACAAATGCACAGTAACCAGCTTTACTGTGCAGTAGTGCTAACAAACATTTAAGTGACACTACTGTGCAGTAGACTAATAATACTGTACAGTAGTATATTAGCATGGTTAGTGCTGTGATGCACTACTGCACAGTCAGCATATCATGCAGACAAGCCCAGTGAGCCATGTATAGGACTGGGAAGAGAAGCTAGTAAAGTTTCCAAACTAGGGGTTGCAATGCCAGGGAGTCCTTCATTCTTCCAGGCCTATGAACAGCTGATGTATGTTTAAATGACAGGGACTGGAGATTTATTGCATCTCAGCTGCTCTGAGGTAACTGCTGTGCCTGCAGGTACCCTGCAGTAAGTGAAAGATAAACCAGAGCAACATAGCCCTGTACCAGTTTGGCTCTCCCTGGGCACATCTACAAGAGATGTTTACTGCAGAACTGCCTGATTAGCCCTCTAGTAAAGTTCTGACATCTACATGTGTGGCCGTATTAGGCCAGAGGAAACTAATTAGCTCCACATCAGGTTAGTAATTGTAAATGCAAGTACTATCCTGAGGCAGTGTTCTTTAGTGTGCAGTAATGTACATGTAGACATATATAGGGTGCACATGCAAACAGTGCCTGGGAGCAATAAACTCTGGCATGATAAGCATCAAAGTTTATTGCTCAATGTTAGTAACCCATGGAAATTCACTTCCTGGGTGCATCTACACATGCCATTAAGGTGACATGATAAACTCTCAGCACAATTTATGCCAGAGTCAGCTGCTCCCAAGCGCAGGATCTGTATGGGCACTAAGAACCACAGCAGTTAGAGCTGAGGCAGAGTAACCCCAGGCTGGAAGAGGTCCTGAGGGGTCATCTCCAGGCTCTGGGTGGCAGAGGGGATGCCTGATGCACAAGGATGCTAAAGTGTGGGGCTAAGCAGCATGCAGCCCCTGCACTTTAGCACTCTTATGCCTTAGCCAGCCCATGTCACCATCTACATGTGTTTCAGCACATGTAATTACTCCTTCATAGAACAGTACTGTTCTTGATAGTACTGTTCCTGACAGTACTATCCTATGGTGGAGTTAATTAATTTACTGTGCCCTAATAATGGTACACATGTAAACAGTGGAGCCAATCAGTAAACTCAGCAGTAAAGCGCACACGTAGATGCACCCCCTGGCCATGTCTACATGAGACTCTGATGGAGCACTAGTCTGATATTATTGTGCAAAAGCACTCCAGGGCAAAAACCATGATGAAATGTGTGATGGAGGCTGTCTGAAGGTTAGCCACAATGTTGGGCCACCCACCTGCCTAGGGCAGTCCACCTACCTCTTTCTCCATCCACACCTTTAATGCAAGTAATAAGTTGTTCCTAGGTGGGAGGCTGCCCCTTTTATGCCCTAATACCAAGAGCATAATACATGGCTCCAACCTTCCCTTTACCATGTCCCATGCCTCAAAGACATTATACTACTATTGTCGCATCTGTGAACCCCTCTGGTGCCGAGCTCTCTGAGCCCCTCTGGCACTGGGCTGTACACAATATGGTGCCCTGCCCACTGGGCACTAATGAGGCCTCCTCCTCCGCTTATAGCCTAATGCCAAAACTACCAGTATAAACATTAACACAAACATAAGCCCCTGTGCTACAACACAACAATAACAATGGAGACTGCATTCCGCCCCTTTAAAAAGGCAAACTTCCATCCTAGGACAGAGCATCTCCTAGCCCTGGGTACCTTGTAGGCTCCTGCAACCTTAGGCCTTGTAAGCAATGAAGCAGGCTGCCAAACATCTCTAGGTAGCTGTGAGGGAGTGGGGCCTAGGAGCGGCCGTGTACTCCCTAGCGCCCCCTACCGTCACGTAAGGTGGACTCAGCAACCTCGGATTCTCACCTGCCATGACTTTGATGATAAATAGGTTTGGATGGGAGGCTGTCTTTATACCCCCGGTGAACGGTGTGAATGTCCCTGCCCCTACTCCGTATGGGGTACCTGTGTGCACCCCTTGCCTTAAGGACTATGCATGCCTCCTACCTCCCCTTTAGCACACCCCAAGCCTCGCAGTTGTTCCCGGATGTTTATTCTGTCATGGACCCTCTGACCGACCCTCGCTGGCACCCCTTGGGCTCATTCTACCCTGGTGCCCTTCTCCAGCAACCCCGGGATTGTCCACTCCCTGGTGCCCCTGGGGCTCACCACGCCCCGACGCCCGTCTCCAAACTTCCCGAGGTTATCACGCCGCCTGGGCTGTCTTCCTAAACTTTTGCTAGTCACTCTAGTGTCTGAATACTGGTGGATACTGGATTGGGCTCAGGCGGATGGAGCCTTACCTGGCCTCTCGACCCTACTGGGTTCTTGCCAATGCTATAAAAGTCTGCTTCGGCTCAGGTGGCCTGAGCCTTACCTGGCCTACTTGACCCCTCGGGGTCCTGTCAGTCTTTGAGGTCCACTTAGGCTCAGGCAGCTGAAGCCTTACCTGGCTCCTTAGGCCCTTCGGTTTCCCCAATACTGCAGAACCCTTCTAGGGTCCTTTTTAGTCCCACTTGTTACTGGGTTCCTAATAATCAGAACATGCCCCACCTTTTCCTGGGGGGGTGGGGGGCTCTTTTGATACCCACACCCGCTCCTGGGGCACCTTTCCCCCTCTGGGGCCTGTGCCGTGCCTCTCGCGCTCGCTGCCCCACTCTGGGGCCTGTGCCGCGCCTCTCACAGCTGGGGCTACAACCCCCACTCAGCGAGCACCTTTCCAGCACTCCTTGTGCTGTGCCCACTGTGGCACTGTACCCCTACTGGGCACTGGGAACCCCCAAGCTACTGGGGAGTCCCCATGAGGCCTCCTCTCACCCCTAGTCTCACCCGGTCCTCCGGGGTAACTATAATTGAAACCTGAGCCACCTGGCTACAACATAAACGACACAGAGCCTCCTTGCTCATAACGTAAACTCCAAGCCCCTCAAGGGCTCTCAATCCTACCTCCCTTTAGGGTGTCCTCATCCTCAACATCATCGCAGCCAGTAAGCACAGTAAGGCTGCAACCACTAACTCAGGCCCTGCTGCCTGCTCAACTGCCCTCTGGCACAGGCCTGGGCAGTTTATAAAGACCTGGCCCTGCCCCCTTCTGGTCACCTGACCTATCTGGTTGCTGAAGCAACCAGCACCTGAGCTGCCTCTGGTGATTGGCAGCTCCTTAACCCTCCATTAGTCACAAGACATCCCCTTGATCCTGTCACAGTAGCTCTCTAAGACCAGTCCCTTCCCGTGAAGTCTCCAAAGAGAGAGTCAACCCTGCTAGCTCCAGCCATGAGCTTATATATCGTTAGGGCTCTTTGCTCTTCCAGTCATCTGACTGCCTGCAGGTGCTGGCTGATTACCCCATCAAGCTGTTGCTCAGGCAACCTGCAGCTGTGGAGCTCTGCCTAGCCTATAGGGCTCTGTGGCCAGGTTCCTTCTGCCTCTAAAGGAGCAGGCACATTAGTGTCCTGCTACACAATGCTACTGCAGAGTAGTATGAGGCTATTGCACAGTAACATCACAAAAAAGACATTCATCAGTGCTACTGTGCAGTAGCCTCATACTACTCTGCAGTAGCATCACATCACAGTTTTGCCATGTGATGCTACTGTATAGTAGTATTGGATTACTATGCAGTCAGTGTCTCATGTAGATGTGTCCAGGGGGTGCATCTACATGTAGTAACAACTGTTCAATCAGTGTCTCATGTAGACATGGCCCCTATGTAGTAAAAGAGGGCACAGATACTGTTACTTTGGAGCAGAGACATTTTAGGTCCCTTCCCCCTTTTAATTGCAGGACAGAAACAAGGATATCTGTGCCTGCTTGACTAAAAAAAAATATCAGTGAAAGCAGGGTTGAAACTAGAAAAAGTTTGTGGATGGCTGATATAGGAGGATTCATTTGTACTCCTGTGTTCTAACCATTGTGTCCAGTACTCCATTCATTATAAACACCTAGAATAATAAGGCCAGTGATAATGCATGCACATTTATGCATCCTTTCTACATCCATCTCTATACTCTTCACTAATAAATTTCAATGCATTTATGTCTGCAGGTATTCATTCCCAGTGAAGCTCTACAGCACAGTCTTTGCATACTTTAGCCAAGTGTGGGGTTGGGGAAGAAGCATTACATAAAGAATATAATGCTTCATCTGACTATAGTTTGATTTGAAAATCACTATAGATTCCTCTGGTAAACCATAGGGGATTCAACTTCTGGCCATTAGCTGTTTCTGGGTGCATCTACATGTGTGCTTTACTGGGGGACTAATTAGCTTTTCAGTAAAGCATCACAGTCTACATGTACACTGGTACCGGGGCACAGTAAATTAATTAACTCTGCCATAAGATAGTATCATTGGAGACAGTGCTATCTTATGGCAGAGTCAGTAACTGCACTGAAATGTATGTGTAGATGGCAACAGGGGCTGGCTGGAGCATGGCCTTGCACTTTTAACACTCGCACCCCAGCCAGACCTGGTCTGTATTGCATAATAGGTTGTGGCCTCTTTCTACATGAAGTGCTCTGTATATTGGGGGTGTCTACATGCGCATTAACATGCTTTACTTATTGTGCATTAAATCTAGTACCTCCATGGCGAAGTATTAAGCAAATGCACAATAGCCTGTCTTAATGCATATTAACTAAAGAACACATTTTTAAAGTGATGCTTAATGCACATTATGCTATATTAAGGTAATTAAGTAAATAGCATTTTTTGTGGTGCTTTAATGTTCATTAAAATAGGCTAATATGCATTAAAGTGCATATGTAAACATACCCAGGGTCCTGTGTTTGATTAGGTTTCCAAGATGTTACTATAACACAAATAACTCTACTTCTAGAACCTGAGACTTCTTTATGAGAGTTTTGTACCAGTGATGCAACTGGCATTAGTTTGCTGACATTTTTTGCTCTTTTAACTCACTATTAATGCCTCTATTTGTTTCCAGGAAGTATTCTGAGGCTTTGCAAACTAAGTAGAAAAAAATATAGCCTGCCACAAACTGGGCACATCTACACAAGATGTTTACTGTCCAGTTGACTAATTAGCTGTGCATTAAAAACCTTGGCATTACATGACTTTTTTGAAAAATAAAAAGCTCGGCAGCAATGCACACACAGATGCTGCCTGGCTGGCTGGGACTTAAGAGTGCTTCAGTGTACGGGCTGCCTGGTGGCTATCCATGCACTGAAGCTCCCTTGTGCCCCAGCCAAGCCCTCCACAGCACACTGAGCTGGGGGAAGCCACCTGGGCTGGCAATCTGACTTCTGGAGTCCCTTGCCAACCAGGGCTGCTCCACCCAGTGTCCACATACCACACCTGAATGAATTGCAGAAATTGTTACTTTAGAGTTAAATGCTGCTGGGCACAGCATTTGAGTATGCACCCAGAAGCAATTAACTCCAGAGCAATAAGCTCTGCAGTTCATTCAGGCACTGTAATTGCTTGTAAAAATGCACCCAGTGCTTACAATCCAGTCTGAAAAGGGATATGATTTTGGTGATGATTCTCAACCAGGTTGCTGCAGCACCGTGGGATGTCTTAAGATCCTTTCAAAGGTTCCATGAGTTGCCACACAATGTTAGCACCATTAGGTATGAAAATATGATTCAGAAAGTAAACCAAGAGATTTAAAATATAATATTCTTAGTGTTAAAAACAGTCTGACCTGCTATGAGCTTTCTGAGTTCTTTGCAACAGATAAAATGCTCTTTGTTTTACCTACAGTGAAAAAAACTCATGAAAACTAAGGACTTGCATTTTCTGTGGGGTGTCTTGAAACTAAAAAAGGTGAGCAACACTGGATTCTGGATGTCAGCATAAAATATAGCACGCCATATTTCCTTATATTCATTGAATCCCAGAATAAGATACACACCTTGTTTTTCTAAAGACTGAATGAAGAAAAAATGTTTTTCTTTGTAGGAAGTAACTGAGTAGAACCATCTAGGTGTCAAGGGTCCGGAGCTGGCGAGCCACGGTCACGGTCTTGGTCACAGTGGTGCGGCCGGGTGGTGGCAATTGGACACGGAACAGGTGGGACTAGCGGTGGTGGAGTTCTGAGCGACACGGAAGCTGGGGGTTCTTTTAACAAAATGGGTTTATTGACTTATGCTTAGAAGAGCGCAGGTACGGAGCTTCTTCAGTTACAGTAGCAATGTCAACGCACAACAGAGGGACTTGTTGTCCCACAGGGTTCACCGACAAGCCCTTGCTTTCTACTCCCGGTGCCAAAGCCCGGGAATAGGTGCGGCTGCCTGTCGGATAAGTCCCAGGGATGGTCAACAGTTTATTAGCAGAGGAACAAATAACGAAACACAACTGTAACTCGTTGAGGTTCACTGGTCCACGGAACGGTCAGGTAGCTGAGGTGATTGCTGAGGTCTGAAGCCAGGTAAGTCGAGCCGAGGTTGTAGCCAGAGTCCAAAGGGGTGAACCGGAATCGTAGTCGAAGGTCAGAGCGAAGGTAGGTAAGCCAACAGATCAATACAGTAACCGAGTGAATAATGCAAAACACCAGATGAGGGAGGAGACCGATAGGCCCAAGAGCCTAACTGGAGGACAGTCCCTGAAAGAGATCAGCCTCTGTCTCCAGCTACGCGGGTCTCCCCAGTTGTGAGACAGTCTCTGCTAACAGCAGTCTCTGCACTCACACTGGGTCAGGGTCTCCCCCAGAGGGAGGGGCTCACTAAACTTTTATGAGAATTTGGTGGCCAATCAGAACACTCTCCACATAGAAATTTCTAGCCTGATTACCTCATGTCAGGTTCTGACTGAGCATGCTCTCCATCAGAAGCTGACACAGTTTGAGCATGCGCCTGTGGGGAAAGTAGGTCATTGCTGATTGACAGCTCCTGAGGTCACCCAGAGGGCACGTGCTGGGCATGCTATGGGATTTTCCATTCAGGAGCTGTTCTGCGCATGCTAGTCTCTCCCTCATTCTTTCTGCATTGGCAGCATCAATACAAGATTTTGTTGTCACACTAGGGAGACCAGCCTACTCATTGCTCTCCTTCCTGTGGACCAGGTGCAGACTTTACTTTCACTTTTGCTGGGTGAGTGGCACAAACTGTCCTTACTGTATTTCCTTGAATGTAACACACATTCCAATTTCCAGCACCTGTTTTTTGGGAAAAGGTAGGTGTTATATTGTGAAAATATGGCCATTGGATAAGAAAGGAGGCGTTAATATGGGAAACTACATAATCTTACACACTTTAGACACATGCACACCCAGACACTTCACCTGAAAGCTTTTTAAACATGCAAGATGAAAACAAGGTCACCCGAATTTTATTTACTTACTTTCAAAGGACAGGTTGGGAGAGGGCAAGAATCAGTGATAATCTGAGAGGAAGAGCAAGCGTTCTGCATTGCATAAAGTTAATACTGTTTAGTAAAAGATCCCTTTTCTAATGTTTTTTTTTTCTTAGCAGAGCATCATGTATTATTTCTTTTAGCTTCTGTTGTTTCATTTTCCCCTTTCCATGTCATGTTTCATTCTGTAACATATCTGATAAGATAACATATCCCTTTAATAAATCAATAACCAGCATAATAAAAGATTAATATCTGTTTGGAAATTGTGCCTTCCTGGTTTTATGATGCATTGTTTATTTGCACTGTGGACACTTCTGTTGTCTTGGGTTAGTGAATGGTTTAAGCAAGACACTGGTTAGAAACAGTAATATTTTCCTGCTAAAGCACTGTTAATTTTGTTCCAATTTTATAATTTCACAGTTAATCTTATTTTTTGGTATGTGCTAAGTTTTTTTTATTGAAAAATATAAATAAAACCATACAAGGAAACAAACAATTACTGTACTGACAGAACAAATATAAGGTGAGATATAGAAGGAAAAAGCAATTTGAGTACGCTGAAGAACAATAAACACAGTGAAAGTGGAAACCGTATATAAGCCAAATAAGATATACAGTACTATATTAGCAATAGTAGCTGCTAATAAACAACCTTAAGATATTAATCAAAAAGGCTTATACTTCATGATTGAATTTGCCTCCAAATATAATGAAAGATAAACTCTCTTTCAAATATATTTTGTTTTGTAATGCTGTCCTTTATAGTTGCTTTCAGAAAGTTATCTAGACAGCTTACTAACCAATCCATACTAGAGAAGAAGAGATTGCTGAGAACCAGGGCATTTAAAACTAGCAAATTGGTCACAGTCATTCAATGTCATCTTGGTTTTGTGTTTCTAGCCAGATATTACTGCATCTTAGTGCCCGATCCGGAATGTTCCATTCACCTCAATACAAGTCTCATGGCAGCATTTTTTTAAAGGATCAAAAAAACTATTATAAATATATATGTATTTAATTTGGTTTCAAATCTCATTATTTGTAAACCAATCTCATGGCTTTCAGGGGGTCTGGCTCACTTCTTTTCCACCTACAGCTTTTGTGTGTTGACACTGCACCAAGATCACTGATGAATTAGGCATGGCCACTCAGACAAAGTTCAATGCTTAGTTTACTAGTGAAAACTGAACTATCAGATTACTTCAGTCACTTCTAGGTTTAGGTGGCAGCTGAGAAGAGGTTTCAAGGATCTCAGTTTTTGATATGGGTACCAAATATGGAAATCAGGCAGAATTTAAACACACATAAGCTCTTTTGTACCTCAGGTAGTAGTTCTTATTGTCTGAAGATATATAAAAATGAGGCTTAATTTCACCTTCCAGTCAGTCTTAAAGGAGGCCTGAGTACAGGTACTGTCTTTGGGTGCAAGCTTTGCCTGAGCGATTAGCACCTTTCAGTTTACCAGTACTAACCTAAATTGGAAATAAATATCCATTTTCTGCTGTCCATGAATGATTCATGCTCCCAGTGGCTGGGAGGGACAGTGGTGGCAGGAGCACAGTGCTCCTGCAGATGCCGTTGGCACTGGGCAGGGGATGAGTGCTGACCAGAGGGCGGCAACCACCCACACCTGCTGCTGGCAGTGTCAGTGGTGGCCAGCAGGGACTGTGGGCCACCCACAGACACTGGGTGAGTGCACTGCCATGCTCAGGGGGTGCACATGCACCCCCTACACATCACCCCTGCTGCTGTCCAACCTTGCTCCATGATAGTCCCTTGTGTGCCAGTAGGGGCCTTGTTACACAGTAATTCTGAGCGAGTCCTAGAGATCTTAACCCCTGGATTGTCTGCACATTAACATGCTAAAGTGGTTTTAAATACCCGTTATACAGCTCAAAGTTATGCCACTCTAGGACAGGATTAGCTCTGATCTGCACTGCCCATCTCCTGTTCCATTAAGGTGTGGCCACTCCCTACATACGTGCCATCAAAATTGAAGTCCTCCAGTTCCCCAGGATCTCTCACACCTCTGTCCATACAGCAGGGATAGAAGCCCGTCTTGGCTCACCAGCCCTCTGGTGGCAACTCACAGCTAAAGCTCTTAGTTCTGCCCCTGCTCACCTGGCCTGTAGTGGCAAGTGATAGCTGTGCAGGTGGGGGGCAGTCAGAGAAGGTGTCTCAACTAAGGGTATGACTGCTCCCAACTCTAAATTAGTACTAACAGGGATTAACACTTGTGCAGCTTACAGCATGAGGTGTAACAGGGTCCTAAGGCTAAGTACAGACCTTCAAATAACCTGAGGTGAAAGCAATCTAAGTATTGTGCTTTACTTAAAGTGTGCTAGGATAGGTTGGGAATGAACTGAACAGATGGTTGCCATTTAGTGGGGAGGGATTTGGAGCCTGCCCACACTGGCCAAGGCCAGCAGGTAGGGGGCACTCTCACATACCTCCCAGCATGCCCCACAGGCTCCCTAAGCTGCTGAAGACTCCCGAGCTGGCTCAAATAGGTGAGTCACCCCTGGTTGGCTGCTAGGCATGGGGCACCACAGCCCCCTGCAGCATCATTGTGGACCCTCCCCCATGTCCCACCCTAGGCTTCAAGACCCCCAGAATAAGTGCAAGTCCCCATTGTCATGCCTTGCACATGCCTCCATGCCCCAGCATGCTTGCACCCTTTCATGGTATCCTAAAATGCAATGACCCATATAACATATTACAGGCCTTCAAATATAAAGTACCAAAAAAATGGATTTTTTTTTTTTTTTTTGCTGTTTCAATTAATAGAAGAGAATGCAAAATGCACAGTTGTTCTGATTACCTGTAGGCTACAGAATGCTTTATGTTAATAGTATCATTTCTCATACATCAGTGATAAATAATTTAGAAGTTTGATGTTGTAAAGCAACTACATATGGTGAGGGGCATGAACCTCTGAAAAATCAGGATATGAAGAATTACAGTTCCAGCCACTCTCACAAAATAACCTCAATTTTGCCTCCTTAGAACAAATATCTACCACTGGGAGTACAAGTATGGTTCTATCTTCCATCTTAGTTAGTTTTTCACCTGGCCAGATAATCACTCAGTTTCTCCTTTCTCAGCATCTGTTACAGGAGCATGAGATTGAATCATGGTAAGGCTAAGGGGATGAAGTAAACTGTGATGATTTTCAGGTTGATTGTGTTGTAACCTAGCACCTTTTGGGTGTGTCTACAAGTTACCATACAGTGATGTTGCTATGGCACCATACTTTAGTACTTCCTCTTGGACTTTTGGAAGTACTAAAGAATGGCACAGTACAGGCAGTTACTGTGCCACGCATGTGGCACCAGTTAGATTTCACAAGCCTCCATGGCTCACCAAAAGCATCCGGGAATGTCTCCTTGCTAAAAGGGAGGCATATACCCAATGGAAAGAAGAGGTCATCACCAGGGATGACTATTCTGCAGTCGCTCAGGGATGTAGGGGGGCAGTTAGGAAGGCCAAGGCAAAGATGGCATTAGGACTAGCTTCTCAGATTAAGGACAATAAGAAGTCCTTTTTTAAATACATAGGGGGCAAAAAGAAGGTCCCGGGTAACATGGGGCCCTTGCAGGACACGTTGGGAAATTTGGTCGTCACACCAGACGACAAAGCTAACATGTTTAACGATTTCTTTGCCTCTGTCTTCCTAAGTAGGGACCAGAACAGCCACCTCCCTGATGGGCCCCCCTTGGGCCCCAGGAAAGGCACACCTGGGCCAAAGGTTAGCGTGGAACTAGTTAGGGAGCTTCTGGAGAGGCTGGACAAATTCAAGTCAGCCAGCCCAGACAATCTCCACCTTAGAGTCCTAAAGGAATTGGCCAAAGTCATTGCAGGACCCCTGGCACGGCTTTATGAGCACTCATGGTGCTCTGGTGTGGTCCCAGATGACTGGAAGAGGGCCAACGTGGTTCCAATCTTCAAAAAGGGGAGGAAGGAGGACCCAGGACACTATCGGCCAGTTAGTCTTACCTCGATCCTAGGCAAGCTGTTTGAGAAAATTATGCTGGCACACATCCATGAGGGGCCAGCTGGGGACTGCATGCTTAGGGGCAACCAACTCGGGTTCATCAATGGCAGGTCCTGTCAGACCAACCTGGTGGCCTTCTATGATCAGATTACCAGATCATTAGATGCAGGGGTAGCAGTGAATATAGTCTTCCTGGACTTCCGGAAGGAATTCGACACGGTCTCTCACCCTGTTCTCATTAAGAAACTGGGGGACTGTGGTGTCGATGCCCACACAGTCAATTGGGTCGCCAACTGGCTGGAGGGCCGCACCCAGACAGTGGTAGTGGATGGGTCCTTCTCAACTTGGAAGGATGTGGGCAGTGGGGTTCTGCAGGGCTTTGTCCTCGGGCCTGCACTTTTCAACATCTTCATCAGTGATTTGGATGAGGGGGTAAAAAACACCCTGTTCAAATTTGCTGATGACACTAAGATGTGGGGGGATGTGGGCATGCTAGAAGGAAGGAATAGGCTACAATTGAACCTAGACAGGTTACAGGGGTGGGCAGACATGAATAGGATGGGATTCAACACTGACAAGTGCAAGGTGATGCGTCTGGGGAGGAAGAACCGGCACCATACCTACAGGCTGCGGAACTCCCTTTTCAGTGCAGAGGCAAAAAAGGACCTTGGAGTTATCATTGA
>NW_017728886.1:131229173-131252317 GCF_001723895.1 Crocodylus porosus | reverse complement strand
TCGTTTGACCCCAGTATTGTTTCCTGCCATGGCGGGGGGTCAGACTAGATGATCTACTCAGGTCCCTTCTGACCCTAGAAACTATGAAACTATGTCTCCATAGAGGTTTATACCAGGCGATCACATGTTTCCATAGAGCATTATACCAGGAGAGCACACCACTATGGCAACATAGCTGCTGATCATGTGTAGGCCCACATGATTGCTACATTTCCATAGTATGCCATACAATGACATAGTGTATAGCTATGTTGCTGTAGGGTGACATGTAGATGTACCCTTTTTGTCCTTTCATTTAGGATTATAATCTTCCATGCTTTTTGTAATCACTCAAAAAAAAATGATTCTGCTGTCTGGCATCTCTTGCCTGTACATCTGTTTCTGGGAAAATTACAATTATTTCATTAGCAAAGATACTTTACCAGTCTGCATAAGTGATCTAATTCCAGATTCCAATGGGCAAGGTTTCCCTGTGACTTCAAAATTCCTAGCTATCCCTCTGAAGTTAAAGGATGCACTAGGCCTACAGCACAGCATTATCTCTACTTCTCTAAACCTGGCAGTAGTCACTAAAAATGATTTGGTATGAGTAATGTCATAAAAAATATGAAATGGGACTGAGATAATGTATCATTACCTAGCAGATTTATACTGCATGGCAGATATGCATTCTAGTATTTATCTGGATATACTGCAGGTGCCATCACAGTGTTAGGTAAAGCTGTACAATTGGGCCTTAATTAACACAGTGGTTACATTACAAATCACATAAGAAGATATCAAGGGTCTATGGGAGATAAGGGTTTAGGTTCCAGATGCCGCTGATAATTTGGCCAATAAGCATGCAGGCAATGAGGAGCAGAGCTTGGCAGATTGGAGAGGTGCTTACAGCTAGTAAGTCTAGTGTGGTGTAAGGGGGGGGAAGGGACATGGATGGGGTATCAACAACCCCTGTGGTGAGGGAGGAGTGGGGCAGAGGCGCACACTGTTCAGTTGGGGTGGGAAGGGAATAAGATAGAGCAGCAGCTCATCTGGAGGGCATGGGGGGGCAGCTCCCATCACTGCACTAACCCCAGGAGAGCACAGGGGGGTGTGCCCCATCTGCATGGGGTGGGGTGGGGGGTGGGCTGCAGCTACTGGTTGTAACTGGGGCTGTGCCTGGTTTTCTTGGTGGGGGTTGGCTTAGGATGGGTGGTGGCAGCTCTGGGAGGGAGCTTTAGGGGGGCTGCAGACATCCCCAATTTCACCATAGCTGCCTCCCCCAGTAACCCCCTTACAGTGCTGCTGCCACTCAGATCATCCCCTGCCAAGAAAAGCCCTGCATAGCCCCACCTCCAGCTCACCTTACCCTATGCAGATCTGCGGGGCACATGCCCCCCCCGTGAATGGCTGGGGTGGACACAGCAGATGGAGCTGTGTCCCCCCTCTTCCCCCAGGACAAGTAGGGGCTGTAGCCTGGCACCCACCCCAGCAGGGCAGTGCATGCCCCAGCCCTGGCCTACTCCCTCCCTCACTGCAAGGGGCATTGAACTGCCCCCCCACTCCTTCCCTCCCCCTTCCCCTTTCACAACACACTTACCAGCTACATTGAGAGCAGCATGGTGTGGGGGGGGCAGAAGCAACCAACTAATTCTAGATTCATCTGCACATCTTGGCAAACGTGCTGCACCATTTAAAAGTGAATCTGCGCCATGTACAAAAATAAAGGTTCGACAATTAATTGACCATAAATAACTGAAATCATGCAAAAAATACCATATGAATTGAGTTCCATCTGTACTGAATGTGGAGACACTAGATGGAAAAAGTTTGCAGAGACACCACAGTGATGACAAGATGCATGTGTATTCCACATAATGAAATACGCTTCATTCTATCACTGAGCTGTGTAGCTTGGCTCACTAGAAGTGCATGGATATGTCTTCTTTAAGTTAATATCATTTGATTTCCTTATAGCATCATAAAGCAGGAGTGGTAGCATTTTTCAGTTCTGGAGTCACAGTAGAATTCATTGCAAAATGCACAATCTCTCTTTGAAGTGTACTACACAATATGTGTAAATGAAGCACTACTATATGTTATTGGTGAGCTAAAAGAGGGCAGAGCTTAAGCGATCCTAATAAAAGTAATAAAATTGAGAGGAAACAAACCTAAAGTTTTCAACAATTCAGGCAACTTCCTTACATTTCTGAATTTCCTGATACCAGCCAGGAGTGAAAGGTCAAATTAGAACCCCAGAAGTGCAAGAAGACTGTTCTAATGGTGTTTTAGAACCATAAGGAGCACAGAAAGACTACCCCAGACATCCAAGATAGAATCTGCTTTTGTGAAATTTCTCCAACAGCTTCTACATTCAGTAAATATAAGTACATCTAACTAAAAGTAAGTGACTAGATAGTAGAATATATAACTAGCCCACCATTTTCTGTAGAAGTTATCTATCTGACAGTACAAAGAAACCAATGCAGATCAACACCCAAATAGTTACTGCCAGTCAGTATGGAAGAAATACAGCAGAGAACCAGCAGATGATGTAGGCAACAGTAGACACATCTACACAGGACATTTACTGCAGAGTAGGTTAATTAGCTCTGCACTAAATGTTACATGTCTACACATGTGCCCATCTTAGGCTGGGCTAAGCTAATTAAGTCCAAAGTAGGGCAGTGTGTGTAAATACAAGTACTATCCTGTTGCAGGGGGTTTTTTACCTTGTAGAAGCACACATGTAGATAGTTTCCTAGCTGTTTGGGGCACAAGGGTGCTTCAGTAAAGGTGCTGCCTGCCAGCTACCCATGCACTAGAGTACCCTCATGCTGCAGCCAGCCCTTTTGCAGCAGGCTGAGCCCGGAGGAAGCAGCCATGGGCTGGCAAGCTGATCCCTGGCCCCCTGCCAGCCAGGGCTGCCCCGACCTGGCTCAGTGTGCTGTAGTCCTGGGCATGTGTTAAAACAGTGTGCCCAGGAGCAACACACTCTGGAGTAATAAGCTCCAGAGTTTATTGCTTTGCATATAGACACACCCAGTTAAGTCCTATTTAAGCCCTCAACATAGGATGGCTAAGTTTTATGCATTCCTTCTGTAGAGGACTACATTTCATCCTATTCAAGCATATTCTTGTAGCTCTGCTTACAGAATGTTGCTACATTAATTCCTTACATTCAGTTAATGCATGATTAACAAAGGATTTTTATTCCTTCTATTTATCAGAAAACTAGCAAGAAAGAAGTTTAAAACTTGTATGATGTACCCATCCTCAAGGTCTGATAAACATTTAATATGATATCAGAATTGCACATTTTTGATCTGTTGAAGACTATTTTTGTTGAGGACTATTGCACATTTTTGATCCCTTGAGTACAAAAGAACTGAGGGATATTTACTAAAGTATTAACTGTCACAGCTTCTGATCAAACCTTAATAAAGGAGATTAAATGAATATGAATTTAAGTATCCACTTGAAAAGCAGTTGGCTTATATTTACATGTGTACAATAATATTTTTCAGCTGTTATGCCAACTGTCCATTGGCTGATTTCATACTACCTTTATTTGTAAGAACAACATATATTTACTATGTTTCTATCAGCACAGCATTCTTTAGATGTTTCTGAGAAGTGTGAAACTGCACAAAGAGAAAGAGGAAACCCTTTCTTATATAATGTATTATATATTTGCATGAAACTGTGTGTATTTGTAAAATAAATCATGGACCCATGCAAAATATTGTCCACCAGTTACTGCATGAATAAATGCTTAATTATTTTAATGGATATTAATGCATGGTGTTCATTTTGAAAGCTCAGAGCTGAAATACTATTAGACCAGGCACCTCTAGTGCACTATTAAAATGATGATGAAAACAAAACTGGTTTTCATTGTTTATTTTAAATGCTGTGTTACAATACTCCCCAAAAGATTTTCCATTTTCACCTCAATTTCTTATAAAACCTTAGCTCATCTGCTTAGCTGTTTCTGAAAAACCCAAGGAAAAAATGGCAATGCAGAATACTTTCTAAAGTGTTCTGGAGAAGGTCCACCAAAGATAGAGCCCTGAGGATACTGAAGGGAGTAATGAATGTCATATGGGTGTTCTTAGTTTGTGAATATTCTGAATTAAAAGTTTATGGAAACTTTTATTTGAATGCATCTCAGTCTGATATCTTCCACAATGAAAATATTAGACACAAAAATATTAATTTTGATAATGAACAATGTATTGCTAAAAAGGAGTGTGATAAAAGTTGTCTTAGGTGGGGTTTACATCGGGTGACATACTTTCTGTCTGGCATGGGGCCCCTCCCCTCAACTTCCTTGCTATGACTTGATGATATTGAATGAAAGGGAGGGGTTCTGTGGAGATCCTTTTTCTGAGGGACCCCGGGGACAGTAGTACTCACTGTCTGCTTGCGATGTTCCACGGGGCTCCACCTCCCCTACACCCTGTCCACTCGCCAACTGGATGGGTGTCACCTGCGTGGTTTGACCATGCTCAGTTGACCCCTTTTGCCAGGGGGAGCACCATCAGTGTGGATCCTGGTGGACTAGCCTGGCTGTCCCGATGGCTGGCATCTCTGCCTTGGATGCTGACGAACTAGGCTTCTGTAGGCTGGCATACTCCTTGCCACCTCTGGATGGGATGCCTTTAATTTGCTCTTTACCCCCCCAAAAAATAGACCACTGAAGAGGAGAGGGCTGTAAGACTGCCTCCTCCCTCCCAGTCTACTACAGGGAGGGGCTCAGCTTCTCCTGCTCTGGATGCTGGCATCGAGCTGGCTGCACTGCTCCTGCTCCCCACAAGAGAGTCTCAGCTTGCCTGGAGTGCTCCATGCTGGTCCTTTATATTTGATCCTTCACTCCTCTCCCCCTGGGTCCCGGTGGGGTTTTTAAATCTTCCCACAGTGGCTGTTCCAGCCACCATGATTGGCTCAGCTTTTCCCTGCCTGGGGAACAGATGATTAAACAGCTGGCATAACAGCTCCTGCTCCAGCTCTGGCTCCAGCTGTGCCCCTAGAGGTGAGCTTCCATGGCAGGGGGGGCTGCTTGTGTGACTTGGGGCCCACAGGGACTGCCCCCTTCCCTTCAGGAGTCTGTGGGGGCATCTCGCTACCACAAGGAGGTTTTTTTCAGACTGTTTCTGTGGGTTACATTGAGCATGGTAGGTCAGTTGTGGACTTTCTGACAAAATGGCTAACTGCCTCACTCACTAACATAACTGAATCCTTTTTTATCTGTATTTATTGTATGAGGTCAGACTTCTACAGATGTTGTAAAGAAATGCTTATTTAATGAACAAAGTAAATGCACAAGCCCACTACTCACATACATAATATTTTCCAGGAGCCTCCTGTCCTCACATCTCATAAAATATAAGCCTTAACCTTCCTGTTGACAGATTTTAAATTTAAAACTTCTAGCTTCACACCAAGGCTATCAATCAGCCTTCAAATCCTACCACTATCATAAACTATATGAAGTGTTGTCTCCTCATTTCTTATGTCAACAGAAACCTTCTCTTGAATTGCAAGCCTTGAACTGAGCTTGAAATGACCTTTCATTTTGCCTTTTATGCCATTGTTCCAATTCATTTCATTGGAGTTGCTTTTGATATTATTGTGTTGGTAACCTCCATATAGTAGGCTCCAGCAGCCTACAGTATTCCATCAAGAAATACAACTACTGTTCTTAATCCCCACCCGCCTCCACATTCAAAACAAACTCCAACACTATCCTGGATTATGCGTATCAGTCAAAATTCCTCAAAAGAGTGTCAAGCTCTCTATGATATGTAGTGTGTGTTTTAGGTTTTGACAGCATTAGTATAATGTAACTTTCAGTACTTTAAAAAAAATTCCAGGTATAAAAGCATATTTGATGAACTTATTCAGTAGTTGATTTAATTCTTCTCACCCAAAATATGATTTTCTTGCTTAACTGTACATATCATTTTTGCAAAGATATTTCAAGCTGGAAAAAACCAAATTCACTTTAACTATATCAACTCAAATCCCCAGTGAATTCTGTCGGCATATGTTTGATGACAGACACTGTAGACACTGATAGACACTGTATTTGCCTCTACTAGCCAAATAATGTATTATATTTAAGGAAAATAAACAAACAAGTAAGCAAATAAAAAAATGCAAAGTGATGCAGTGAGTGGAATTTTGCATTGAGTCCAATAGGATCAGTCTCATAATACATCTTATAAGCCAGCTTTAAAAAAATCTAATGAAGGCAGTTAAGTATTTATAAAGAGAGATATTAACAGTTTACTTTCTTCTGAACATGAACCTAATGTCAATAATGCATTTTTCTGCAGAGTCATAAATTACAAAAGTAGGTTTCTGGCCCATGAACTGATTGTTGTTGAAACAGAATAGCTAGATTTAGGATTAAGTGACTACCATATTCAAGAGGCAAAAAAGGAAATTCCTATCTGATAGCAAAGCTTAGATGAGAAAATTATTTTTTTTATTCAGCCATATAAATACTTTTGGCAGAAGAGCTGTTTGTTTTCCATCTGCTGCATGCCTACCAGCAGTTGATCTAATGCACTTGAAAAACTTTGGTTCCATTAGTAAGGCTATAAATGGACCTTAAATTTTGGTAGAGATAATCCTACTGATGCAGTCAGAAAGGCAGCAGAAATAAAATAAGTTCAGGTACTTAGGAACTGTGAACAGAACTTTGAACAAGATTTAATCCAAACAGAAAAATGGCAAAATTACTTTCAAGTGCGTGCATCTACATATGCCCCTATGGCATTGTTGTTACTGTGCCATCATTTAGTACTTCCTCTGGAAAGTACAAAACAGTCCATACTGGACCATCCACAAGGTACACCTTTATTTTTAGCCACTCTGTTGCCATACTGAGGGAGAGTGTCACTATGGCAAAATAACTGAAGTGGGTTTTTGCATGCTGATGCTACATAACCATAGCACATTGCTACAGCAACATAACATCATGTGTAGATGCACCCAATGAGTATCAGTGTTAAGGGATGAAGCCATGATATCATCAGGCTAATCCTTTACCTGTTACCAAATAACAGCAAATCCTACCCTTTGCCCCAGGAATGCAACAGGTTTGGACTGTAAATGGTTAAAAAAAAAAAGGGAGAGAAAATGGGAAAGCAGCAAAAATGTTGATGCAACGTATCTCCTTTTTCACTGGAAAGTTTCCAAATAGCTTCACTTAGAACTAAGTCTTAAAGTTAGAAATTTAAAGCTGTGTTGTTTACTTCTCTTGTTTGACCTCTACACTGATTTCAAATTCCAAGTGATATATAATCCCTGTTCTTTCTTTGATATAGGTTTCCAACTTATTCTCTTTAGCTTTTATATTTGTCATTTGCCACTACGCTAAACAACAAACAAGTAATAAAAGGGCAAAAAGTCCTGGATTAAAAGACAATATTCAGCACAAAAGAAATATATTACTCACCATTTAGTTATGTTCCAAGAACGTGTCTTATTTCTATTATATCTCATCTAACTTGTTTCTTAGTGTATGACTTTTCCATTTTATGACATTGACTCTTTCAGAATATAAAAGCAACCATTCCGAATGACAAGAATAAACACAATCCTGATGAGTTTCCACTATGGAAGTATAAATCTCAAATTCAGTCACATATATACTATTTTGGAGTTACCACTTAGAGTCAAATGTAATAATACCATGCTGAAAATACATAATACTAAACATTTAGCAAAAGAATGAGAGTGAAGAATCTTTCACTTTCTTCTTCTGATAAGCAAAAATATAAAGCCCAACAATATCAATAGGCTGAACTACCATACAGACCAAGAGAAGAGAGACATAAATCAAGTATCAGGAAATAATACTCTGGTAACTGGTATTTTCTTTTCAGAACATGGGAGATAATTATTCCTTTATGTAATTTAATAAGTGGTAAGAATTATGAATTGGACTATAGAGTTTTGACTGGCCATTTTTCTTTAGAATTAAATCAAGTTATTATGTGGTCTCTATTCTAAGTCTATGCTAAACAAAAAAGTCTGAGTTTATTTGTATCATGTTGAGACCAAAATAAAGCCCAGAACTGAGGCCCTCCATAGCACTTTAATTACAGAAAAATCCTGAAAGTGATAGAGAACTAATTCCCATTTTGAATTCAGACAGATTGCCACAAGAATGTCTGCTTTCATGTTGTATTCAGCTGATAGGACCAACATTTTATAAAATCATCTGGCATAAATCTAAGTGATCATAAAAATCCTTAACCAAATCCCAAATTCTAACACTTGCTTAGTTCCAAAACTAATTTAGTTCATAACATAAACTTCCATTTTATATAAGGATCTTTGAACATGACAGTGTAGAAATCTACTCCTCATGGATAAATGTTCTTTCTTGTTTGGTCAATTTGCTGTTTTTAGCACAATTATGTTATATTATTTTTAGAAAATATTTTAATAATATATTTAAAATATATATATTTAGCAAAACTTTTTATGCAAAATTAATATTAGAAGAGTTTGAATCAAAATACCTTTCTCCCCTGGTTTATGGGAGAATCTTCTACTGAAGATGAACTCTTACTCAGTGATATGATGAACCTTTTGATTTTACTTAGCCTATTTAGATTTACTAATATTTTGCTTTATAAATATTGAAGGGTTTCAAAACAGTCATAGTAGGCCATGCTTATTGCTCAATGAAAAGGGTAATCTGGCTTACCTTGATTAGTAGCAACACTGTAGGAAGCCACTTCCTCAGTTTCTTAATCTGTTAAAACGGGAAAGAGAACAATTGCAAAACATAGTTTAAGATTTATGTTTCTGCCTATAACATCTCAGAAGCGGCACTAAGAGAAGCTCAAACAAACCTGAACACTAAAAACAAAACTTTTCAGCAATAATCATAACAGAAAAAGATTTTTTTCCCCCCATTTCCAGTATTAAGAAGTTGTGGGTTTTCCCTGTCCCATATCCTTAAATCAATCCTGGTCCTCTATTGTTTTGATCAATTCTGTTGTCCCGCATCGATTCTATTTGACCCTTCAGAAGTCTCACCTCTCTTGCAAGAATAAGCTGTCCTGAGGAAAGCAATTCTTATTGGCTATCTCCTTGCAGAGACAGGCAAAATGAGAAGCAGCCAATCAGAAAAGGATTTCTTCCAAGAGCTATTAAAATGTACATACCAACAGATAAAATAACTGTCCAGAGGGAGAGGAGCTGTGGTGTGGGAACTGCAAGAAGGAAAGAGCAGCAGACTCGCAGAGGATTTTAAGTTCAAGTTCATTCTTACCTCGCTCTGTTTTCTTGGTTTTGATGGGATACAAGTAGAGCTGATTTGTGCTCTGTGATCCATTGGGAAAAAAAGCAGCAAGAGACTGAAGGGTTTTTTTTTTTAGTTTTTTATATATAAACAAACAGTTCTAAAAGTTGACTTTACCTACTTTTATACATGTTGTTTTGTATTAAATAATTGCAACTACGTGTCCTTGAAAGTGAATGAAACAGTTTGAAAGAGTCACAGGTTATATGACTTTTATGACAAACTGTAAGGAAAAAAAAAAGGATTTTGTTTTATAATAAAGAAAATTGATCAACCACATTCAAACTGGATTCAATTGGTGATAAAATTCTGGCCATTGTCCGAAAGAGCTGGAAGTGAGAGATCAATCAGACAAATTTTTTTTTATCTATATTGCTGGTATCCTTCTGCGTTAGTAACACCTCCCAACTGATGACATTAAATTAGATCAAGACATGGTTGGCGAGAGTCAGATTTAAACACAGAAGTACCCAAGTCAGGCAATCTGAGAGGTAAGAGTAAAAACCAGACTCTCTATTACAAATTGAAATTTCACAGTGGTGTATTGGCCAGGAAATTGATGACAGCCAGTGTAAAAGAGAAAACATGGAGATGCAACCAGGTACCATGGGTAATCCTGAGCCTTTGCAACAAATTTTACATTTAGTAAGCCAGCTTCTCCAACAACAGCAACAACAAGCAGCTCACCAAATTGCACCCAAGGAAAAGTGGCTACAGCAACAAGCATAGACACAGCATAACCAAGTTGAATTAAAAGTTCCTAAAATGAGCCCACAAGATGACCCAGAAGCATTCTTGGAGAGTTTTGAGAGAGCTGCATTGTCCTTGGGTTTAGATCAAAGACAGTGGGATGGTCAGTTAGGAGTGCTCCTGATAGGAAAGGCACAAGCTGCTTATTGAGTGATGCTTCTGGGAGAAGTGATGGATTATGTTAAGATATAAAAATAAATTACGTACTGATTGGACATGAATCCTGAGAGGTACAGACAGACATTTCACATGCAAAAGAAAAAAGGAAGATAAATCCCCTTGGATCTTACTTCAACATTTGTCTGATCTGCTAGAGAAGTGGTTGACGCCACAGGAGGTTTCTGAAGTGGATCTGTGAGACCAGATCTTATTAGAACAGTTCTTAGTGGATCTGGATAAAAATATGCAATGGTGGGTGCACTGCCATCACCCAAAATCATCCACATAAGTGCTGCGACTAGCAGAAGATTTCAATAGTGCACAAGGAGAAAACAACAGAAAGCATGGTCCAAAAGGAGGACCAAATACCACAGCACAAGAAACAATATAAATAACCATGGAATGAGAGAAAAATGACAATCGTCTTCTTCTGATATGGAAGGATAGGACATATGGCTAGAGAACGTACACACAACCCTCATCCGATGCAGAGATTAAGGGAATCCGTATTAGACACGTGGATACCGAGGAATGACAACAGAGATAATGGTTCAGCTGAGATGATGGATTGCAGTATCAGAAAATTTGGGCGTGAAGGATCAATGGAGAGACCCTCAATTTGGGCATGGGTCAGAGAAAAAAGGATGAAAGCCATAGTAGATACTGGTTGTGCACAGACCCTGGTTCGAACAGATCTAGCTCCTCAAGAGGGGGCACCAAAAGTAGATGCTGTACGGATGATCTTCATGCATGGACAACCTTCAACATATCCATGGAAAAAATATATGGTTGAAATTCTCAGCAGGACAAAGGGAGATGCCCATAGGTTTATCAAGGGATCTTCCTTATTTGATGATTCTGGGCTGAGACTGGGAGGAAATTTATCAGGTATTGTATACAGTGAGAACACAGGAGGGTCTGGTAGGTCAAGAAATGGAGGTTCCACCAGATGCAGAAGGCTTTTATACAGAGAGCGTATCAAGCAGCATGTATTTCAGAGAAGCACAAAAGGGACAAGACCTGTTTCGATCCATCATCCAATCAGAATTGGTCAAGTGAGATGAACAGGTAATATCTCCTGAACGGTGTCATGCCTTGTCTAGGTATGAATTGAGAAAATTCTTGTTGTATAGGATACAATTGAGACAACCTGATGGAATAGAGGTACCACAACTATCGATTCCCCAAGTATACTGAGGCCCACTATTGAAACTAGCTCATACTAATCCCTTGGGGGGGGGGGCACTTGGGAACATACAAAATGGCCCCAGATATATGAGCAAGTGGAGGATTTCTGTCAAATGTGTCCAAATTGTGAGCAAGTTAGTCTGCAAAAACCTCCCCAGATTCTTCCACCATGGGCACTGATTGTAACGGAAACTTTTTCATGAATAGCCTGAGACATAATTGGACCATTACCAAAAAGTTCAGTAGGGCACCAGTTTATTCTAGTCATGACTGATTATGCCACTCAATTTCCAAATGTAATACCCATTTGAGCAGTTCTTCTGCAACTTGGGGTCCAGTGATTGTACATAAAGGTATCTAGAGTGGGTATACCTAAAGAAATAATTATGGATCAAGACACAAACTTCATGTCTCATGTGATGCACAGTTTGTGTCAGGTATTAAAGATAAAGCACTTATGAATAGCTGTATATCATCCACAAATGAACGAGTTGGTAGAAAGATTTAACAGGACTCTTAAGGGTATGTTGGGAAGGTGCACCCAAGAAAAACCTAGAAAGTGGGAATTAATAGTACCACCATTGTTGTTTGTGGTAAGAGAAGCACTGCAATCATCCTTAGGGTTTCCTCCATTCAAACTAGTTTATGGACATCAGCCAAGGAGTCTCATGGATGTGGTGTGAAAAGTCTGGGAGAAAGGGGGATCCCAAGAGACACAACCCAACAGAATATGTCCGAGAAATAAGGAAACGGTTACAAAGAGTTGGAGAGGTAGCCCAAGATCATCTTAAACAAGCACAAGAGAAACAAAAGACTTACTATGATAAGGATACTTACGAGAGGGAATTACACAATGGGCAAAAAATTTTAGTTCTTCTACCTAGTGCTACGAGTACATTTTTAACATGTTGGCAGAGGCCATTCAAAATAACTGAGTGAGTCGGCCCTGTTGATTATGAGATGCTACATGAGAAAGAAAAACAAATTTTTCATGTTAATTTATTGAAACCGTGGAACAAATCAGAAGAACTATTGGTGACCCCACTCAGGGAGTGCCAGATTTAGGTAAAAAATCCATTAGGTTACAGAGTGAAAGCAAAACAAATAAAGGGGTAAAATGTGGAGACTAATTGAATACCAAACAAGAACAATTAACACTCATCATACAGGAGTACAATGATGTGTTTAATGAGAATCCTGGTTATGTGAAGGGAATAAATCACAATATAGTTACTCCTGAGGGACAAGCGATAAGGGATAAATGGAGGAGAGTTCCATGTCACTGATATGAAGTTATCAAGGTGGAGATAGATAAGAAGTTGTTTCAGGGAGAAATAACAGAATCCTGAAGTCCATGGAGGAGCCCCCTAGTAGTTGTACCCAAACAAGATGGTACCCTATGGCTGTCTATAGACTTCAAAAAAATTGAATATTATTTCAAAGTTTGATGCTTTCCCTATGCCACAAATTAGTGAATTATTAGAGAGAGTCAGACAGGTGAAATTCATATCAACACCAGATTTGACTAAAGGGTACTGGCAAATACTCTTGCGAAAAGAATATCAAGCCAAAACTGCTTTGGGTACACCATGGGGGCTGTATAAATTCAAACGTATGTCGTTTAGTTTACATGGAACTGCAGCAAAGTTCCAACGGCTGATTGATTGGGTCTTAGCCCCACACCAATGCTATGCCATGGCATATATAGATGATATCATTATTTATACCGATGACTGGGAGCAACATTTAGAAGCCTTACGAGCAGTCCTACACAAGTTACGGTTAATTGGTCTGACAGTGAATCCCATAAAATGTGCACTAGGGAAAGCTGAGACTAAGTATTTACATTTCGTGGTAGTTCAAGCATTTATTAGTCCTCTAACAGACAAGATAAAGGCAATTTGAGACTACACACCACCCCAAACCCGAAAACAAATGAGTGCCTTCCTAGAATTAGCTAGTTACTATCACCAGTTCATTCTGCATTTTGCTGAAGTAACAGCCTCGTTGATGGACTTGCTAAAGGAAAGAGGTAATGGGCCATTTAAGTGGAGTGAGGAACAGGTAGAAGCTTTCAGAAAAACACATCAGGCCTTATGTGGGGAAGTGGTGCTTCACACTCCAGACTTCAACAGTTCCTTTGTAGACAAACAGATGCATCCAACAAAGCCATAGGTGCAGTCTTGACACAAGAGATGCACAGCATGGAATGTCCTATAGCCTACACCAGTAGGAAGCTACAACCCCAAAAACAAAGGTACACAACAACTGAATGAGACTGCTTGGCCATTAAATGGGGGGGTGAAATATTTTCACTACTACCTCTTAGGACACAAGTTAAAATTAATAACAGATCATGCCCCATTGAAGTGGCTAAAAACCACTCAGACTGATAATGTATGGATCACTCATTGGGCCCTCACCTTACAACCATTTCATTTTTATATGTATTTAGGATGGGTCATGCCATTGTGGTGGCTGACTTCCTCTCCCATTGTCATTCAACAAAAGCTCCTGACTGAAGACTGACACTACTGGAGATGACCACCATGAGGTGCTGAAAAAAATAAAGGCAACTAACAGCATTTTAAGGGGGAGGACGTGTGATGAGGTAGTGGCTAAAGAAAGAGATCAGGGGACTGAGGGTTGAGATTGTGCTGGGAGAATGCCGCTTCTGGAGCAACTGTTCTTTGAAGTTGGAAGGTGGTGGAGTGGCATGGTGGGGTGTGGCGTGCAAGATAAAAAAATATGGAGTGGAGATCCGGAGGAAGAGAAGCTGTGGTGTGGGGACTGGCTGTGTCTGAAGGAGAGGGATTCAACTCTTGCGAGAAGGAGAGAGAGGAAGATTTGCAGAGGATTTTATTACCATCAAGTTCATTCTTACCTGGCTTTGTTTTCTTGGTCTTGTTGAGATTCGAGTAGGGCTTTGTGTTCCACAATCTGTTGGAATAAAAAGTTCTAAAAGTTGACTTTACCTACTTTTATACATGTTGTTTTGTGTTAAATAATTGCAACTAACTGTCCTTGAAAGTGAACAAAACAGTTTGAAAGAGTCACAGACTGTATGACTTTTATGACAGAAACTGTAAGAGAAAAAAAAAAGGGATTTTATTTTATAATCAAGAGAATTGATCAGCCACATTCAAATTGGATTCAATTGGTGACAAAATTCTGGGCATTGTCCCAAAGAGCTGCAAGTGAGAGATCAATCAATCTATATTGCCGGTATCCTTCTGTGTTAGTAACACATCCCGACTGATAACACTGAATTAGATCAAGACATGGTGGGAAAGAGTCACATTTAACCATGGAAGTAGCCAAGTCAGGGAATCCAAGAGGTAAGAGTAAAAACCAGACTCTCTAGTATAAATGGAAAATTCACAGCAGGTGTTACATTTTCCCCTGGTGTAGTAAGCTGCTACAGTGTAGTAGCTGCTAAAAAGAGCCGTTTGACACATGTATGACACAGTACTTTTGGTTTAGTACTTCCAAAAGGTAGTGTGGCGAAATTGCTACAACTTTAACACTGCTTCATTCTGAGTCAAAGTTAGGATGATTTAGCTAATTTGTATTGTTACTGGATCATTTAGATATAACAGATTGTAACAGCTCTCCCAAGCAACAACATCCTCTTCCCTTTTAAAGCAGTTACAGTGTATATTTATCCAGACTGCAGTGACTGGAACACTTAAATTCCTGCCTTTTTTCCAAAATAGATCATTTAAACTAAGCCTGCTGGGGGATGGGGGGACTACTGCCACTGAGTGGCCCTTGCAAAGCCAGCAGGCCAAGGCACATAAGGGATCCCACCCCAACCCCAGAAAAAAATGTAGGCAAGGCAAGGGCCCCTAAGGGGATGCTTGCATGTCTATACACAAATGCCAGGAGCCTGGGAAATAAACAGGAGGAACTTGTTCTCCTGCTAAATGCAAATAACTACAATGTCATTAGGATAACAGAGACCTGGTGGGAATCCACCCATGACTGGACCAGGGGTGCAGATGGCTATACCTTGTACAGGAGGGATCAAGTGGACAAAAGAGGTGGGGGCATAGCTCTCTATGTCAAGCTAAGCTACACGTCCCTGCAAGCTTACATTGGCACCCATGGTGGATGACTTGAGACACTCTGGGTTAAAATCCATGGGGAACACAGCTCAAGGGATACTATGGTGGGAGTCTACTACAGACCCCCCTACCCAGAGTCAAGAACTTGACAAGGAGTTCACCAGGGAATTGGCTGAGGCCACACAATGGTATGGTTGTCATGGGAGACTTTAACTACCCAGATGTCGTATACCTTGACTTTAAAAAAGCCTTCAATTTGGTATCCATCATCACCTCTTGGCTAAACTGGCTAACTGTGGCCTTGATATCACCATGATCCACTGGCTGGGGAATCAGCTCCGCGGTAGGACCCAGAGGGAGCCAATCGTCTTGGTGCACTGTGACCAGTGGGATCCCACAGGGCTCTGTCCTAGGGCCTATACTGTTTAACATCTTCATCAATGATGCAGACATTGGTTTCAGAAGCAGACTGGCCAAGTTTGCCAATGACACCAAACTCTGGGGTAAAGCATCCACACTTGAGGAAAGGAGGGTGATCCAGGCAGATCTGGACAGACTCATGAAATGGGCGGATGAGAACCTGATGGTGTTCAAAACCAAAAAATGCGAGGTTCTCCACCTGGGGAGGAAAAACTTGCACCATGCTTATAGGCTCGGTAGTGCTACGCTGGTTAGTACTACAGATGAAAGGAACTTGGGGGTCATGATTGACCACAAGATGAACATGAGACTTCAGTGTGATGCTGCAGCTAGTAAAGCGAGCAAAATGCTGGCTTGCATCCATAGATGCTTCTCAAGCAGATCCCAGGACATCATTCTCCCACTGTACTCAGCCTTGGTGAGTCCGCAGCTGGAATACTGCATCCAGTTTTGGGCTCCACAATTCAGAAAGGATGTGGAGAAGCTTGAGAGGGTGCAGAGGAGAGCCACATGCATGATCAGAGGTCAGGAAAACAGACCTTATGATGAGAGGCTGAGAGGTATGGGGCTCTTCAGCCTGGAAAAGCGCAGGCTCAGGGGTGATCTGGTGGCCACCTATAAGTTTATCAGTGGTGCTCATCAGGATCTGGGGGAACATCTGTTCACCAGAGCCCCCCAAGGGATGACAAGATCAAACGGTCACAAACTCCACTGTGACCGATTCAGGCTGGACATAAGAAGGAACTTCTTCATTCTCTGAGCCCCCAAGGTTTGGAACAGACTGCCACCGGAGGCGGTTCAAGCACCCATTCTGAATGCCTTCAAGACATATTGGGATGCTTATCTTGCTGGGATCCTATGATCCCTGCTGACTTCCTGCCCCCTCCAAGGTCCCTTCCAGCCCAAATGTCTATGAAATCTATGAAATTTGACATACCTCCTCCTTTTCTTTTACAAATTAGAAATAACATCAGCTAGTAAAAAGGAAATCATCCCCCCAGAAAACATCTGACATTGAAAAGGAAAGAATTAATGATTTGGGAAACAACTTATTAAAGTGAATCAAGTCTTAAAAGTATTGCACACCCATTATAACACTGCACCATTATAGAGAGAATGCTCATGGGAAAACTCCAGCCTTTACCATTTATGCAGGGTTAATGAGTAAGAATCCAAACCTAATTTTGATCAGACTTTCATCAGCACATGAAAAAACAGAATCAGATTTTATCTCTCTTAAAGCCTGTTCAGTGAATAAGGGTCTCACAATTTTTATACAAATTGACTTCTATTGCACACAGGAAGACTAGTATAATTAAGCATAATAGAAAGTACAACTGCTGAATAATTCATTGTGAATAATATCCATTGCCAATTTTGGCAATTTTATCACAGATAATTGTTCAAGAAAAATGTTCCCATTATTCAATGAGCTCTAAAATGAGCAACTTATTATAACTAATATCTTTCTTCCTTTTTCTGGATGCACCAAATGCAGCTGAATTATGATAGCAGTGACTTGGAAAATTGGACCATAACTTAAAAGTCACTGACATCACCAAAGACAGTAAAAAGAAGAGTTTACTGCTATTTAGCACAGGAACAGAATTATAGCGCTATTGGGAAAACATGCCAAGTGATACAAAGAGAACATGTGCTCAATGTCAAGAAGAATTTACCAAACGGTTTGCATGAAATTGTTATTTCTTACATACATGATATATCTTCATATCTGTAAAGCAGGATCATATTGCATCAGTAGGTGAACAAATAATAAGCAGTAAGCAGCTAACAGTGGCATTTTTATGGGTTTGGGGGATTTATAGGTAAAAATCGACTTCAGCAAAAAGGAATAAACAAAGTCATCAGCTGTTGTGAGTTGCAGTGAATATGCCATGTCTATTTCTTGTCTGAATTAAAATGAAACGTGGATTGAAGAAAGTACAGGCTACTAGCCCTAATGTAGGAAAAGGTTCATGGTTTTGTGCAATAATTGACAACTTTATGAAGCAACTCTGATCTGTAAGATCTTGTGGATATCCAAATCCAATCCAGTCAATACCAGAAAAGATACTGCTATGCGAGTCAAAATGACAAGGAATACTGGTAAAGAAAGAGGAAGATTGGATTTTTGGTACCTCCAGAACAGGAAAATCTGGAAGGGATACTCAAAGCTAAAGAAAATACCATACATTTAAAGCAACAACCTACAAGAATCAACCAAAGAAAAGGACCTTCAGGGTGCATAATGAGCCTAAATTTTGGTACATTAAACTGGGCCCCCACATGCACCTGAACATGGATTTCTGGCCAGAAAACGTGTCCCCAATGGCCATGCCTGGACAAGCACGGCCATGTGGTATGTGGTGCTGCAGACATATTTGCAATGCCACATACCACACATTCCGCTGTTCTCCATGCTGCAAGGATATCCAGGGGTCAAAAAAACCTACACCAAAAAAAAGAAGAGCAGCGCATCCAAGAGCAATGCATGCCACTCAAAACTGGAGCCTGGCTTGCTGGAACCATGCTCCAGCTGCTGGTCAGACTCCAAGAGGCAGGATCACCATGGCTGCAGTCCCAGGAGGCTTCAGGACCCCAGGTAAGGCTGCTGGAGCCAGCTGTATGCTGGCCCCAGCCTCCCCTACCCCACCTAGGGAAATCTGCCATGCAAGGTGTCCCAATACTAGTTTTCCCTGAGAAACCAAATGTCCATACCCATGTGGATGTGGCTGATGCGAGCAGTTAAGTTTAGGGCTGTTCCTGCCCTTCTCTGCCCCCCTGCAGCAGCCAGAGGGAGTCCAGGCTCCCCTGGGTCGCAGCCCTGGGCTGGCAGGGAGTACAGTACTGGTTCTGATCTCTGCAGGGCAAGGGACAGTTGTTATGGATGCTAGGACACATCCCAATTTCCACGCGGCTGGAAGCGCTGTTCCAGCTCAGTGGGCATCTGCTTCCCAGACACACGGGGCATTTATAGATATGATCTGGGAGGCAGGAGTAGGGAGCTTTGATTTGCACAGCTCTAAGAACCGTGCTAATTAAAATGCCCAGAGAGTCAAAGGTATCAGCATCCCCGAGTGGAAAAATGATAGTGGGGTGCTTTGAACTAAAGCCTATTAAGTGAGTTTTAATTTAAAGCGGCCTACCACCATTTCTCATTGCAGGGATGCTGACACTGAAGTTAGCTGGACTGCGGTAATTACCATGCTCCAGCAGACTCAGTTAATTCAGTCTGCTCCAGCAAATTGTAATTATGGAGTGCTGGAGCAGCCTCCATGCATGTGTATAAGAGCCCATGGAGATCGGGATGAGTCCAGATCTCTACGTAACTGGGAGAGCTGTCCCAACTCAGCAGGCAGTTGCCTCCCTGCCACATAATATACTTGCCACACTTTTTGCTCTAAAGCAAAGGAAGTAGACATAAAAAAGGAAGTACAGAACTAGCTTTTGTATTCAATGTAAGCTGGGGATTCCTTCATATAAAATAACTTCCCATTTGGAATATTTATGCAACTTTATAGGCCAAAAAATTAGAAAAGATGGATAGTACTGTTAAAAGCAGCAGAACTTCTAAACACATGCCATTACATGTACCTGGAGTTTGGAAGGTAGCTGTCACACAACTGATGCCCAGGAAGTAAAACTGAATATCTTTATACTTCTACTGTACAACTTTAAATTCATAGAAAAAATATCAAATGTATGGGAAAAGTTCACACACTCATATTCTGCTATTTCTTTCTAACAAATAAACAAAATCAGTATATACTGAAAATTACAAAATAATTCTGTTCAAAATAAAATGAATATTTGTATATATGTGGTGTAAAAATATGCATAAGATAACCAAAGAAAGTCTTGTGCATAAAAATGCAAGATTAGCGAATACAGAAGTAATGTGAAGAACTATTAATGGCCCTATTTTAAGGTGGTTTTAAAAACTGAAGTATTAAGAAAATGGATTAAAAGGAAAGATGGAAAAAGGAGAGGAAAAGATGAAAGCAGGACATCAGATGCAAAATATATCATTAAAGAGAGGTACATTCTGAATAGGCATATTGAAGCCATCTGGATCACATTAGTAGTCAAAAGAAAAAAAAAGAATTAATTTACTCCTGTTGACATGTGGCAAAATGAATCTTACTTGTGTTTTTTTGTCATCAGATCCAGTCCATATGGCATCAGCAAAGATTTATTAATACTTGGGTACTTAGGCTTTGCCTAAGCCTGACCACTGCTTTCTTTCTGAAAAAGGAACTTTCTCCAGAAATAGGTCTACATATTATAGTGAAATGAAACTGATTGGGAATTTGCACTTGTGCTTATGGGCATGTGTAGACGAAACAAAATTTCCCATTTTCATTGATGCAACAGTGTTTGTGTTTGCATGACTAGGGATTTCCTACCACTTTAGAGTCCATTTAGCACCTTGAACTAACATTACTCTGAGATTTTTTTTAATTGGTGTTGCTTTCCAATTACACCGCTCCAACTGTGGATTTGTCTATGCAAACAATCAGAGAATCCAAAGACTTCTAATTAATTCCCTTCATCACGAAGGGGTGCTGTGTTCCAGCCTCTAGCCAGTAGGCCAGTGTGTGTTCTTTTTTACCCTCCATTCCTCACTTCTCCCTCATAGCATGCAGTCAGGTCAGGTCGGGATAAGTCTGTTTACTTTTTTCCCGAGACCAATTATTATTTCTATTTTAAATAATCATATAATTGTCTGTCCCCTCTTAATTGTCCACCCCCCCCAACCACCTATGTCCTCTCCCCCATCAATGTACCCTCCTGTACTCCCACCTGCCCCAGGTACCCTCCACCTGTGACTCCCATCATGTGCTGCCAGTGCAGTGGCCATTGCTCCTGACAACAGCTGCAGCATCAACATAATGGTAAGTTATTTTTAAAGTAATTTGAAACCGTGGAGGGAGCGAGTTACATGATTTCCTTCAATACTGCAAACTTTATGAACTTCATCACATTCCATTTCAGAGCCCTGACCAAAAGTGCAAGGGCAGCAGGACACTGTCTGCCAGACCCAACACCAGGCTATGAAGTATCCCAGGTAATATTTAGGTAATATGTCCCACCGAATGCGCGCGCGTGTGTGCTTGCGTGTGGTGAGAGGTGGTGCTGGTGGCAAAGGTCTGGTTTTTTGACGGTGTGCCAAACCTCCCTCTTTTTCCTCTTCTTCCCTTTTCCTCCCTCCTCACAGAAAACTTTTGTAGGTGGAACTTGCCAGGGATGGTAAACAGCTCACAGCCCAATGAAGAGTACAGTGCTGAACCCACCCTCTTTTTTTTTTTTTTTTTTACATTTTGTATTTATTTTTATATTTTGAAGTTGCATATAGTTATTGTTGCTGCAGTATTTTGAGTAAAGCATTTTATTTTTGTTCTATAGATGTGTTATGTTTTCTTTGGGGTGGTTGGGTTGGTTTTCAGAGACCATGCCTGCCTCAGCATGGTAGGGATGCTGTACTGGGGTGGAGGGGAAGGTTTAATCATGGCATTACTGCGAAGAGTTTCAAGGTGGACTATTAACGGAGGGAAAGAAGGCTGAATGCTAGTTAAGTAGTAGCTACCTTGTGGTGCAGCCAGCATATCTTGTAAGAAAAAAGACTAAACAATCCCATTCACCCCCAGCAGCAAGCAGGTAATCTGCAAAACCTCTCCATACATAGACCACACAGGGCCTTTAGCAAGTCTTTAAAGACAATTCAGTACATCTTTAAAATGCACTATAATGCATATGATATGGTCACCAAGGGTGGGGGGGAGGAATTGGGGTTAATGCCTGCTGCCACAGCTCCAAAACAGGTTCTTTTTTCTCTTTGCTGGCTGTACTGTTATGGGAGATGCAATGCTAAAATGATTTTTTTTTCAATGCTTTCTTTGCAAAGAATCCTGCATTCAGCACCTTTTGGAGCTAGGTTTACTGGTTTGCAGAGGGAGGCAGGCAGGCAGGCAGCCAAGTTACTGGCCCTTCCTGGTTACTGATGACCACGCAACTTTTATGAAGTCATAGCATTACTGGAAAGTTGCCATGTGGACTGTTATCAGATGGAGGGAGGTCAAAAGTTTGGCCAGTGGTAGTCTACAGCCAGCATTTTCTTGCCATCCCACAAGAAAGAAGGTTGTAATGGTCATCATGAAATTGGCCAGCCCATCCAGCCTCCACTACATTGCTAACCAGTTTGGTGTGGCTGGCTGCACTGTTGGGTTGGCAATTCATGAGGCATGCCAGCTGCTTAAGGAGATAGCTGCAAACAAAATTATCTTCCTGGAGAACCTGTAACAAAGCATAGATGGCTTTAATGAGAAGGGGTTCATGAACTGCATGGCGGTTCCAGACAGCACTCATATTCTAGTGCTGTGCCCTGCAGGGAGTGGGACAGCTTACACAAACAGGAAAGGATATGCCTCCACGATACTGCAAGCTGTGGTAGACCACTGGGGCTTGTTCATGAACATTTATACTGGGTGGACCAGCAGCATGCATGATGCATGCATGTTCAGAAACTCCTCTCTGTCTGCGTTCCAGGAGAAATGACACTACACACCCAGTGTGGAGGAGACAGTGATCTGCAGTGTCACTGTACCCCCGGTTATATTAGCGGATAACGCCTACTCCCAAAACCCCTGGCTCATGAAGCCTTATGGAGGGAGTGTCACTGACTGGCAGAAGCTGGCTTAACTATTGCCTCAGCATTTGCAGGATTCATAGATTTCACAGACATTAGGGCTGGAAGGGACCTCGGAAGATTATTGAGTCCAGCCCCCTGCCCAAAGGGCAGGAAGTCAGCTGGGGTCATAGTATCCCAGCAAGATAAGTATCCAACTTGCTCTTGAAGGTGTTCAGAGTAGGTGCTTGAACCACCTCCGATGGCAGACTACACTAGACCTTGGGGGCTCAGAGAGTAAAGAAATTCTTCCTTATGTCCAGCCTGAAACGGTCTCGCATTAGTTTATGACCGTTAGACCTCGTCATCCCTTGGGGGAACTCTGGTGAACAAACGTTCCCCCAGATCCTGGTGGTCATCAGATCACCCCTGAGCCTGCGCTTTTCCAGGCTAAAGAGCCCCATGGCTCTCAGCCTGTCATCGTAAGGTCTGTTTTCCTGACCTCTAATCATGCATGTGGCTCTTCTCTGGACTCTCTCAAGCTTGTCCACGTCCTTTTTGAATTGTGGAGCCCAGAACTGGATGCAGTACTCCAGCTGCGGCCTCACCAAGGCCGAGTACAAGGGGA
>NW_017728886.1:131225226-131226811 GCF_001723895.1 Crocodylus porosus | reverse complement strand
GGTCATGGTCCCTTAGGGCCAGACTGACAAGCCTCTTGAGCTTGTCAAAGTAGGCTTTTCTGAAGTCAAGGAATTCCATGTTGCTGACTGACTTGCCAGCTTTATGGCAGATGGTGAAGGTGATCAGCTCGTGGTCGCTGCCCGTAGACTCCTTGAGTCAGGTAGAGGTCATCCATGCATAAGAGGAAGCTTTGCGACCACTCAGATTTTGCTGAGTGATCCTCCCACAAGATGTCCAAGTTACTGAAGTCACCCATGACAGCCATGGTCCTGGAGCATCCAGCCTCAGCCAGCTCCCAGGCAAACTCCTGGTCAAGCTCAGGACTTTGGGTGGCAGGTCTGTAGTAGACTCCTACCATTGTGTCCCCTGTGCCATGTTCCCCATGAATTTTAACCCAGAGGGTCTCTAACTGTCCACCCTGGTTGCCAGTATCAGCTTGCAGGGACATGTAGCTTCCCTGAACATAGAGATCTACACCCCCACTCCTTTTATCTACGATCCCTCCTGTACAGGGTATAGCCATCTATATGCATGGCCCACTCATGGGTGGAGTCCCACCAGGTCTCCATTATCCCAATGACATCATAATTCTTTGCATTGAGCTCCTGGCATTCCCCAAGCTCTTGGCATGTGTGTACAGGCAGGCAAGTGTCCCCTTGGGGGCTATTGCCTTGCCCACAGAGTGTACCAGGGCTGAGACAAGGGTGGGCTCCCTTAAGTGCCTTGGTCTTCTGGCTTTGCAAGGGTTGCTCAGTGGGACAGCAGTGGCAGTAGTCCCCCCATCCCCCAGTGGGCTTAGTTTAAAGCCCGGTGGAGCAGGTCAGCCAGTCTGGCTGAGAAGAGTCTCCCCCCCAGCAGAGAGAGGTGGAGGCCATCTCTTCCCAAAAGCTCCCTGCCTCTCTCATCAAAAAGCGGCCTGTGGTCATGGAAGCCAAAGCCTTCCCAATGACACCAGCGCCACGGTCTTTGGTTGACTACGTGAATCCTTCTCTCCCTCCTCAGCCCATACCCTGAGACTGGGTGGATCGATGAGAACACCACCTGTGCTCCCAGACCCTTAAAGATGGCCATGGAATGTGTGTTTGGCTGACTGAAAGGAGGATGAAGGGTGCTTATGTGTATGGCTCAAGATGGACCAAGAAAATATAATGGCCTTTCTTGTGGCAGCCTGTTGCTGCACAATATCTGTGAGAGCTGCGGAGAGGTTTTCAAGGACTCATGGGAAGAAGAACTGCAAGCGCAGTGGCAAGACAGAGATGTAGGGCAGCAGCACAGGGAACAAGGAGATATCCTCAAGGAGAGGCTGGTCAGGCGGCTCTTATGTGCGATTATCTGGCAGGATATATTGCTGAAAACAACACCTAGTGCTTTGTTCTATAAATAAATACAATTTTTTTACACTTAAAATCTGTGTCTTCTACAGGGGCATGTGGTGTTGCAGATGGGGGAGGAAGGGAAGACAGTTGGGAAGGGGGAGAAAATCTGGACTGGGCTAGGGGTTTGCTGTTTCCAGACTGTGAGTGGTTTGGGGGAGGAGGCATTATGCACTGTCACTCACATGTGAATGAGGCTCCCCCACACATG
>NW_017728886.1:131215696-131225115 GCF_001723895.1 Crocodylus porosus | reverse complement strand
AAAAAAAAAAAAAAAAAAAAAGCCAGAAGAGCTCACAATAAGCACCCACCCACCTGCTACCTTTATGATATCATAGCCCCATCCACTACTCTTATGATATAGAAGTTATCATCGAAGGTATAGTTAATGAAGAAAAAAAACATATTTGTAACATGGTGGGATGGGAAGAAAATGAAGAGGAGGGGAGGATTCGTATGGCTTGTCTTTCAGATTGGGATGGGATCTTTGGGTCGCGTACAGACAGAGAGAGACCAGACCAAATTAGCATAAGCAGATGGAAGTGACAAGGATTTGGGGGCGACCATGACCATGCCCAGGGGAGACTCCCAGTGAGAGAGTCAGGACTGTCCAGTGATAGTCTGTGAGCAGGGACTGGGGAGCCTGTGTGGTTTACATGTGTTTTCTGTTGTAATACATTAGGAAAGACATTCAAGGGGGTAAATTAGTATTTGACTCCCCCTACTGAAATCTGTAGGGAATGACACATGGGGGCTTAAGTTACTCAAAAGCACTGTTTGTGCAAACACAGATGCAAGCAAAAATGCACCACACCAAAAAAAAGCTGAATTAAAATTTTCAGGTGGTCTACATTAACACCTGTGTCACCTACACATGCCCCATTGTTTTGCTGGCCTCACATATTAAACTATGTGCCTGTCAATGATAGCTATGTGTTGCCTTGGGTTCCCTTGACAGTTGGGTTTTAAGGAAAACAACTCCAGAGACGATAGTACAGAGATAGAGGCTGTGGATTTGAGACTGCATGTGCCTATCTCCTCCTATGCTTCAGAGGTACAAATATTCCCTAGTATCCACATAAGAGTCTGACCAGACCATGAGAGCCTCCACATGACTGGTACTATGTTGCTGTATGAAATGAGTGCAGGCAGATGCAATGCTTACAAGAGAGTGCTGGCTGTGACACATTTAGGGCATTTATACATGTGCTCCGGGAGTGTGTGTGTGTGTGTGGGGGGGTGGTATGCCTTAATTGGAGCAGCTCCAAGAACCACTCTAATTAAAGCACCCACAGCATCACATGTATCAGTGTCCCCATGCTGAAAAATAGCAGTAGGGACACTTTAAAGCTCGCTGAATGAGCCTTAGTTAAAAGCATCTCCACTACCATTTTTCAGTGCAGGGATGCTAATACACATGATGCTGGAGTCTGCTGGGGTGCAATAATTACACTGCATTGGAGCAACCTCTCTGCACACAGATATACACCCCAAGTCACAGTACCTGGAAAGGCAGTGACCCAAGTGTACTTCTTGCTGCAGAAGTGGAGGAACCATTTTGGGTATTTTTAACCAGAAGGCTTGAGATCAACCCATACACTTCAGTTCTATCATGGACAGACTGAGCTCCACTGACACCATTGCTTTTGGTGGTGAGGGAAGAAGTTAATGTAGCCACAAAGGGGAAAAGGGAGGTCTCTGGCAAGTGATGATTGAATTCCACATAGTACCAGGGGTACAAAGGAACTTAGAAAATATCAAATAGAAGAACAGAGAAGTTAAATCACCAACAGAGATGTGGGGAAACAGGAAAAACAACTGAAAGAGGTTTAAACCATTCTTCTTTCTATATTTGCAAACTGATGATATCAGCAAAAAAGGAAGACAGACAGAAGGTCTCCTTTTGATAACAGTGAGGCTGCGTTGCATGAGTAAAAAGAAAGCACAGCAATTGAAATAAAGGTTGTTAATCCTTACAATGAATGCCTAATGACATTTCTTGAACTAGGGGTGGTAGACCCTAACTCTAGCCAACCCATGTCTGCAGCTTAACTTGAGAAGGCAAATGAGACCCTCTATATAATGACAGTCTCATTAACAATTAATTGAGTTGTTATTATCGGATCCAGTAAACTAGCAAATAATGAACATGGACAACAGGAACACAATTAATGCACACACAGTAAGGAACATAGATATCATAGGCTCTCTCTCACAACAACAATGTTGCAGGCACAGCTTGAAGACTAGATTGTGGTTGGGATCTCAGCCAAAAGACTCAGAGAGAGACTACTAGAGATCTTGGATCTAATCTTTGACAAATTTACTCAATCCAGATTAAACCTGATAGAGAGTGGGGTGTGCTTAAACACTAGACAATAGGGCTGTGCAAAGCTTCAGTCCCTGATTCAATTTGGAGATTCGGCCTGATTCGGTGGCTGAATCTCTGAACCCAAATTGAACCAGAGGACCCTTTAATCTCTCCAAATTGAACTGAAACTTTCCATATCAATTTGGAGAGATACAGAAAGATTCAGAGATTCAGACATAGAGAAAGCTTTAAATGTTTTTTCTACCTCTAGGTGCCAGGTGGCTTGTGGATGCTGTGATGCTGGGGTGCATGGAGTGTCCCACAGGAGTGTGGGGGCTCCCCAGCATGCTCAGCAGCAGACCTGGAAGTAGACCAGAAGTACTTCTGGTCAACTTCTGGGTTTGCTGGAGACTGTGCAGGCCCCACCTACCTCCACGCCCCCTGCTTGGTGACTGGTGCCTCCTGGGTCTGGAGGGCAGTCATCCGGGGTCCTCCTGTGACCAATCTCTGAGCCAGGGGAGTTGGGGGTGGTCCCAGAGTGTGCTCCCTAGCAGACCTGGAAGTGGACCAGAAGTACTTCTGGTCTGCTTCCAGATTTGCTGCTGAGCACATGTAGGGCCCTCCTGCACTCCTGCGGGATGCTCCATCTGCCTCACCATTGCAGTGTTCATGAGCTGTGCTGGTATCTCAAGGTATGTAGAAAAAATATTTAAAGCTGTGTCTATGGCCAAATTGCTGATTCTCCGAATCGGCATCAAATCTTCAGATTTAGCTGAATTGCATCAGGGACAGTGATCCAAATCAACGAGTCTAATCAATGTCCCTGATTTGGGCCAAATCCAAATCTGAATTGAATAGGGCCCACTTTGCAGACCCCTACTAGACAGGATAAAAAGTTATTTTACACAATAAGAAAAGACACCCTAGACAGAAGCACATATAGAACACATAGTTGGAGCCCCCAAAAAGCAACACAGCAGCATATAAATTTCATAGACATTAGGGGCTGGAAGGGACGTCACGAGATCACCAAGTCCAGCCCCTCCTGCAATAGGCAGGAAGTCTGCTGAGGTCAAATGATCCCGGCAAGATATGCATCCAAACACCTTTCGAATGAGTCCAAAGTAGGTGCTTGCATCACCTCTGGGGGGACTCTATTCCAGATTCTGGACACTCAGACTGCAAAGAAGTTTTTTCTTATGTCCAGTTTAAATCAGCCTTACAGAAGTTTGTGGCCATAAGACCTAGTTATCCCTCGGGGAGCCCTGGTGAACAACTGTTCTTCCAGATCCTGGTGCACACCCATTATATAGATGTAGGCTGCCACCGAGTCACCCCTGAGCCTTCTCTTCTCCAGGCTGAAGAGTCCCATGTCCCTCAGCCTCTCCTCATAAGGCTTGCTCTCTTGGGCTTTGATCATGTGGGTGCCTCTCCTCTGTACTCTCTCAAGCTTATCCACATCCATCCTGAAGTGTGGTGCCCTAAACTGGATGCAGTACTCCAGCTGCAGCTTCACCAAGGCCAAGTACAGCAGGAGGATAACATCCCTAGTTTTGCTTGAGATGCATTGGTGGATGTGTGCCAGAGTTTGGTTTGCTTTGCCAGCTACAACATCACATTGGTGGCTTATGTTCATCTTGTGGTCAATCAAGCCCCCCAAGTCTCTTTCAGTCATGATGTTAGTAAGCATAGCACTGCCAAGTCTATAAATATGATGCTGGTTTTTTCTCCCAAGGTGGAGTGCCCTGCACTTCTCTATGTTAAATGCCATTACATTTTGGTCTACCCACCTCGCAAGCCTGTCCAGGTTGGCCTATATGCCCAGCCTATACTCTAGTGTGACCGCCTTCCCCCATAGTTTAGTATCATCCACAAACTTTGCCAGTTCACATCCAATGCCCAAATCCAGGTCATTTATGAAGATGTTGAAGAGTACTGGCCCAAGTACTGAGCCCTGAGGGACACCACTGGTCACATTGTACCAAGTTGATTTGCTCCCATCAACTAAAACGTTTTGGGTCCAACCCCAGAGCCAATTCCCTAGACATCAAACCATGAGATGGTTGAGGCCACAGTTCTCCAGCTTCGACATGAGGACATCATGGGAGACCAAGTCAAAGGCCTTCTTGAAATCCAAATATATGACATCAACCTCATCTTCCTTCTCCAGGCAATGCATCACCTGGTCATAGAAGGAGATGAGGTTGGTCAGGCAGGACCTTCCAACAACAAAGCCATGTTTGCTGGCACTCAGAAAGTTGCCTTCCATTAGTGTGCTGTTGGTGGAGCCCTTGATAATTTTCTCCAGGATCTTTCCAGGGATGGATGTCAGACTGATTGTTCAGTAATTCCCTGGGTCTTCCTTCCTTCCTCTTTCCTTGAAGATTGGGAATACACTGACTCTTCAACTCCTCCAGTACTTCTCCTGAGTGCCATGAGTTCTCAAATATCCTTGCCATAGGGTGTGCTATGATGTCGGCCAGCTCCTTCAGGACTCTCAGACACATTTCATGGACTCCCCTTTCTAAGGGACCATGGTTTCTTAGTGCCTGGCTGGCCAGTCTCCTGAGGTTCTGAAAGTCAGTCTTCCCAAAATTGAGGATTTCTGTTTTATTGAGACATTTGCCCACCCTGCATAAGACAGAGAAAGTGATTAGTTCATGGTCACTGTCACTGAGCTTCCCCTCAATCCTCAGATTGCTCACCAGATCATCCCCTTTGGCCAGAACAAGATCCAGCAGTGGCTTTTCTCTAGTCAGCCCATATACCCTTTGCTTTAGGTAGAGCTCATCAAGAAAGCTATGCAACTAGTCAGACTTGGCTGTGTGCTCCTTCCATGAGATGTCAGGGAGGTTGAAGTCCCCTATGATGACCAAGCATTGGGTATGTACAGCCTCAGCCAGTTCCCTATCAAATTTTCAATCCAGCTCCACCTCTTGGTTGAGAGGTCTATACACACACACATACACACAACCCACCTACACATAGGTAAGTTCTTAACTTGGATGGTATGGTATATATGTGTGTGTTTGGGGTACCTGGGATACTTAAGGAAAGGTTGAAGTGTAGGGAGTGAAAGTTGCCAGAACTGGGATTAGAACCGGTGAACTATAGAGAAGCTGGTTGAGGAATTGAGGCTTGAGGTTACTTAAGGTAGATTGGGGCTGGAAACTGAGGCAGACAGCTGAGATATTGGGGGTTCAGATAAGTGGTGGGAAGCAGGAGACAGTCAGGAAAGAGAGAGAGGCAGAAATGTGACTGTGTCCAGCAGGTGTTGTCCAGAGGGGGGTCACTGGCAGGTCCTGGGTGGATAGGTGATGTGGCATGGTGCTGGTCCAGATGGAGAGAGTGTCCCAAGGAGTCAGTTTTCACTATCTCTTTTATGGAGCAGACCTCTGATCTCCTATGGGAGGGCCTGTCCAGGCAAGGTCAGTCTGTTCCAGAGGGCTCCAGGTGTTCTTACTGAGCATGTACAGCCTTGGCACAATGGTGAGTTGCCTCATCTTTTGTTTCTTGAATGGTGAGGGTGGTTCCAAGGGCTGGGTCATTGGTCCAGGTATTGGTGTTGATGGTTCAGTCATTTAGAGGGAGCTATTTTTATACCTACTGCCATTGACTCTCAAGCACCCTCATTCATCCCCATTCATTCAGAAACCAAATTACATAGGAGGGGTAGTATGAGTCATAGGTTACACAACCAGGCATGGGGATAGGATGGAGGCTTGACATTACAAGATGGAAACTTGACATGACTTATGCTAACTTACATATATAGGCCTAAAACAGTAATCACACAATATAAAAGCAGTCAAAAAAAATCAATAAAAACATAATAATTATCACTTATAAAACAATGGATATCTATGTGAAAATAGCAAGGCACTTATTTGCAGAGGGGAGAGAAATAATATTTACTACCTAAAAATGTTAAAGCTTATCCTACTTCTTAGCTTACTTATACTTATCTATAGGGAATAGAGAGGGGGAAATGTCAGAAATGGTTGGGGGAGGGGAGGGAATGCATTTTAAAAGAAAAAAACAAAACAAAATGGGGGTTTTGCTACAAAGTAGGTCAGCTATCCTGGCTGAGAAGAGCTTCTACCCTTTCAGGCCATCCCTCCCCAACAATCCACTGACTCTCTCCTTGAAGTGCAGACCATGGTTGAAGAAGCCAAACCCCTCATGATATTACCATCGCCAGAGTCTTCTGTTGACCTCTCTGATACACCTCTCCCTTCAAGGCCTGTGACCTGGAAGGATCAAGGAAAAAACTACCTGTTCCCCCAAACCCTTGAGCCCAGCCCCCAGAGGCCTGTAGTCAGTCATGGTCCAGCCAGGATTGCTCCAAGCCATGTCATTTGTGCCCAAGTGGATGAGTAGCACAGGGTGGTGGTCAGAGGGCTGTATGAGTTTGCGGATCCTCTCAGTTGCATCCTGGACATGAGCCCCCCAGGAGGCAGACCTCGTGGGCTAATGGGTCAGGGTGACAGATTGTTTCCTCTGTCCTGCTCAAGAGGGAGTCACTTACCGTGATTACTCTGCACCTTCTCTTAGGTGTAGTTGCTGGGGACCCTGCATCCTCACACGCTGCAGCCAGTGGCTCTCAACTGGCTCTGCTGATGTGAGAGGTTCAAATCAGTTGTACAGCTCCAGGGGAGCAGCCACTGTGGTGCAGTGCCTCCTTGGGCCAGAGACTACCTTCATCCAGGCAACCCCTGGCTGGAATTCATGGTAGCTCTTTATTTCTGCCCTGGTGCTGCCAGCCATCCTTACTTCTTCCACTTCTTTCCTTTGCTGGAGAACCTGGAAGTAGGTGTCCAGCTCTGCCTCCCTAATGGTGCACATCTTCTGCACCATTGCCTGGAGCTCCCTAATCTGGCATGCCAGGGTCTGCACTGATGAGCACACTCCACAAGGGGAAGTGTCAATGCTCAAGGCTATGGATAAATAGACAACTTGTCACAGTATAAAAGGCAGAAGGGGGGCCTCCTATGAGAACTAAATTAGCATAGTTTAGCTTCCATTTATCATAAGGAAAGAGTTTGCACATGGGAAGTTACAATGGAATAGTTGATGTGCAGTTAAGTCATTACCTGGGATGAAGTCCTCATTGAAGCAATGGGCAACATTGCAAAAGAAAGTAATTAGGTTATCATCCTAAACACAAATGGGACATTTAGTCATTTTAAGTTGGACATAGGAGCACAAGTTGATATGTTGTCAAATGCAGTAATGTTAGGGAAAGAAAGAAGTGTGTCAGTTAATTGTGTTGATCTGAAGTCAGGCAAAAGGGAGAGCAAGGTGGCACCTTAAAAACTAACTCGTTTTTAAGATGCCACTCTGCCCTGCCTTCTATGTGAAAAGGAAATTAATCGATATTGAAGGATAAACAGATAAAATTTAGGGCTAAAAGTGCTGAGCTTAGCCCCACTCAAGGGGCATGTTCATTAAATATTTACATAAACAGTACTTTATAAATTACTATAATTTATAACTGTTACCAGGAAAAGAAGACCTATTATTGAGTTAAAAGCATGTTTAGCCTTCTCCAAAAATAATAATCTTTGGATAGATCAAGGACAATAAGGAACAATTTGAGGATATCTGCTGGAGAACTCATAACAAAAAACAAAATATATCAGAAAACCATCATAAAACTTCCTAGGAAATTTGCCACAGCCCTTAAGAACCAGGCTAAAGGAGAAATTAGTAGGATTTAGTGCTCTATTCTACAATGATTAGAGCAGCCAAACTCACTGTGTCCTTCCCCACACTTCCCTCTCCCTCTCCTTACTTCATTTCCCTGTGGGCAAGCCCAGTTTCAGCTTCAAAACATTTCAAAATGTTTTGACTGCCCGTTTTGTTTGAGGCTGTTTTGAAGCCCTTCATTTTGTTTCAAGTTAGAAACAGTGAAATCAAAATGAGTCAAGACAGCATCAAAATGAAACTTCGCACAGCTCTACTTGCTACCATGGAAAGTGATAGGCAGAACAATCACAGAATCAGCTTAGCATCCATATATGTTTTATCAAAATACAAAGGCTCTCTCATGACTTAGCCTCTGCCATGAAGTTCTTGGGTGACAATCCAGTTAAATGTACTGTTTTAAAATATTATGTACATGGAATGCTTTTCCTAAGAACCAGATGTTCTGTAAACAGTATTAATTTGTATTACTCCAAGAAATGGGGATCTGACCAATGAAATTTGCACTGCTTTCTAGCATCAACTTCTTGATTGCCTGCATACAGAAGTACAGCCTCCAAAGATGGTATGCTACCTCCCATAGGACTTCCCCAGCATAATAAAAGCATCGTCTTAAGAAAACCTTATCAAATCAAGATACATCCAGGTCTGAGGTGTAGCAAAACCCCCAGTTTTTCTTTTTTTCTTATTTAAAAATATACTGCCTCCCCTTCCCCTAACCATTTCTGACTTTCTCTCTGCCCTCCCTATCGCTTACAAGTGATTACAAGTAATACTAGGTAAGCTAAGTTCTTATACTCTCACATTGTAATAAGCCCCTTTTAATATTATAAATAGTGTTATGTTTGCATTGATTTTTACTGTTTTATATTGTATTATAGATTTCATAGACTTCACAGACATTAGGGCTGGAAGGGACCTCGGAAAAATCGAGTACAGCCCCCAGTCCACGGGCAGGAAGTCAGCTAGGGTCATAGGATCCCAGCAAGATAAGCATCCAATTTGCTCTTAGAGGTGTTCAATGTAGGTGCTTGAACTACCTCCGATGGCAGGTTGTTCCAGACCTTGGAGGCTCAGACAGTAAAGAAATTTTTCCTTATGTCCGGTCTTGTTGTGGTTTATCCCATTCAACCTTGTTATCCCTTGGGGCACTCTGATGAACAGATGTTCTGCTAGATACTGCTAGGCACCCCTGATAAACTTAAAGGTGGCCATCAGATCACCCCTGAGCCTGCATTTTTCCAGACTAAAGAGCCCCATAGGTCTCAGCCTGTCATCATAAGGTCTGTTTTCCTGACCTCTGATGATGCACGTGGCTCTCCTCTGGACTCTCTCAAGCTTCTCCATATCAATTTTGAATTCTGGAGCCCAAAACTGGATGCAGTACTCCAGCTGTGGCCTGACCAAGGCTGAGTACAAGGAGACAATGACGTCCTGGGATTTACTTGAGAAGCATCTATGGATGTAAGCCAGTGTTTTGATTGCTTTACTACCCGCTGAGTCGCATTGCAGGCACATGTTCATCTTGTGGTCAAGTCTCTTTCTTCCATAGTGCTAGCCAGTGCCTATAAGGATGCTGCAGGTTTTTCGTCCCAAAGTGGAGAACTTTGCATTTTTTGGTGTTAAACACCATCAGGTTCTTGTCTGCCCATTTGCTGAGCCTG
>NW_017728886.1:131212205-131214254 GCF_001723895.1 Crocodylus porosus | reverse complement strand
TAGTTGGAGTCCAGTTGCAGCCTTGGCTTTCCTGGTTTGCTCCCTGCAGGACCGGACCAGTGCAGAATAATCCTCCTTTGAGATGAATCCCATTCTCCATCCTTTCTAGGCCTTTCTTTTTAGCTACAGGAGGTCTGCTAGGTCCCTGGAGAGCCAGGGGGGCTGCTCTGCCCTCTTGTTGCCTTTCTTCCGAGATAGAATAGACTTAGCCTGTGCATTGAGGATCGCTCCCTTGAGGAGCAAACACTCTTCTTGAACTCCCCTCTCCCTGGGATCATGGTCCCTTAGGACCTCATTGACAAGCCTCCTGAGCTCATCAAACTCAGTTTTCCTGAAGTCAAGGACTTCTGTGTTGCTGACTGACTTGCCAGCTTTATGGCAGATAGTGAAGGTGATCAGCTCGTGGTCACTGTCACCCAGCTTCCCATTGGTCACTAGGTTGCCTATTAGGTCATCCCCAGTAGCCAGTACTAGGTCGAGCAGCACTTTGCCTCTCATTGGCCCGTAGACTTCTTGAATCAGGTAGAAGTCATCCACACATAAGAGGGAGCTTTGCACCCGCTCAGATTTTGCTGAGTGATCCTCCCACGAGATGTTCGGGTAATTGAAGTCACCCATGGCAACCATGGTCCTGGAGCATGCGGTGTCAGACAGTTCCCGGGCAAACTCCTGGTCGAGTTGTAGACTTTGGGTGGGAGGCCTGTAGTAGATTTCCACTATTGTGTCCCAATGCCGTGTTCCCCATGGATTTTAACCATGGGGTCTCCAGTTTTCCATTCTGGTCACCAACATCAGCTTGCATGGATGCGTAGCTTTCTTTAACATAGAGAGCTACACCCCCGCCCCTTTTATCTACACGATCCCTCCTGTACAAGGTTTAGCCATCTATACCCATGGTCCAGTCATGGGTGGAGTCCCACCAGGTCTCTGTTAACCCTAGGACATCAAAATTACTTGCATTAAGCATGGGGATGAGCTCCTCCTGCTTATTCCCCAAGCTCCTGGCATTTGTGTACAAGCAGGCAAGTGTCCCCTTCGGTGCTCTTGCCTTCCCCACAGACTGTACCAAGGTTGGGCCAGGGGTGGGCTCCCTTAAGTGCCTTGGCCTGCTGGCTATGCAAGGGTTGCTCAACGGGCCAGCAGTGGCGGTAGTCCCTCTGTCCCCCAGCAAGCTCAGTTTAAAGCCCGGTGAAGCAGGTCAGCCAGTCTGGCTGAGAAGAGCCTCCTCCCTAGGGGAGAGAGGTGGAGGCCATCGCTTCCCAGCAGCTCGCTGCCTCTGTCACCAAAGAGCGGGCTGTGGTCATTGAAGCTAAAACCTTTCCTATGACACCAGCGCCGTAGTCTTTGGTTAACTATGTGGATCCTCCTCTCCTTCAGCCCATACCCCGAGACTGCGAGGATCAAAGAGAACACCACCTGTGCCCCCAGACCCTTTAGCCCCACTTCCAAATCCCTGTAGCACCTCATGACTTGGATGGGGTGGTCTGAGTCATGTCATTGGTGCCTACATGAATAAGAATCATGGGATAATAGTCTGTGGGTTGGAGAAGCTTAAGGATCCTCTCCATAATGTCTGAGATCCGCGCCTCCGGGAAGCAGACTTCCCAGGCTTAGGATTACCCCATCGTTCCCTCTTAGGATAGAGTCTCCCACAACAAACACTTTATGTTTTGTCTTGGGGAGAGCAGGGGCGGTAGCTGCAGTTGAGCCTGTGTTGCCTACGGGAGCTGGTAGCTCAGCAGGCTCTGCTAAAGCAACAAGAGGTGCGTACCTGGTGTTAAGCTCCGGCGGAGCAGGGGCCTTGGTGCGGCAGGTCTTTAGGGCCCTTGACCACCTTGGTCCATGCCCCTGACTGGACAGAATGGGAGGCCCTGGAGTCCTCCCTTACGCTGGAGGGACACCGTGGTGTACCCTCCGGCTCCTGGGGGAGGAGGGCCCAGTAGTAGGAGTCTAATCCCTGCTCACAGTCCCTGATGGCACGCAGTCTCTGGACTGTGGCCTGGAGCTCCTCCAGCTGGTGCACCAGAGACTCCATAAGGGAGAAGACCC
>NW_017728886.1:131209202-131211957 GCF_001723895.1 Crocodylus porosus | reverse complement strand
TTCACAGGCAGGGCCCCCCAGGGCTTTCACCCACGCCTCTCTCACAACTCCAGAGCCTAACTCATTCTATTCCTATCATTTGTGCATTGATTTGTATTGTTTCATCTTAACATTGTATGATTTAGGCCTGCAAAGTGGGTTGGCATGAGTGATGTCAAGTATCCATTTTATGTCACGTTTCCATCTCGTTCCTATCTTGTCCTCATGCCCTGTTGTATAAGTATGTAGTAACCTATGACTCATACCTACCCCTCCTATGTAAATTGGTTCCTGAATGAATGGGGATGAATAAGGGTGCTCGAGAGACAATGGCAGTAGGTCTAAAAATAGCTCCCTCTGAATGACCAAACCATCAACTGGACGACCCAATGATACCCTGCATTGACCTTCCCTGCCTCAAGATTTGGAAGACAAAGACTGCTGCAGAAACTAGCCAACTCACTATTACAGACACCTGAAAATGCGTGTCCTCACCTGGAATGCACATGCTCAGTACACCGAGGCTGACCCTTGCCTGGGCATGTCCCCTGCCACTAGGGTCATAGAAGGTCTGCCTCTCTAAAAGGGGGCAGTGAAGACAGACCTAGTGGGATGCCCTCTCCACCTGGCCCTGCACCATGCCACACCACCTATCCACCTAGGGGTCCCGCCAGCAATCCCACCTTGCTGGAGAAGACCCCTATTGGCTATCGAGGATCAACTCACAGCTCAGGATAGGTAGCTATAACCCACCTTCCTTCCCCAAGCAAAGGACTTGGACTGTCTTTCTCTTCCCTACCTGGACTCCACCCCTTCCACCGAGTCTCTTTCTCCTGCTAAGTGTGTGTGTGTACCTGATTTGTGTGTTTGCATATGTGCAATTGTGTCACACCCTCCTGTCTAACAGCACTATTTTGAGATCCTGAGAGTTGGCCTGACCCCACAGGGCAACATAGACACCTGGAGAGAGTCCAGAGGAGGGCCACTTGTATGGTTGAGGGCCTCTGTGGCCAGCCCTATGAGGAGAGGCTGAGGGACCTGAATCTCTTCAGTCTCTGCAAGAGGAGAGTCTGTTCACCAGGGCCCCCCTTAGAGTCACCAGGAACAATAGCCACAAGCTGAGGGAGGATAGGTTTAGGTTAGATATTAGGAAGAATTACTTCACTGTAAGGGTGGCCTGAGCCTGGAATAAGCTTCCCAGAGAGGTGGTGTTCTCACCTTCCCTGGAAATCTTCAAGACAAGACTGGATAGGCACCTGGCTGGGGTCTTATGACCCCTCCCACTCCCAGTGCTCCTTCCTGCCTATGGCAGGGGGTCAGACTAGATGATCTGTCTAGGTCCCTTCTGACTCATTAATTCTATGAGTCTATGGTCAGCAGAGACAGTATATCTTGGCCTGTTTCTTAAATGCTAATGCCAAGCAAATTCCTTATCAAATGCTATTTATTAGTGACAGAATCTAATCTAGTAAGTGCTCAAAGTAACTTTCTCTAACTTGCAGACTGAAGAATTAAGTAAAACTAAATTTATGCTCATAACAAAAACAATTAGCAAAAACAAGCCCTTATAGCAATTCTCAAAATATGATCATCCTGACAGATACAAATGCCCAACATCAGGCAAGTCTTTGATCCAAAGACAATCCCTGGTTGAATTATTTAAATATACCAAAGGTTCTTTCTTATAAGTGTTCACCAGTAGGAGCAATTAAGTCCCTTTGTAGAAAAATACTGTTCCTACAATACTGCTCCTACTCTGGGGATCTTTAAGAAGAGGCTTGATGACTACCTGGCTGGACTCATTTGAGTCCAGTCTTTTCTTCTGCCCAGGTGGGGTTCAGACTTGAAGATCTACAAGGTCCCTTCCAACCCTACTTCTATGATTCTATGAAAAAAAAAGTCTTACAAATAATGGAGGAACAGCTCAAGGCACTTGACCAATCAGATCTGAGGTGTGTAGACTGAGATTTTTCCCAACATGCAAATATTGGGACTAGGGTATTGACACTTGTGTAAATAACCATGTACCCAATTAGTATCATTTTAGGAGGAACAAATGTCAAAAACCTGAAAACTGGATAACTTATTGGACCAAGGAGATGATATACTACTATAGCTATACTTTTATATTTATTCATACAAAGATTACTGATACAATATAGTAAATTGTAACAGCCTCTTTGCAGCTATTACACTGAATTATGCTTATGACTAAGGCAGAGTTTGCTTTAATTGACAGCACAGTAGACCATAACACTTTGTTTAGTATCATTTTTTATAAACTAGAAGGTTATAGTTTCACTAATGGAACTTTAACTATAGCAATATAAGAGAGTTAAAAGGCTGCATCAGTAGAACTGCAGTGCATTAAATCCATGATGTTTTATTTGATACACAGAAAAACAGATGCTAAAATTAAATCTGGTTTGTGAAACGGAGTGTAATTAAGATGTACCTGTTTCATGTTAGTTAAAATGTACTTAATTTCAAATGGCTATGAAGATGCTAATGAAACATCTTGTTTAGATTCATTTTCTTCCTGTTAATTATTCTTTTTAGAGTTTCCTTCTGCAGATATGATACAGCTTGCCATTTTTTCTGTATTTTTTCCACAATGTTTTTAGAATTATTTATTATTGATAATATGTTTGGTGCTCATTTGCTTCTCCAATACTGCTGAATGTTGTGACTGACTGAAGGTAAGATTAAGATGATTACAAAGGTGCATGGGGTAATAATTTCAGAACAGGAAAAAAGGGAAAGGGAGGAATATGCA
>NW_017728886.1:131193541-131208837 GCF_001723895.1 Crocodylus porosus | reverse complement strand
AAAAAAAAAAAAGAACATAAATCAGTGAAAAGCAGGAAAAAATATTGAAATTATAGTATTCCAAATGTTCACTGCAACTGGTTAAGGGATTTTAAAGGATTTTTTTTCTAACAGAAGTTTTCTTAAACTATTCAACATTTTAGAGTTTAAAGAAGTAATATCTATGTAATGGATTATTTGCCTATGCTTTTTATTTCTTACCATTAATTTTTTCTATTAAAATAAGCACAACCATTTGCCCTTGAACAACACTCATATTGAAAGAAACAAAATATTAGAAGTGATTTGCCAATTCTTCCACTGGGGAAAAATAAGTATTAATGGAAACACAAAAGAATATATGTTAATCCAGAGTATGCTAGGGTAACTATGAGTTGCCCTTTTCATATAAAAATGAAAGGTTTAATCATAATTCTGTAATAGTTTGGGACATTTTTAGTCCTTGAATACTGATCTGAGAGCTCTTCTATAAAACACAACCAGCTTTTCATCATATTTTTAAATTCTACTTTATCCTGAGAAAATGATAAATAAAATGATGAATAATATAGAGTCTCCATTAAATACCATCCTATAATTCAGCTACCTGGGTTTTTTTGTTAACCACAACGGCCAAGGTAAAATTAATTTCAGTCTAGCTATTCAATATGGAACCACGGATAGCCATAGAATGTGTTATTTTGTGACTCATCCAACTATATAAATATTTGTTAACTTTCTTTCAACCATTGTTACATTTAAGATATTCTATATACTCAGCTATCAATTTCTTGCTGTGATTAAATAACTCAGTAACTACAAAATACTGGGTCTGAACAAAGATTCCATTATGATATTTTACTTTAAGTGAGATTCCTAGGTCCATTCAATTTCCATGGGATGTAGCCACAGTGAATATGTTGGCTTTGTTCCTCAGAACATTTTTCTTTTAAACAAAATAAATGCTGTTTTATACCATGACCTTAAAATTGTCATCATGCCTTTCCCTCCTTTCCTTAATTAAATGTTTCTGTGCTATATCATACCACCTATCTTCAAGCAGAACTCCCCACAAAAATCAAAGTTGGTGGCATGTACAGCCCATTGTTAAGAGCAAAAATCTTATCCAGAACTGAAGGTTAGTATTATAGTACCTCAAATGAAGATCAGGTAACAAAAGGAAGCTTTAACTTTTAATGCATTATGCTTGAACATATTTTTCATCTACAAAAGGACTGGATTTGACTTGCTGGAGTGAAGTTATTGACCACAATCAGTTCTGATGGCACAGAACTTATGCCACACCTTTGAGAAAGGTGTCAGTTCTCAAACTGTAGTAGTACAGCAGAAGTGCAGATAGATATACTGTACCTACCAGCATTTCAAAGAGCATCATATAGGGAAATATTTCTCAAAGTAATAGTGCTAGAAATTACATAGTATCCTTGGTAATATTGAGCAACTGAATTTATATTATTGTTAGAAAGGCCTCTCAAGAAAAGAGTAAAAACACAGCAGCCACTGCTCACTGAGAACGGACACAGCAGATAGGGAGATGAATACACTATTACATACCATAATGAATTCTGCTTACTAGACTTTTTGCTCTGGCAAAACATTTTTGGATAAAGCAACTAAGAGCCTATGGCAGCTTTATTCTCATTAATATAACCACATAGCATATTTAGCATTCATACTTCAAACGTGCAGGGGTGTAGGTTGTAGCTATGTTGGTCTAAGGACATAGGAAGACAAGTTTCTTTGGGTAAATCTGATATCTTTTATTAGACCAACTAAATAGTTGGAAAAATTTTTCTTAGCAAGCTTTCAGGTTTAAAAACCCTTCATCAGGCTGCGGAAGCATCTGCAGTTGGTTTATTTTCTTTCTGGATGGAATGAATAGTAAAGAAAGCTACGCCATGACAAGAAATGCAAAACCTGCCAACCTATCTTCACCTCCCCAGCGATTACTATACCCCACAACAGAACCATCAGCATTCCTGGACCTTCCAGCAGCACTTCCAGCAATGTAATATCTCTCATCCAATGCACCAAATGCCCTGATGGAAAATACGTAGGAGATGCCAAACAACAACTGTGCACCAGAATGAATGCACACTGGCAATCTACTGAAGACAAGAATACCCAATTACTGGTGGGAGCACATTTCTCACAAGAAAACCACTCTCTCTCCAATCTCTCAGTTCTAATCCTCAAAGGGAATTTACAAAACAATTTTCATAAATGAGCGTATGAACTTCACTTCATCCACATCCTGGATACAAAAAATCATGGACTAAATAAAGACATTGGATTTATGACACATTATAACTTGCTTGATATCTGACTCACCTGGCACCTCTCCACTATTTACCTGGCACATCATCCCTCCCTCACCCCACCCCAGCCTCTCTCCCCATACTGACCCTTCAATTTACATCTTCACTGACTGGCTTCCTTGTATGCATACCAGCCTCTGGCTTCTTTACTATTCCTTCCATCTAGGAAGAGCAAAGACCAACTGCAGATGCTTCCTCAGCCTGATGAAGGGTTTTTAAACCTGAAAGTTTGCTAAGAATTTTTTTTCACACTATTTAGTTGGTCTAATAAAATATATCAGACTTACCCAAAGAACCTCGTCTGCCTACTTCAAACATATACATTCATTATCTGCCAAGGCCAGTTTTAAATGAAGGCAAGAACTATAATTTAGGTGTAATAAAGGACAGCCCAGTATATTTTCAAGGGGGAAGTGACTAAGATTTAATTTAAACGCTGGAAAGTGCCTTAGTCTAGAATCTTGATCCTGGCACCAACACTGTACACTGTTTTAATGGGCATAGGAGCTGTAAATCAATTGCATTATTATTATTTTCATAATCTTAGCACTCATGAGCATGGATCCTGGTTTTCCCTGCTTAAAAATTTAAAATTATCTGATTCAAAGAGCCAAAACCCACATTTTTCCGTGATTTAAATGAAACACCACTATATATAGGTATCAGATGAACACAATGTTTTACTGATATATTTACAAGTTTAAGGTAATTTGAAAGCCTACCAGTGACTCAAATATTACAATAATATACATTTTAAATACCTATACACTCTGGCCTGAGGGCAATTTTTGATTTTGTGGTTTTTTTGTTTGTTTTTTTATGATGGAAAATCAAAGTTTCCCCTACACCCTTTGTTAACCAGGACACAGGTCCAGCTGTGGCTGTCCCCCACACTGTTTAGTGGTGCTGAGTAGCCCTGATATGCTGGTGCCACGCCATTGTCCCTCACTTCCAAGTAACAGTCCCCCAGCCCTGCCAGTGCCCTTCATTCCTGATCTACATCCCCCTGACCCTGCCAGTGCTGTTCTCTGACAGAGTCCCCTGCCACTCCCCAGCCCTGCCAGAATGGCCCCCTAGCTGCCAGAGCTACAGGAGCCAGCAGTTAAATCCTACCCACTTTCTGCTTTATGGGAGCCACCTGCAACCAGCCACTAGTGTCCAAGCACAGGCTGCTATGCATGGGAGGCAGCAGCTGCTGCAGCTTGAGAGGAGTCCAATGTCTGTCCCCCACTGCTACCCCACAGATGGCATGACTGGAGTGGAGACAAGTGGAGCCTGTAGGGGGAAAGGCAAGATACAGGCTGCCTTCTGCAGGGTTTGGGGATTCTGCTGCCCTCCTTCTGGGAGGATCTGTGGCCCAGCAGGTGAGAACCAGTGCAGGAGGGCAGAGTGGGAAGGGGAGGCTCAGTGTTGCCAGTGCTGCCACAAAAATCCTTGTGCCTTCCATGCCACTAAAATGAGGTGTCCTCTGCCCACCTGGCAGCAGCAGGGGTGGAAGCAGCAGTATGGATTTGTGACTCCCTTTGCTGCTGGGTGTGCAGAAGATACCTCACCTTGGTGGCATGACTGGCCCAGGAGTCCTTGCAGTCACGGCAGCAGCACTGAGTCTCCCTATCTTGCTCCACCCTCCCATGCCCAGCCCTGCCTGCTGAACCACAGAGTCCCTGGGGGATGATAATAAGGCAGGGAGCCCTGAGCCCCTCAGCAGGAATCCCTGCTTTTCAAAAAGAAGGGATGTTATCTTGTTAAATATCATCTCCTCCTTTGTGCAGGTGAAGGAAAAAGCAAAAAAACGAATAACATAGAAAGGTAGTTTGTCATGTATCGGATCACACAGTATTATTGTGGAAGTTATCTGAATCAGTGAAATATCTTGTCAGGGAGCAGGAATAACATCAGGGAACAAGATAACATTTAGAAGTTTTTTTTTAATATTCAGAATATGCATGCTTAGCATATTCACACTCCTGCAGTTACACATACAAAGGCAAATATATTACTGAGGAATACCAGAGACAGTGAATACAAGACATTATCTGGTCTGAAAAAAAATGTAAATCTAAGACAAAAACTGCATTTCAAACTACAATATTTAGGAGTAGTTGAAATACCTGAAAATTGTAATTAATAAGTTTAAAAAACAGTGATAATTTGAATAATGCCAACAGGACAGTCATGAACAGACTTTTCTCCTGATATTTTTTCAGGTACTGAGCTGTCACTTGATAAAAGAACAACTGCAGTGGGATCCCTGGCAGGGGATTCCTGATATGCATCTCAAAAGACAAGAATAAAATCCATAGGTACACATTTAGGGGTCAGACTTCATAGACCTTTACTGCTGCAAGTGGAACCAATAAGACAGGAACAGCTCTTCACACATCTCTTACCCACTATCACAGTTCAAATCTGCATTCACTTAGATATAAATGCTTCTTAACACTGGTGTAAAAGCCACAGAAATACCCTGAAAGATGCTTCTGTACCTTGCAGGCTACAGAGTACTACAGGAGCAGAGGAGATAGGAGACTCCTATGAGCAAACACTCATATATGGCTAACTCCTATATGAGGAAGAAATGTTATTTCATATTTACACATTCATTAACTCCAGCCCATTTCTCACTGATTATGAAATAAGCACTGGTGACAGGCAGGAGGTGCATGTGCACCCTCTGAGCATAGCAGTGCACCCCCTGCAAAAAGGCGTCATCAACACTGCTGGTGGCACCTGCGGGTGGTCGCTGCTCACCACCCCCCACCTTGCATCTGCGGGTGGTTCGCAATCACTGCTGGCCACTGCCACTGCTGCTTGCTGTGTCTGTGGGTGGTCACCAACCACTAATCTGCACTTGCCATGCCCTCCCCCTGCTGCTGACAGCACTGAACCTGCCTGCGGGAGTTCACTGCTTGCCACCACCATGATCCCACCACCAACAGAACTGCTGCTGCCTGCAGGAGCTCATCATGCCCCCCACCAGCCTCTGGGGGCACATGGCATTCATGGAAATAAGGCTACTTTAGTCTGTGTTAATGGACTTGGGGGTGCTACTGGGAGTTGCCTGAAAAGACCAAGATTCCAGGACAAGGAATTAACCAACTGAACAGGGGGAGAAAACGGGGAAGTTTGCAAACATTTCTCAAGTCATTTTGCCACCCTGATCTTTTCAGGGGAGCTTAATGGTAACCCCTTTCTTTTATTAGGGGTAGCTAACTTACATATATTTAGTATAAGTACCTAAAACTCAGAAGTTATACCAATACTTAAGCCTCTTGCTTAACTAGAGTCCCAAGTGAGGTGGAGTTCACTAGGGGAGCCTGTAAAACCTGTCTCGCCTTTCTTCACTGTAAGCTTGGTGAGCAGAAGCAGGGAAAAGAAAACCTTTTGGGACCAAGGAGAAGTGAAAAGGCCAGCTCACAGGAAAGTTTGCATTTGAAAGCCTGTTCAAAAAGAGGGGCAGATTAAGAAATGCCTGGAAGATGTCATGAAGCCAGAGCCACTGCCAGCTGTTCTTCTGCTTGTACTTGTGAGGTGCCTGTCTAGTAAGCTCACCATAGAGGTTTTCACCCACGTCTTGGTTTTTCATTGTAGTAACTGAAGCTTGCAGGTTCTTTCCGGTGACAGCCAGGTGGTGGAGTGTCTGTGATGTGAGCTGTGTCTTCTGGTGATGTCCCTCAAGAAGCAGACAAGAGAGGTACAGGAGGAGCATCCTTTGCCATGAGAACTTCATCAATTCAATGCTAAAGGAGACCTCTAGTAATGAGGAGGAAGGACTACCAGAGACAGCACTAGAGGAGGAATAGGATGTGGACTCCCATGGAGGTAGAAGCTGAAAGCTTGCAATCTCTGGCAGCAAGCAGAAGTCTTCATCTTCACCTCCAGCAGTTTGCCTGGAGAACAGATATGGAACCCTATCAAGAGAGGAGGAGGACCATAGTCCATTGGTAGAAGAGGCCAGATGAAGCTTCCCCAAGGTTGGGAGGACTGAGCCCACTGCCATCAAGAGGAAGCAATGGGTGGTGGTGGTGATAGAAGACTCCCTTCTGTAAGGGATGAAGGCATCCATCTGCTAGTCTGATCTGTAGTTGCGGGAGGCCTGCTGCTTGCCTGGAGCCCAGATCTGAGATGTCACGGAGTCTGACTACTACCTCATGCTGCTTATTCATGTGGGCACCACTGATACTCCATAAACAGATCAAAAGTGACTACAGGGCTCGGGGTGAGGGGAACAGGGGATCAGGTGGTGTTCTCTTTGATCCTTCTGGTCGAGGGGAAGGGCCTGGGCAAGAGTAAACACACCCTGCAGATCACTGCATGGCTGCACAGATGATGTTGTCAGCAGGGATTTGGCATCTTTGACCATGGGATGCTGTTCCAAAAAGGACTGCTAGGAAGAGATGGGATCTACCTGACAAAGAGAGGTAAAAGTATCTTCACAGGCAGGCTCATTAATCTAGCGAGGAGGGCTTTAAACTCATTTTGCCAGGGGATAGAGACAAAAGCCCTGATGCAAGTGGGGAAGTGGGTGACCTGGAAGAAGCACAATCATGAGAGGCCAACAGAGGAGGCCTTCTCATTCTTCCTGAGAAAGTAGGGGAAACAACTAGCTACCTTAAGTGGCTGTACATGAATGTACAGAGCCTAGGAAACAAGCAGGAGGAATTGGAAGTCTTTGCACAGTTCAAAAACTATGATGTGATTGGAATAAAAGACATTGGTGGGATAGCAATCAACACTGTCATGGATAGATAAAAACTGTCCAGAAAAGACAGCCGGGGAGAAGAGGAAGAGGAGTTGCTCTTTATGTTAAAGAGCTGTATGATTACTCAAAGCTCCAGTATGAAATGGGAGACAAGCCTACTGAAATTATCTGCGTCTGGGTCAGAGGGGAGAGCAACAAGGGTGATGTCATGGTGGAGATCTGCCATAAACCAGGAGGATGAGATCAATAAGGCTTTCTTCAAACAGCTAGCAGAAGTTTCCTGATCACAGGCTCTAGTTTTCATCTGACATCTTCTGGGAGGGCAATACAGCAGTGCACAGATAATCCAGGAAGCATTTGGAAAGTCTTGGGGACAACTTCTTAGTGCAAGTGTTGGAGAACCTAATTAGGGGCCATGCTCTTCTTGACCTGCTGCTCACAAACAGGGAAGAATTGGTGGGGAATGTAGTAGTGGACAGCAACTTGGGCAGCTAGATGGCATGCAGTAGTGGATGGCAACTTGACCATGAGAGGACTGAGTTCAGAATTCTGAGGAAAAGAAAGAAGAGCAACAGAGTATGGACCTTGGACTTTAGAAAAGCAGACTCCAACTCACTCAGAGAACTGGTGGGCAGGATTCTCTGGGAGGGTGATTTGAGGGGGAAATGAGTCCAGGACAGCTGGTTGTATTTTAAAGAAATTTTATTGAGTGTGGAGGAACAAATCACCTCAATGATGACTAACATGTATGGCAGAAGACCAGCTTGGCTTAGCAGGGAACTCTTCAGTGAGCTAAAACACAAAAAGAAAGCTTACAAGAAGTGGAAACTTGGACAAGCAACTAGGAAGAAACACAAGAGTATTGTTTGGATATGCAGAGATGAAAGTAGGAAGGCTAAAACTGGAGTTGCAGTTATCTAGGAGCCCAAGAAGGATTTCTGCAAGTATGTCAGCAACAAGAGGAAGAGCAGGGAAAGTGTGGGTCCCTTATTCAATGAAGGAGGCAACCTAGGGACAGATGAGGGGGAAATAGCTGAAGTACTCAATGCCTTTTTTACCTCAGTCTTCACAGGCAAGGTTATGTGCCAGAATACTGCACTGGGTAGCACAATTTGGTGTGTAGCCAATAGTGAAAAAAGAACAGGTTAGAGACTGTTTAGAAAAGTTAAACACGTATATGTCCATAGGATTGGGCACAAGGCAAGTGAGGGTGCTGAGGGAGTTGGCTGACATGATTACAGAGCTCCTAGCCATTATCCTTGAAAACTCATGGCAGTTGGGAAAGGTCCTGGATTATTGTAAGAGGGGCAAATATATTGCCCATCTTTAAGAAAAGGAAGGAGGAGGATCCAGAGAACTACAGACCCAGTTAGGCTTACTTCAGTCCCTGGAAAAATCATGGAGCAGACCCTCAAGGAATCCATTGCCAAGCATTTGGAGGAAAGAAAGGTGATTAAGAAGAGTCAGCATCACTTCACTAAGGGCAAGCCATGCCTAACCAACCTGATTGTCTTGTATGATGAGATGATTCATTCTGTGGATGTGGGGAGAGCAGTGGATGTGATATACCTTGACTTTAGCAAGGCTTTTGATACTGTATCCCACAACATTTTCATAAGCAAGCTCAGGAACTATTAGTTGGATGACTGGACTGTAAGGTGGCTAGAAAACTGGCTAGATGATCAGGCTGAGAGAGTACTAATCAATGGCTTGATGTCTAGTTGGTAGCTGGTATCAAGTGGAGTGCCGCAGGGGTCAGTCCTGGGGACAGTTTTATTCAACATGTTCATCAACGACCTGGAATATGGGATGCAGTACACCCTCACCAAGTTTGCAGATGACACCCAGCTGGGTGGGGAGGGATACTAGATACACTGGAAAGTAAAGCTAGGATTTAGAGAGAAGTACCCATATTGGAGGTTTGAACCAAAAGAAGTCTCATGAGATTGATGCCTTAGTTGATGCATATAAAGTTGTGTGGCATAGCTCACATTTCTTTACTGTTTAGTCCATGTCAGTACTTATCTTTGACCAGTAAACAATCTTTCACGTGTGCTTCCGTGGAAATAATTCCTGGTTGTCCAACATGGAGAGCATCAAGGACTTGTGATGGACTGTTACCACAGAGGGGACTTCCCATACAGGCAGAAAGTTCATGTCCATGTGTAACAAATGGCTTGAATTTGTCTTTTAACTTTGCTGTAGGCCATCCTTTCCACACTCAATTTAGCTCCCAGGCTAACAGTGGATCCTGTGTCAGGCTACAGCCTTGAACCTTGGACCTCAGTCTGGCCAACAAAGCTACTCATCCAGGTCTGCTACCCCACATAAACCCCTGTTTGGAAACAGGACATGTACAGGCAAAACGGTTCAGTCTGGCCTAAGACAACTTTTCTCTTTCCTCCAGCTTGCTCTCTGTCTCTACTTCCTGCTTGACCTCCTGGCTTCCTGACTCAGTTCACTCTTAGACCCCACTCTTGGATTGACCTCCTGGATTCCTAACCAAGCTAGTCCCTGCATTCTGCTCATTACAGTCAAAAGCCAGAGCTGGAGACAGGGTAAGTGGAGAGTTAACAAGGATCAGAAACCAAAAGCCAGAGGTCAAACCAGAGATCAGGAAACCAGAAATCAGGGGATACCAAGGGTTCTTTAGAACTGGAAACTGAAGTCAGAGTTGGAATGACAAACAAGAGAACCAACAAGGAAATGCATAGAAGAGCAGGAGCAAGATTTTCCACATTTGCCCAAAGATACTGAGGGCTGGGTTTCTCTTTTAAGGGTGGGAGCAGGTGGGGCCTGCTTCCCATGGCTTAAGAGGATTGACTGCCCCAATTCCCTCAGTCAGCTCAACAGGGACCAGAACACTGTTCTGGGCCTGCTGCAGGTGATGCTTGTTCAGGGGATTAATTGCCCTCCTCTTCTGATTGAGACTGGCGGGGTCCAGGGTTCTGATCTAGCCTCATTACAACTTACTGTGCTATGTAAAGGCTCTGCAGCAGGTGGCATTGATGTGAAGGGCACTACTTTTGCAGGAAAATACTATTTTGGATGCACTATGCCTCAAATGGAATGTTGATATGGAACTCAGTTGGAACTTTATGGAATGAGGTACCACACAGAATGAACAAAGAACTTCCCCATATAGAAATTTATATGTGCTTCCATGCCACGGACTTAATGGAACCTCTGCTTTGTCTCCAAAGATAAGGACTAATCTTTTTGTATGTGAGGTGACAGTCCAATCCCATGTTTCAGGTCTTCAACTGGTCACTTCTCTTCCTTAGTTCAAAGCTGGTCAGATAGATAATGATTTTTTCACCTTCCTCTGAAGGATCAGCTATTGGCTACAGTTGTAAATGTGACACTAGGTTAGATGTGTCCATTTGTCTACTGCCAATATGAACACACCTGTTTCTATTTTGCTCGGCCACCCTCATTCTAATCTCAGAGTACAGCTGATCCCCCAATTTGACTTCAGGGAGGGACTGTCCTCCAGGTCAGATTAACTAAGGTCTTGAAGAATTTTGCCTTCCACTGCAGCATTGTGTAGGAATTGACTGTGAGGATTATTTGCTACCATTTCAGACAACTAATTTGCTGCCAATGTGTGACATCAGATAGTGGTGGGATTCTTACATTACCGATCTTCTATCTGTGGCTTTAAACACTGTGGTCTCCTGAACACTCCACATGTTAGTATATATGGGTCACATTAGTCTTCTAAGGTAGATTTGATTCAATTAAACATTGTTTGAAAAGATTGTAAAACCAGTTGTTTTGTCTAGGCTCAGGATATGTCCAAGTTAAAAAAATAATAAAAATAATTTTGAGGACCAGAACAAAACACTACATCTGGAAATGAAATATCATTTTCTGGTCTTAAGTGCTGCTGCAAAACGGGTTGTTGAAAGTTCCAGTGAGTTAACAAAACAAATTGTGAAGTGCTGAGTGGGATGTGCAGACTGAACATGTGTTAAGAACAAGGGGAAAGCAATATACATGAATAATAATTACAGATTTCAAAGAAGGTGCATCAGACGGGTCTAGGGTTAAATCCATTAGAGACTGCAAGATGATTCTACTTCAGTGGAAAATAAGGGAGAAGATAGGCACAAATACAAGAAAATGGTAGCAATGTTGGCTACAAAGGACCAACTCACAGGATCATCATAAAATTCTAGTTTATTGGATGGATGCAAAAGTCAGACCATAAACCTTGGTGTTGATCCCCTCAAACACACACACATTCACTCACAGCAGCTAGCTATTAACACTAAGCACTGATGTCAAAATATATCTATCCCCAAGCACCGTAGTCCACTGTTGATGGCCAGTTGAGGCTTCTTTCAGTGCGATGTTGCTTCAGAAGGGGGTCACCAGCTGGTCCTTCTGGCTGAACAGGTAGGGTGCTGGTCAGGTCAAAGAGGGTGCCCTGGGGGGGTCATTCTTCACTGCCTTTTATCCCTCTCTGGCAGACTTTGGTGACTTCCCCAATCCTTGGGCTTACCCAATCCAGGGGTCTTTGATCTCAAAGGACATCCCTCTTGGTAGTTGCTGGATGGCAGCTGTCAGTCCCAGGGGTCATGTCCACAGGTATGTGCAGTCTTGGGAGTCTGTTGATGAATTTTTATTGATTCACTGCCATGATGAAAAGAGCTCTGGAAGTGGTTGATCAGGGGGTATTTCAACCCCAAGGGTCTGTTTCCAGCATTGATTAATTCAAACCAAGGTTTCCATACCTTTAACAGTGACGTTTCAGGGAGTGCCTGGCTCTGTATTGATTCTTGCCTCTTCTTAGTCTGTAGTTTTGTAGGTGTTACCTGCCACTTGTTAACTTGCTTATCCAGACTAGCTACTGTGTTACACAATCAACCACGATTCATTCAGTGACCCACTCCATACAGAGATTCCTGCCCTCGCTAATATTGTTACATGGTACAACTTACTTTTAAACTTAAAGTACATTTGTAAAAGCATCTACAAGCTCTATTTTCACTACAAGTACATCTTATATAAAAATAATAATAATATAATAAAAGCAAGAGAGAGAGGAAGGAAGAAAAGGTAGAAAAGAGAAAGCATCCCCAAAAGGGGACAACTACTGCAAAAGGGGCTTTTGCCATATGAAGGAGCTTCACATTTGAGGGTGGGACAGGCAAAAAGGTTTCTTGCTACTGCAAGGCCACAGCCTGAACCATTTGCAGGCCTCTGTTCTAATGATAAAATAGAAAGAAGAAATCTTGGTTGTGTTAGTGACATAGTTATCCAACCCAGAAAGTGGACAAAAGGTTATGTAGAATCTAATGGAAAAACAGCAGTCAAGGCTTTGATTGGTGGATAACTATGATTGTGGTTTTTGAAAGGGAGAGCCTTCAAGAGAAAGTCATCAGACTTTCATAGATTCACAGATTGTAAGGCTGCAAGGGACCTTGGAATATCATCAAGTCCAGCCCCCCACACCAAGGAGGAAAGAAAACTGGGGTCAGGTGACCCCAGCAAGGTCACCATCCAGTCTCCTCTTGAAGATTTCCAAGGTAGGCGATTGCAACACCTCTGGAAGGAGATTATTCCACAGTCTGGACACCCTAGCTGTGAAGTAGTTTTCCCTGATGTTGAGCCTGAAATGGTCTTTGCAGGAATTTATGACCATTATTACTAGTTTTCCCCAAGGGTGCCCTGGTGAACCCCTTGAGCCCTGAGCCCTTGGTGTATGTCTCTGATGCAACAGTAAGCTTTCATCACTCTAGCCAGAGATATTAAGCTTCTTAACCCTCCCAAGTGATTAAGTCCCTCAAGTATTAAACCAGTCACCTCATCTAAATGTAAAAAGCTGGCATCAATATTCTATGCTTTTTAAAAAGGGGATGTTTTTGTGAAAGATGTTTAGAAACTTATGAAAGAACTTTCTCATCTTACATATTTATTTTTCTGTTTCATATGAACAAGCAGCAAATGGAAATTATGGGATGGCTTTTTATTCTATTTATTTTTTAAAATGTTAGTGTTAATAAAAGTTGTCAGATTGACAGCTGTGGAGTTTGAACTCCTGTATTGATGAATCAAGAAAATGAATATTGTATTGAGAGTAGTAATGTAAGCTTCCTTATACTGTCCCATCAATGTATCTCAATCCTGACCTGAAGGGGACTGCTTCTAGGGATGGGAAAAGTTCAGGCTCATTATCTATTCATCTCTTACCCTTTTTACTAAGACTGTCAATCATGAGTACCAGCAGTAACAGTGATGCCACCAAATGGGTCACTGAGAACAGCAATATTAACAGCATCATGATATAGTAAGGAGCAAGTAACTTCACAAAAGGGTTGCAAATTAAGCTTCTCTAGTGATCTTGTTTTGTCTCCAGTTTTGGGTTTGTTTTTTTTTTCCCATATTTGTAAAGTATTTTCTTCTTGATATTTCTGAGGTGCTAAATCAGGGGCGGGCAAAATACAGTCTGCAAGCTGGATCCAGCCCACCAGGCACTTTCATCCAGCCTGTGGTGCCCAACAAAAACTTGTACCCTGCCCAGCCCTTCCACTCATGAGGGTGGGAGTGAGGCACCCACGTATACATACACCCTCAACATACCCTATTGAGTCTCGCTCCCATCGGCAGAAGGGCCCAGCTTGGCCAGCAACCATTTCCAGGTATAGCTGCCACAGCTGCCAGGGACCTACTCAGCTTCCCCAGTGTCCTGCTCAGTCTGGGCAGCAGGTAGGGAAATGGTGGTGACAAGGGCAGAGCTATAGCTGGGAAGAAGCACAGAGCGTGGGGCTGGGGCTGGGGCTGGCAGCAGCCTGGAGCCCGTGCCAGTGCAGAACTCAGGGAGGCAGTGTGTGGATGTGAAGGAGTATGGGGAGACTCCCCCACATACTTCCCCCATGGTACACATTCCCAGCAGGTGGTGGCAGGAGCAGCAGCAGGTAGGGGTGCTTAGGGCACTCATGCCCAGTGCACACACTAGTACCTGAAGGTATGAAGCTCTGCCCAGAGCTGTACATCACTGGGCAGTCTCTATCACTGGCACTCCCTGCCACACACATGCAGCCTCTGCACTCTCACAGCATGGGAGGGAAGCCCCACATGTTTGAGCCAGCTGCCTTCCCTTCCTATGGACCCACCCATGCACAACAGGGGGCACTGGCCAAGGAGACCGCCTGGTGGAGGCTGTGCCCCTCACTGCAATGTGCAGCACTGGGCCCCTCCCTCACACCCCACAAATGCTACACAGCCACACCCTACCCCAACAACCCCCCATATATAACACAACCCCTCAACATACCCTATGCCCCCCAGCCACACAGCTGTACCTCCTCACAACCCTCCAACACCCCTCCTACACATCACCATACACTCCCCAACCAAACCCCAACACAATATAAAAGACTAAGAATTTATTTTTGAGTTATTACACAATCCACAAACACAAATTATGACAAAATATATATATTTTTTAAATTAAAGCATGTTATAGTAGGTGTTTGTCTTTTAGTGTATGATTTAGTTTTTTTCTAGTTCTAAGATGGAACCCCCCTCCCTACATGGAATGGAAATGCTTTAGGAACACAGGACAGGGAGGTACCTCTTAGGTAACTGAGACCAGAACCCTTGTTATAATGGGCAGCCATATCATATAATCTCTTTCATAAGTTGATCTAGCTCCATTTTAAAACTAAAAAAGTTGCCTGGCCCACTCCTGTATTGGATGGGTATTCTTGAAACTGACTGTTATCATGATTAAAAATGTTCTTCAGATTTCCCACCTAAAATATATTCAGGGCCAGAGTATGTCCACTTTTTCTAGGACCAGTATCATCTTTTAAACTTAAATAGCTCATTTGCTTCCCTGACAAAAAGGGAGATAGTCACCATATACCCTCTCAGCCTTCATTTTGGTAAGCTAACCGAGCCAAGTTCTCTCAGAATATTCTAGTAGCTCTCTTTTGCAACTTTGCCACTTAGAATAAATCTCGTTTCAAATGGGTAACCAGAATTATATATTGCATTGGATTTACGACACATTATAACCTGCCTGACAACTGACTCCCCAGGTACCATTCCACTATTTACCTGCTAAATTCATCCCCCTTCACCCCCCCCCAACCTGTCTCTTACCTACTGACTCTTTAATTTATATCTTCACTGACTGGCTTTTTTCCATGCTTACCAGCCTATGGCTTCTTTAGTATTCTTTTCATCCAGGAAGAGCATGCACACACCAACTAGATGCTTCCTCAGCCCGACAAAGGGTTTTTAAACCTGAAAGCTTGATAAGA
>NW_017728886.1:131192316-131193381 GCF_001723895.1 Crocodylus porosus | reverse complement strand
TGCATTCCTCTTTGTCATGACCACTTCACATTGGTAACACCTAGTCATCCTGTGATGAACTAATGTGCTCTTCTCTGTCATTTCAAATTGATGAGCTCCCAGTTAATAGCCAAAAATCTTCCTAATAATCCCTATGTGCATGATCTTACACTCTGTACTATTAAATTTCATCCCATTTCTATTACTCAAGTTCTCAATGTCATCTAATTCTTTCTCTGTGACATCCCAATTCTCAGTTGTATTGATGATACCTTTCAATTTTATGTCATAAGTGAATTGTATTCACAGACTCCTATTTTAATTATTTAATATAAAAATATTAAATAAAATTGGTCCCCAACCAATTCTTGAATAACTCCAGTAATAATCTCCCTCAGGTCTGATAGTTCCCCTTTCACTGGAACCCACTGCCACCTCTCCTTGACAAAGATGCTTAGCTATCTTAACTACAGTTCACATACAAATACACATTTTTTCCTGAATAACTAGCAACTTCCCAGGTGCAATGTTTCAAATACTTTACTAAAGTCTAGAGAGACTTTAGCAAATATTTTCTTTTGTTACAAGGGTTTTTTTGTAGCTCAATAATTTCCATTTGTATAGAGCCTTTCATCATAGGAAATTACATATCATTACTAGCCAGATCATTTTTCAGTCTACTTTGGCTTCACTGAGGGTAAAACTTAAATAATTTTGACTATTTCGTTTTATAGCACTTGAGTTACCATAGCATACACGTTTTATAGATTGCTACTGAGATATGGAAGACCAAATCTTGACCTAATTTAAGGCAAGAAAACAGAATTGGCATTCCAAGCAGCAGACAGCCCAGCGTTTTCATAGACATGTCTCTAATTATGTGTTATACCAGTTTAAGGTCTATCTACACTAAACTGTAGTATAGACAGACTTCAGCTATCTTTAAAATAGTAAATATCTCTGCAAAAATACTAATTTAAAACAAAATTGAAAATATAATCATGCCATTATACAAATCCATGGTGTGCCCACCTCTTGAATACTGTGTGCAGTTCTGATCCCTGCATCTCAAAAAAGATATAGTAA
>NW_017728886.1:131134335-131191442 GCF_001723895.1 Crocodylus porosus | reverse complement strand
CAGGGGGCTGGACTCGATGATCTCCCGAGGTCCCTTCCAGCCCTAATGTCTATGAAATCTATGAAATCACTTGGCCACCCACATGTGCCTGTTCATTGTGTCAGGCAGGAAGATGGCCAGAAGTTGGAGCCCCTTCACTGGGACAGGAGCCAGCCAGCTGTATTTTCCCCCAACCTGGAGTGGCACAATAGGGGCAGAAGGTGAAAAGGAGCTACTGGAAGTAGGGGGAACTGAGCGGTACTGAGCCAACTACACCCTCACTGGGAACAGCCCCACTAGGTAACTGTGTGCACCAGACAGAGCAGGAAGGAGCAGGCAAGACAGCCCAATCTGGGGAGTCACTAGGACAGCCATGGGCCAGATGCCAACAGTTGGGTATGGATCATACCTACACCTGCACTACTTAGGCAAGTTCTGCTGCATTTACCACCTGCCCCTCCCACCTACCTCCACCCTCAACTGGTTCCCAGGACCTAGTGAACAGGCAGCCCCCCCCCCACACACACACACACCCTGACACTCCACTCCACACACCCACCTCTCCACATACACATCCCACACACCCCATCCCTTACACACCTACCCCCACATACAATATGTAAGAATTTGACTGTATTTTGAACTATTATGCCTCAAAAAATGTAAATAAGGGAAAATAATTGGAAATAAAATTAAAATGTCTTATAGATGTTTATTTTTAGTATGCGATTTGTTTTTTTAATCTATAATTTGTTAAAAAGTATCTTCTGAAAGATTTGGTGTATAGCCCTCAACAGTTCACCAAAACCTGTTAAGCGGCCCTCCAGGTGAAATAACTATAGCATCGGCCCCTGCTCCTGTCAGAGACACTGACAATAGGATAAACTGACTATTGATCTGACCCAGTATAAACAATGGTGGGGGAAAAAACTAAACCTGTTGCTGACTGTTCAGGGGATAAGACAGACTTTAATGGTGGGGCCTTGTTCATAGCTTTCCACCTGAAATAAGAACATGAATCTGGGAATCTGAAATAGTTTCAAAGGCATTATTTTTTGATCCAAAATAATTCTCACCAACAACAACTTCTTTCAAGGACTTTAGAAGAGGAAGAAGTACCACTATTAGACTTGGGATATCTTACAGAAAGTGATGGATGCCACAGAAGGAAAGGACCACCTCAATCAGTTTTTGTTTTACAGTCTAAGCTTAGACTCTGTTCTATTCAGGCCTGAATAGGTGGAACATTTAATATCATATGATACAATTCTAATGGAAGATACAGCATGAAAATCCAAATCAAATAAAACAAACCCATTAAGTTCTGAAAAAGGCCTCTCTCAGATTGTTTCCAATTAGAGGCATCCAATTTTTAAAAATTTTCATGGTTTTTTTCTCAGGGACAGGTCAGTTAAACAAGGTAAATGAAAGCATTACCTCTTAAAAGCTGTCAAGTCCATAAGTCTAAAATTTTTTTAGTGCTTCCTCTCCTTAGTATTTAAAAAAAAATGGAGTTCTCAGCAAGGTGTCTCCATTCTGTTTACAACATTAATCCATTAAGGCAAGCAGGTGACTAATCAGAGACCCAATTCAGAAAAAAATGCAATAGTCCTAGTAAGATATACATTCCCCTAGAAAGGCAGGGTACCTTTGAAGCCACATACATCCCTGAGAACAACCAAGAAAGGTGTCCCTGCTGCTATTATTGTATAAAAGCGCTCCACTTCGTTGTTATATTCAGTGCATTGTTTCACCATATCATGTTAACTCACTGTCTCTGGTACGAGCCACAGCAGTAATCATGGTAATATTTCTTCTTGTGCACAAAGGCAATACATATTGTTACAAGGTACCCATGAAATTGTACCAAGTGAGTAATTATTATTGTAGTCTAATAGAGTAAGATGTAAAAGCCATTTCTGTATACAGTAGAGTTGCATCTTATGCAGGGATCAGGTTCTAAAGTCAGCACGTAAGGCGAAAATCGCATATAATCAAAATATATTGTCCCGGGGACAGCGAGAGGAGCGACTGGGAAGCCCCACCCCACCTGTGATGTGTATGTACATGAGGCGCAACATGGGAAAAAACATGAGGGAATAGCAGAGGGAACAGCTCACTCATTGAGTGGAATGGCAGGAGGAATCGCCCACACTATTTAAATCATTATTCAACTATACGCCAAGCACGTATAGTTGAATTCGCATAAATTAAATGCGCATATGCTGCTACTCCACTGTATATCAAAAGGGTAAGGAATTTACTCAAGGCTTCAACAAGTGTCCAATGGTGTCTTGTCTATGAACATGACAGAATCATTCATTTTAACTATTACAATTTTAGAAACAGTAATCAGATATTTGTAGTCCTTGGACAAAACAGGATTATATCAATGTTTTAAGCAAAGGCAAAAAGCAAATCCAATTAGGTATTGGAGAACCAAACCCCCATAAACTAACCTGCAAAGACTGAATCAATTCAGGCTCAGGCTTTTTTAATGTCTGCCCCTCGCCTATAACTCTGTAACAGTTATCTGTCCTCTGTAATACCAAACTTCGTTCAAATTTTTCTTCAAGTACAAACTTTATCAATAACAACATTTTAATGTTTTCTTCAAACATTGCTGATTAAAAATAAATAAAGTTGGGACAGGAATTCTGGCTTGAAACTCAGCTGTTCAACAAGGATTCCCTATTTACAATTCAATGTAAAGCCCTGTCTGTTAGCCAGTTTAAAATTATTTTAATGCATACTGTATTAAATTGATAGCATACCTTTTCATTATCAAAATGTTTTGCAATACTTAGTTAAATTCCTTTCACAAATATATTACCTTTTATGAACAAAACTGATCTCACATCAGGTGAACTCAAAGAGATATATTTTCCATAAGCCCATGGTCACTGGCATGAATTATGTAACGCCTTAATTTTTGATTAAATCAAGTCCCACATCAGTGTTTACATTATTTTCCTGGGATCACTTAAAATGACAGGCTTATCATTTATCAAGGTTGTTCCATTCACCCTTTACAAAAACAAACATAGCTTTGTCTTTCTTTTAGTCTTCTGGGAATTTCCCTGTGCTTCAAGAATTATTGAAAAAAAATCTGCATTAAGGAGTCATAATGCTCCCTGGAGAGCTCTTAAAACCCTTGCAACGAAATTATCAAGATCTGCTGACTGAAAATGCTTCGTATTAGTAGTTTCAATCTAACATCCTCTTGAAATTCTATATTTCACTACCTTATGTGACTTATACAAAAATATTTGTTGAACCCTTATATGTTTTAACATTATTATTATTAACAATGTTGCTATTTCCATCTAGTAATGGACTAATATAATTTCTCATATTTTTTTCTTCCCCACATATTTGAAAAAAACTCTATCATATAGTCCATTTTCTCCCCTTTAATTCTTTTTCTTACTAATGTTGTTGTTCTTACATTTTGATGTATACTGAATAGTATCACTGCCCTCTATTTCTGTTTTCATGTACTGTTTTCTTATTTTTCAGAACTGCTTCACTGCTGCTTAATACAGGTTGATATTTCTTTTTTGTTTAATCAGTGCAAACTCTTTTCAAATATATGTCTATTTTTGGGTATCTAGTTAAATATTTTTAAACATTTTCTATTTAAAGGAATTTGCTCACAAATTTTACCTTTCTTAAATTGTCCTGCTAATGAGACAAATATCTGTATCTACACATAGCAATCTAGATACAGAACTTGATGGAGGTGCACATACATGCACTTGCTTTGCTGGCTTAGACTCGATTCTGTTTGTATATAACAAAATGTGATTAAATGAAAGAGAGGGCTTAAAGATGTACCGTTGAAAAAGAATCCCCTTTCCTGTGTGAATTATTCAAACTGCAATTACTAAAATATCTTTAGATGACATTGTCTACTTCTTACTTCTCACCAATTTGTGAAACATTCCCACCAGATAGCAACCCTTGTTTGCCAGATCATTCACCTTTGTTTTGGTGTTTTGTACTGGTTGTATCATTTCACCCTTCATCTGCTGGCCTTGGAGGCACCTTTAAAACTAATGACCTACTTTTCTAGCATTTCTGTGCAACCCAAATATGGTATGCCTAGTTTTATGTTCACTGGCCTTGTTTGGTTTATTCTGTTCTCCTGGCTTCTGTGCAATTTGTAAATGCACTGATCAATTGATATATTAATCCATACTCCAATAAGGCTTACAGGCTGCAAATGTAAAACTGTGATTGAAATGCAAAACTCTAGAACTCTTGGTTCAGAGATGATATTTTTTTATTAGACCAACTAAGAAATCACACACACAAAAAATATTTTTCTGCAAGCTTTTGGGCACACACAGCCTTCCCCAGGCTCAGGGAAAATTAAAGATGAAAGAGGGACCCGTTGGCCAATCAGCAGCAGGAGGCAAAAGTAGCACCATATTTAAAACCACAGTTTTCACCTCTCCACTGATCAGGAGCAGAGGAGGCCCCTCCACCAATCAGCAATGTGTGTGGGGGGGGGGGTAGGGAGGGCACACAGGGGAACCTGCAAGATTAAATGAGCTGTAGTGCAGCCCACGTTTGCCATGTATTTGGTAGTCTTTGGTCTAGGACTAACTAGTAACAATCACTTTAGTTAGCGTGTCTTTAATAACACACATCTGCCATATCCATTAATATATTTAGTTTCCTTATAATAAATAATTATTTCCTTTCTGAGGCATATCTGAAATCATTTTCAGTCACTAAGTTTTATAATGAGAAAAATACAGAGGGGAAAATAATAAATGCTTCAGTATCATTGTAGCGATATGCACAGTGACATTCCAAATTAGTACACAGCATCTATAACATTGATTTTATATCTCCTAAGGGGAAAGATACAAAAGGAATATTTCTGAAGTGATTCCTTTTTATAGAAATTGTTAAATTAGACAAAATTAATCTAATAAACATTGATACATTATGATTGGACCACACTAAGCTTTCAGTATATGAAAGCACCAGTAAAGTTTAAATTAACAGTGGATCAGAAGAGAGCACCAGAAATTATGGGAGATAATAAAGGGCATGGGAGACATTAACTATCACATACAGGAACAGGTGCTCTAGAATCTCTAACAGCAATTACCTTGAAAAGCTTTTGCTAGAGAAGCCAAATATCTGGGGGGTCAGAAGGGAAAAGTGTGCTGTCTCACTATAATAATATAAACACACCCCTTTGGATTTAAAAAATTAGATGCTCTTGAAAATCCCACGCCAAAAGACTTAGTTCCTTGGTCTCTTGTGCCTACATACTTAAGTGACAGACTTTCTATATGTCTATATAGACATCTCTATATGCAGTAGGGCCAAGTCTTTTGGCATGGGATTTCCCCTACAAGGGAAGACCAGAATACAACCTGGGTGACTGAGATGTAGTTTCTTTAGGGAAAGCTCATGTTAAAACACATGCTCAGCCATCCTTTAGAAATATGCAACATATGCCCAAGTCAGTGCTATTGGCTGCTATAATGGTGAGGACAAGGCTCTGTTCTATTCCTTCCCACCTCCAAGGCAGATCACTGCTACGGTTACTCTCTAGCTTGGTACCCAAGGTCTCCAACTCACAAAAAAAGCTGGTCTGCAAGGAGGTACAAAAATACAATAAACTGCAGTCTAGCCCGACAAATCTAGCATAAGAGTGGCTATAAATATCCCTTAGAAGACTTGATGTTCATGTACTATTAGCAATTTATCATTTTAATAAGGCAGCTAGGTAAGATTATACATCAACTCATACCTTACTTTGTGACCTTATCTAAAATGATACATCATTCCCCTGCCACTTTCATTCTATCAGTATATGCTGAGAATGAATCCCTTGGCAAGCACACACAGAGATCAGTCCTTTTGAACTCAAAAGCTGTTCAACTTCCATAAAACCTGACCATGTGGATGATTTGGAAGGGACTGCAAAGATAAAAACCTAGCATTGCTGAACCACTTCTGTTCCACCTTTCTATAAGCACATCTGATTAGCACAATGCTGATCACATCGAAAAAAAATCTTTTTAATTTACTATAATGATACTCAGCTATATGGGGGTCAGCAAATATGTACCACTTCAGACCCCAAAGAGACCTTAAATATTGTATGGACCACGTAATAACCGATTGCTTGGAATACATTTTAGTTACAAAGTTTGGCATCACAATAGATATGCACTGTATGTCTTTTCTCTGTGTGTGTGTGTGTGTGTGTGTGTGTGCATGCATCGTGTATGTGTGCACGTACATATGTAAGAAGGTAGGGAGATATGCATTATTTAACGTCCACCCTTCTACCACTTAGAGAATTTGATATATAACCTGCATGTATAAGGCAAAGAAACATTTGCAAGAATAAAATACTGTATTCTCTCATATATAAGACAATATAATATAATTTTCCAGGTATAGAATCTAACTAACTATTAGTTAGTTATTAATGGGGAGGTTGGCTAACCTTCCCACAGCTGCTGCAGCAAGGAAAGAACTGGGGGGTCAGGTGTCCCCCTTGCCCTCTGCCCCTCCCATTTTTATCCTGCAGCCTTCTTGCTCCTACACCCCCTACTCCAGGTCCTTACAACCTCTGCCTCTTCCCCCATTTCTCCCCATGCTCTGCCTCTCCCCCAGACTCCTCCAATCTCTGACTCTTCCCCTCTACCCACTTACTGTCAGACACTGCTCAGGCTGCTCTGTCTTGGAGCACAGCATGTGAAATCTCAACCCTTGTCTGGCCACTGGAGCAGTGTCGGTGAGGCTGATTGGCCAGTCAGGGAAAAGAATCCCCACGTACTTCATGCCCAGGAGAGACTTCAGCCCAAGCGAGAACCCAGCTGCACCTGTTAGCGGGGAGAAGAGAGCAGGAGTTGCAGGAAGCTGCTGTGGGTCTGACTCTGGTCCTGGATTTATGGCAAGGGTCAGAGAGGTGCATCAGCTGCCTCCACTGCCTCCCTCTTCCTCATTTCATATGCAAATATAAAATGAGGGGCTTTTTTTTCCCATGCTGACTTTGGGAGGGAGGCTTATCTTATAGTCAAGTAAATATGATAGGTTTTATTCTCCTTGAACAAATCATTAGGGGCCAAGTCATGTGATGTGCTGAACACCTTTAACTCGTACTGAATGTTCAGGAAGTGAGGGTAGTCTCTGTTGTACAGTCCATCGCAGGATTAGTCCTTATACCTACAATTTTCTGAAGGTTTTAGCACATCTGCTATTGGGGCTCATGTATGCGCCAAAATAAGAGAAAAGGTATTCAGAAGTGGTCAACAAATTAAATAAATCTGGACTTCCATTTCACTGTATGAATTTCTGGCTACTGTGCCCTTTTGAAAAACTAGCCTTATCATTTCTACAAACAAGTTCCATGGTTTTCATATGCTGATACCAGACAGATTAACTCAATATTTTAAATATATATATTAAAAATAAACAGCCCAGTTTCAAGAATAAAATGTTTTTCTATAAAATACTTCCAGGAAAAAACCTGTAAAAGTCAGGGTTAGCTGTCATAAATGTTGCCATCCCATCATCTGTTAAAAGATTTATCCTGCCTATTATTCCAGCTCTATTTAGCAATATCAAAAGCCTAATAGTGTTCAGCATGGGAAAAAATGTATTCTATGTTAACTGTGACAAGAATCCTTTTTCTGAAAATATATCTATATCTGTGTAACAGCACTGGAGAGAATACCACCAAGAACCAATTTAAGTGTCTTTTGTGCCAAAGTTTCATTTAATTCCTTTTGAAACAGCATGCAATGTATAATATTATGTTTGTGATTTCCACACAAAGGATCACCTTCAGTAGACAAATTCTACTGTAACATGCAAGGCATCTGGAAGGGAATTCCACTATAAATTTTGTTCAAATTTTATTTAAAGTCCTCCATTCCTAGAAGACAAATCTTTTGCTTTCCTTGGTGGTCACTCATGTATCTCACTAATTGATTGTGATGTCTGTCTGAAGGCCAGATGATTACTAGCTTTTGACCTTGTGCATACTCCAACTTTTTAGTTTTGGAAGGTTAGATAAAGCTACTACACTTGAATAGAAAAAAGCAACCTATGATGAGTAAATGGGCAAGTTTATCTCAAACATCAATTCTTTATTCTCTGTCATTAAGCTTTCAGTATCCTAGTTATACTGGTGACTATTTTGCAAAGCAGTAATTTCACTGTCCCTTAAAACACTGTGAAATTGATGGACAATTGCTTATGAAAGTATCCCAAGGAGATGCTATTGCTTGTTCCTATGAAAAAGTACTGGTAATGATATGTGGGTGGTAGTCATTTTTCTTATCTCTTTATTTTGCCTCAAATAATGTAATGTCAGCCCATTATTGAAGCAGCCCTCATGAAATATATATGTGCCCAGAAACACATTCTCTCTCAGACTGCAGCATGGAACACGGCCATTATTACAGTATTTTATAATCCTCTAGCACATAAATACCTGCAGTTTCCCCAGCACAGGCTGACAGAGACATCTTTGAACAACATATAAGCCCCAAATACTTCAGAAACTAGGAATGACTAGATGAATAGATAGTTGTATTTACTGAGACACCAGGAGGAGACAATGTTCTTGAATGCTTGCAGGATACAAAATTAAGTGGCAGGAGGTGAGTTTTACTCCAGATTTATTTGCTTATTCACTGTGGCCCTCATCAACTAAATTAACATGTGTACCTCAGTTTCTCTGAGGTAATGATACTTAATAATACTCATGCTTGTAAAGCACTTTCAAATCAGCAGCTGAAAAGTGTTTCACTCCAGAACGCTACCTCATCACAAAGTCAGGCTCCATGTGAATGGAGAAAACTTAACTGTCACAAATAGCCTCAGAGTCTGACCATTTCTCATAAAAAAAGAAAGAATTTAGGATTCACAAGACAGTGCGGTAATATTTTGTGTGAACCTCCTTGAAGCAAAGGCATTGTTTATACATAGGACATGTACTATTATGCTATATAGTAAAGTATGCTTGCAGTTCCAGTCTCTGACAACTTCTGTACTACTGCAGCACACAGCTCACCAATCAAGTGAGAAAACTGCAGGTGAATTTAGTAGACTTCAAAATTGGCTGTAATAGTATTTGAAACCTTAGAAAGTACAAAAAGATGTTAAACTCATTCAGATGTCACTATGTGCCAACATCTTTTCATCATTTGTAACTACGACTAATATAACCCTGGGGAAGGACTCCACTCGCTGTACAGAAAGTGCTTGGAAGGGGAGGGAAATACAAACAATTGTTTGCCCATGTAAGCAAAGTAAAGATTATTTCATTTTAATCATCTCCAAAATGCTACAGAAAAAATATGACAGGACTATAATTTACAAAAGTTAAAAGCTGTTTGTCTCTTGATACCCACATAGGACAAGCCAAACTTGAAGGGAATAATAGTAGCATATGGACATCTTGTTTGAGATTTTAATGCACATTTTGCATAATATTGCATTTGTCTTAAAATAGCTATTAAAGGAGAATAAAAATGAGAAACATTAAGGGGGAAAAAGGCAAAATCAAGACTTAAATTAAATTTACCCAAAGGTAGAACATCTTCTTTGAAATACAAAGTTTTTGAAAATGTGGATGGGTAGGAAAAATAATCCACTTTAAATAAATATGACTTTAAAAATATTCTGTCAAACCTGAAGAATTAATTTTATTCAGAAGGTTATCTCAGGATATCCCAACCATGCACTTGGTCCAATAAAAGATACTACTCAAAAAATTCTTGCCCTTCTCACATTTTCTAGACCATCATGACTACAACATCACTCCAGAACTGGCCATGAGCAGACATTTCCCTGAATTCCTCTGAAATTTGTACCAGTAGAAAAATAGCCCAGGAGCTAGAGTGTACATGTGTTTGAGCTCTCCAGCCAGGGGACACTATAGGGTTGCTTCCTACCCTTAGACAACTGCTGAAAAGTAGCAGTAGCCACACACAGCCCCAGAAAGGTTTCAAACCCTGGAAAATGCCCCCCCACCCCCATCAGCTGATTGCTGGGAACCCATTTCCCTGGGTGAGAACCTTCCTAGTTTTCCTTGTAGAAGAATATACCCTGCTCCATTCATTTCTCCAGGTGTAACCTGGAGACATGCACGCTTGGGGGACTGTTCTCCCAAAGTTTCCTAGCATGGGTAGTCTTGTAGCTACCACACAGCTGTCTCCTGCCCCTAAGTGGAATGGGAAGTGCTGGGGGGCAGAGGGTGGAGACAGATCATTCTTCTCTGGCTGTAACGTTTCCTTCCACATTCTTCCAGGCCTACTAGGGAGTAGCCAAAGGCCATTCTTCCTGGTAACATCCCACCTGGGGCTACAGGAGAGTTCCCACAGCAGGAGACTGCCCACCTCTCCTACCAATCAGCTGATGGATGTGGGGAGGATTTTTCCATGTGGGGTCCTCATAATGCTCCCTGACAACTTCCCTTAGGCAAGCTAACATGGACCAAGTGCTCTTTTCTACCTCCCTTTTCCTGGGAGGATGAGCATAAGACTGTGGGATACTGGGTGTCTTCCACACTTGAGAAAAGCGGCAACCATTTGAGTTATAAGGAGATCTTCCTTACAGGTAACAGATCTGATGTCCTGCAGAAAAGCCAGTTCTCTTCTGCAAGAAAGCCCTTAAATGGCAGTAAAAATCTTTTTTTGTGCAAGGAAAAAGGCTTTTCTCCCAGCACAAATCTGATACCTACTCACAGGGTGCATCTACATGAGACACTAACTGCACAGTTGCCAAATAATACCGTGCAGTAGCATGTAACAGTACTAATACGCTACTGTGAAGCAGCGTAAAGTTGCTAACCAGTGCTACTCTGCAGTAACGTTGGTTACTGTGCATTTATTTAGTAGTTGATTACACAAGTATTAAATAAATGGGTAGTAACCACTGCACAGTAGCATCTCATGTAGGCATGCCCACAGTCACTGATTTTCAACACGTTATTTTAATTATAACCTCATTGTGGTGTGATCAGTTTTGCAATTCCAGCAGTTATGCATCAGGCCATGGGGATTGTTATTGTTATTGTTATCATTATTTGCAGAAGTTGGCAGCTGCAATAACTGTGTCCACGGAATAGATTATTATAATTACCAATCTTTCAGCCAGCAAACTGAAATAATTGTAGAGCATGAAATATAAAACACAAATATAATTACAGTAAAATATTAGTGCTATTAAAACATGAGGCTTGATTCATTAATGCACTGTTTGAATCATCTACAACCAATGAAAACACAAGATAATATAAAGGACAAATCTCATCTATCTTTCTTTATTACCTATGAATCCTGTTTTTCTTTTGCATGTGTTGTGTAAATTGTGTATCCCAGCATCTTTAAAGCCTAATGGGCAGGTAGAAGTCTTTGGACTTCAAAGGGCTTTACATTAGGGCCATCAACAGGAAGGTATCACGTCACCGATCCATTAAAGTATTATTTTCTCTTTCTCTATTGTCTCTGTAAAAAGAGCCATGAAAGAATTTCATTTCCCAAAAGACACAGGCACATTTTTAATAGAAATACAGGAATTAAGATATGGATAAATCATAACTACTGTACTAATAAAGGTACCTGCAGCTGTATCAAATTTGTAGATGGTTTTTCTTTTAAAGGAGCAAATCTAGTCTACCTTGATTTTTATAAAACTGATGAGTATAGGAAGACCTTAGTATCACAAAAATCAGCATGTTTCAGCTATGTTAGTTAGAAGGGGAAGAGAGTAGGAAGCAAGGCTTGGCACTTCCAGATGTGAAGTCCATGGTCTCAGCAGGGACTTCCTGCATCCAAGCACAAAGAATGGGTTTAAATTCAAAGTAAACAAGTTAGGAGGAAGGAAGGAATAAATCCACTCAGCCTTCCTCCTAGTGATGCATGATGTTTCAGTAGTAGAGGCTGTTGTAGACAAAAGATGATCACACTGGCCCCAAAGTAGTTCCATTGCTAATCTAAGGGTGAAGTCACATTTTACATTTAGACCATGCAAAAAGCACTTAAAATGTGAGGTCTGCATGCTAAAACATTATCTCATGTTAAGTGTGCTCTACATATGTCAAAGTTACACCACTTCAAGAAGAGGATAACTCTACCTAGCTGTAAGAGAGAGCCAGAAGGCTCCTCTTATCTGAGGACAAAAGACCAGCAGGAGAAGCTAATTACAAAGAAAATAGTCAGCCAAGAGAAAAAACAGGCTAGGAGGGCATATTGCAGAGCATCAGATTACCTTGAAATAGGTTGATGGTTAGCATGGTTGAGTCCAGACAAACAGACAAGTCACTCCTGCAGCAGCAGTAAGCTACTATGGGGTGATGCCAGCAATCAGAAAGCACCTCTGGCTAGCTAGGGAGGTCACCTGACTGGAGAGGGGCAGGGCCTGGGAGACAGGCAAAGCAGTCAGCCTGGCCCTGCAAGCTGGAGGGGAAAGTGCTAAGTTGAGAAGCTGTAGAGGACTGCCTGGCTGTCTCCTGAGCTGAGAGGAGCCCTACAAGTAAGGCTGAAATGGCTAGCAGGGAAATATGACCAGATTGGGACAGTTCATGTTACAGTTGGAAGGTTTAGGATTTTGTTTATAATAGAGGTACACTGATATAAAGGTTGCCTATCATATTAGTTCTAATAAAAGGGAAATTACATTAATTGGCTTGTTTTGGCCACTATAGCTGATCATGTTTACCAATAATTAAGTCTTCTGGGTACCCTCTCCCCTGTGGGGCTGAGGCCCAGGGACACCCGAGTTCCCTCCTGCAAGCTCGGATGACCTTGAGTGTGGAGGGCCAGATCCAGATACAAGGGCCAGAGCCATTTCCCATCCCCTGTCTCCTCACTGCTGGGCCTGGCTGAGCTAGAGCTGAGCAAAGCAGCTGGCATGGTATCCTGGACACCGGCACAGTATGAACTGCAGGCTGGGACAGGCACTATAAAAGATGGCAAGTGCTGCAGAGACATGATTGGGGTGGGGAGGGATGGGCAGAGCTCCCTGGCTCAGTGTGGCTCGGCCAGGGAGGGGGGTCAGGGCAGAGCCTGGCAAAGGCTGAGGCAGCTGCTCTCCCACTGCTGTGCACAACAGTGTCCTCCCCTGCCCCCTCAGGTATGATGACCACCCATTCTTAATTGGGACAAGTCCTTAATCCCTGGGTGTGTGACTTTAGGACAGCATTTGTCTCAGATCTGCAGCATCCTGGTGGGTTTCCCCTTACAAGCTGGCATCATTCTAGCCTGCAAGGGGCTGCATGGAGCTACCAGGAGCAGGACAGCGCCACATGCATGTGTGTGCCTGCAGATATGTACATGGCCAGGAATTCAGCCAGGCAACATTGAGAACAGATCCCTATAGGTAAGTCTATGGAAGGGGGAGGTATGGGAGGGCAGATCGAGGCCCCCATAATGAGGGGGAGCGGAGCTGGGGGCTGGTGCTCCCAAAGCAAAAGCAGCAGGATGGGGAGACCCAAGCCCACAGCAGGTCAGTGTCACCCTACCTTCAGCCCAGGCAGGTCATGTGGGGCTTCTGGGATTGCCCTGCTTCTGGCAGTGGCAGCACCAGGATGGGAAGGGGCCCTTTCCCCCACTGGAATCCAGCTCCCGCGACCTGAGGCCCCACTGTGGAGGAGGAGTGGCCCAGTTTCTCCAGGACTCGAATGGTCTCGTGGCCCTGCCGTAGACAGAGGGAGGAGTCTGGGGAGCCTGATCCCAAGACCACCCAGCCCTGGGCAGCCAGAAAGGCTCACATCTTCTCCCTCATCCATGCTGGGGAGGGTCAGGCAGCTGCCTTGGACTGGAGTTCAAGGGAATCATGCAGAAAAGCAGGGACTTGGAGAGCTCCGTACAGCTAGTCACAGACACTGCTAGGCCAGCCCTAACTGGTGCAACAGGCAGGGGTCCTGAGCACTTTTACATGTGCTCTGGGGTTGGCAGCACTTTAATTAGAGCAGCTCTAACAGCTAACCTAATTAAAGTGCCACAGGTTTCATGTATCAGCATCCCATGCTTAAAAATGGCAGTAGGGGAGCTTGAACTAAAGGTAATTTGAGGAACTTTTTTCCAAGTGTCCCCAATTCCAGTCTTAAGTCCAGGGACACTGATACATGAGACTCAGGAGATGGCTAGAGCACACCGAAAAAAGATGTATTTATGTCAGTGGTTTAAAATGCCTTGCATTATTACTAAATATTGGTTATCAGTTTGGCATCAGCTGATATGGTTGGTTAGTAATCAACTATTAGTAACCACCAAGAAAATCTTAGGTGCGCCCCTAGTTTATAGCTTAAACCAGTGGTTTGGGTGGGACTAAAAAGGCATGAGAAGAGGTCCCAGAGTGCCAGGAAGACACATGAGGTAGGAGCAGGGTGCAAGTTTCCATGTGTCCTAAGAGGGGTAGAGATAGGGCTGGAGAGGCCACAGCCCAGAGAAGTGAGTGGGGCCAGGGGCCCACAGCCTGAGAAGGGCAAGTGCCTGTGAGGGCAAATGGGGGAGGGGGGCAGAGCCTGGGTGGAGCAAAGAAAATAGCCCGGGAGGGTGAGACAAGCCTGGAGCCCAAGAAGCCAAGTCCTGTGCATTAGGGCATAACACAGATAATTGCGTTCAAAACAGTACAGAAAAATATTAAATATCTTCCCAAGCATCTTATTCCAATACAGTAAGTGTGAACAACAATATGAAAATAATGTCCAAATAAAAGCAAATGTCTTGTAGCATATTTTGGAAACTATATGAAAAAAGAATGAATAGAGAACAAGCCATGCTCTACATCAGTGGTTCTCAAGCTTTTTAAAGAACCAGTACACTTAAGGCAACCATCAAAAATACCTGTTTTTAACTTTCACTTTTTTTTCTTGATTACAGAAAAACAACAGAGCAATTGTGTTGCAAAGAGTTCAGAAAGACGACAGCAAGTCAGAATATTTTTGTCGCTAAGGATTCCTAGTTGAAATCTCTGTGTTTCTCTTGTAATTCATGTATGCATACCTAACACTTAACATTGCATGGCCCCCCTAAAAGGATCTCAAGGAACCCTAGGGTGCCACAGCTCTGTGTTTGAGAATCAGTGATCTACATAGATATCAGTTTCTGATCCTCATTAGCACCCCAGGGTATGTTTTGCCCCATCAGCTCTTTCTTTTGTACACCCATCTACTGTTTAGAGAGGAAACAGAGGTTGGAACTGGTACTCCGAGCTATTAAAAGAGAATTAAGAAATCTTGAAGAGGTTCTGGATCATAGTTAGTTTTTATTGTGACGTCTTCAAATAGCAGCTACAGATGTGTCCTTCTTCATCCCATCTAAAATAGCATTATACAGTGTTGCAGTAACTTAAAGATGTTTCTCTTCATTCAGTTACTTACGCTACAATGGTGTGATGTATTGATGAAGGCACAAAACAGATTCAGTCTCTGGACATTCTTGGATGCTGGGGTGGGTGGAGAGAGACAATCATGACTAGATTTTGTCTAGTTAGTCAAAGTGCTTGCAGCAGTAATGGATAGGCAACACCTGGTCCGAAATGCCCTTCTATGACACCTGCACAAGACGCATAGAGGATTACCTACAGACAGAGAGGGAAGAAAATAAAACAGAAAATGCACGTTTTATGACCAGAAAGAAATCTCTGGGTTTTTTAAAGTATTGGATATCATTCCCTTTTTAAATGATTGCAATTCCAACATTTGGAAAAATAAGAAATACAACTTGTACTATGTAGGGTGCGTTTTTTTGGTCCAATATCACAATGTCAAATTTTGTGACAGAAAATAGAAAACACACTGAAAAAGACATTTTTTTTCCATCAGCTTGAGGCGGGGGGAGGAGGAGGGCAGGGACCAGGATTGGTCTTATTGTACCTGAACTTTTCAGATAACCAGGGGATTACAAAAGAATCCTCTAAACATATAATCAATTACAGCAAAGATAAAAAAGGAACTATAATGGAAAAAAACAAATCAGAATAAACAAGATATTTATTACATTTGTAACAAACATGCGAGGATCTTTTTCAGGTTTTTAGTCTGTTATTGAACTATATCTTTCTATTTGGATGGCAAAAGAGGCTCATACAAAATAAGAATGAGCAATAGCGTGTTCAGCATGTTTTTGTATTTCATCATATTGATTTAGGCATAAATCAGTGTTAGCTATTTTGAAGTATAAGTTTAGGTTGCGGGGGGCGGTAACATAAGTGCACTGAAGATGCTGTGCCAGGATCAGGTCACAAGAAAGAAACTGTGTTGGAATTTCTTGTTTACCTTTTGGCTTGGGAGGGCAAATAGTAAATTTTATTACTGGCCTATTTCAGGATCACTTTACAATACTCCCCCATGATAGCTTAGGAATGCTAGCTACTCAGTTGGGGCAGAGTGATACTAGGCCTCTGATCATTCCTCTCCTACTGCCCTGAAATTTGGTACATGACATGTGATTTTTGGTGGCACATACCCAGTTTTTGCCAGTTTTATGCCTGTACACAAAGAGGTCACTGCATATATATTAAGAATTGCATTTGAAATGAAGGATCAGGACACATTCACAGCACAGCTGCAAATGTCTGCTTTCACTACTGATATCACTACAATCAATAAATAGACTGAAAACATCAGGTACAACAAAAAAATGAAAGCAATCGGAATCATGGTAGGATTCTTCATTGCTCTCTGCTGCACAGTACATATGTATTTTAGAAGAGAATGCAAATACATCCCAAATCTGAAACATTGGCTGTGACAAACTATTTGAGCATGCATGAACATTTGTTTTTCTTTTTCTTTTTTTTTGGGGGGGGGGGGGGGGCTGGAAGGGACTCTAGAGGATCATGGAGTCCAGCTCCCTGCCCCAGGGGCAGGAAGTCAGCAGGGATCATAGGATGCTAGCAAGATAAGCATCCAAATGCATCTTGAAGGCATTCAAAGTGGGTGCTTGAACCACCTCTGGTGGCAGTCTATTCCAAAATCTGGGGGCTGGGACAGTGAAGAAGTTCTTCCTTAGGTCCAGCCTGAATTGGTCACAGTGGAGTTTGTGACTGTTCAATCTTTTCATCTCTTGGGGCACTGTGGTGAACAGATGTTTTCCCAGATCCTGATGAGCACCGCTGATAAATTTATAGGTGACCATCAAATCACCCCTGAGCCTGAGCTTTTCCAGGCTGAAGAGCCCCATGGCTCTCAGCCACTCATCATAACATCTGTTTTCCTGACCTCTGATCATGTGCGTGGCTCTCCTCTGCACCCTCTCAAGCTTCTCCACATCCTTTTTGAATTGTGGAACCCAAAACTAGACCCAGTACTCCAGCTGCGGCCTCACCAAGGCCGACTACAACAGGAGAATGATGTCTCAGGATTTGCTTGAGAAGCATCTATGGATGCAAGCCAGTGTTTTGCTTGCTTTACTAGCTGCAGCATCGCACTGAAGGCTCGTGTTCATCTTGTGGTCAACCACGACCCCCCAAGTCCATTTCATCTGTAGTGCTAACCAACATAGCACTGCTGAGCCAATAAGCATGATGCAGGTTTTTCCTCCCCAGGTGGAGACCCTTGCATTTTTCGGTGTTGAACACCATCAGATTCTCATCCACCCATTTCCTGAGCCTGTCAAGATCCGCCTGGATCGCCCTCCTGTCCTCAGGTGTGGATGCTTTACCCCAGAGTTTGGTGTCATGGGTAAACTTGGCCAGTCCGCTTCTGACAACAATGTCCACATCATTGATGAAGATGTTAAATAGTATAGGCCATAGGACAGAGCCTTGAGGGACCCCACTGGTCACAGTGCACCAAGATGATTGGTTTCCATCGACTACCACCCTATGGGTCCAACCGCGGAGCCAATTTCACAGCCAGCAGATCGTGGTGAGGTTGATGCCGGAGATCGAAGGCTTTTTTAAAGTCAAGATATACAACATCGATCTCTTCCCCCTTATCCAGGTGATAAGTCACCTGGTCCTAAAAAGAAATGAGATTGGTCAGGCAAGACCTACCTGCAACAAGCCCATGCTGGATATCCCTCAGGATATTGCTTTCAGCTAGTCTGTTAAGAATGGCCTCTTTCATAATCTTTTCCAAGACCTTCCCCAGGACAGAGGTCAGGCTGATGGGCCTGTAGTTAGCTGGATCTACTTTCTTCCCTTTCTTGAAGATAGGTACAACATTGGCCCTCTTCCAATCATCGGGCACTTCAGAATGCCAAGAGCTCTCGAAGATCCATGCCAGGGGCTGAGCTATGATGCTCCACATCCTTTTTGAATTGTGGAACCCAAAACTAGACCCAGTACTCCAGCTGTGGCCTCACCAAGACCGAGTACAACAGGAGAATGATGGCTCAGGATCATGATGTCGCCAGCTCCTCGAGTACCCTTGGGTATAACCCATCAGGGCTGACTGACTTGGTATCCAGCCTGTCATGGTGTTTCTTCACAAGGTCAGCTTTGATGGAGGGCAAGGAATCTTCCCTCACCTGGACCCATAGCGGGCAGGGCTGTCCCATGGGACTGGTGAAAAACTGACATTTTTTGACATGTAAATGATATGGATGTCTTCCAGCAGGTATCTGCTGGAAATTTATGGTCAATCCCTACTGCAAGGAAACACACTATTAATAGTAATTTGATAACAATTTTTCACATTTAAAAGAAGATCCAAGATTTTTTTTCACAGTCTTAATAAAGATATCGCAGCCTCCACATTCCTGCAGGACTGCTTTAATCAAAATGAGAAGAAAGATTTTGTGAATACTTCAGAACAGTACTCCTAAACATACACTGAGGCTCTTAACATCTCTTTTGTTCACTTATGACAGCGTCTTCCCCCCTCTGCCCCATCTTTTTGCTTTTTGAAAATACACAGGGCAAGTGGGATTTTGTTAAAACAAAGTTAGCTAGCCATTGTTCTCCCTACTTAAAGTATCCTTCAGAGGATCAGGGAACCAAAACAATATACGATTACTGTGACCAGTCTCATAGTATCAACAATTATGGAAGACAAAGTGGATCAAATCACTTGGTTACTACTCCCACAGTATTAATCATGGTTAGACTCAAGTAAAAAGCTATAAAATTGAAAATGTTTTAGCTAAAGAATTTGAATAAATTCTTCCTCAGGACAGAACCATTCCCTGCAAGCATACTAGGGAGCATTAGAAATCCCAATAGGATGAACAGACATGTTGGAAGTTTAGGTAATAACATTCCCAAACACATCAACTAGCAGGATGGATGCACAGTTAAGTACATTTGGGTCATGCTCTCACTTCAGATGTTTATACACACATTTTGGGAGTGGGGAAGGGGAGGTGCTGTAATTAGAGTAGCTCTAAGAGTGTGCTCTAAGAGTCACTCTAATTAAAGTGCCTGGATCATCTCATGTATCAGTGCCCCTGTGCTGAAAAATGGTGGCAGGGGTGCTTTTACTAAAGCTCATTGGACAAGCTTTAGTTAAAGCATGCACACTGCCATTTTTCATTGCAGAGATGCCGATACACAAGACACTGGAGTCTGCTGGAGCATGGTAATTACTCCAGCAGACTCAGTGAATCAAGTCTGCTCCAATGTACTGCAATTACAGTGCACCAGAGCAGCCTCACTTTGTGTATATAAGCGCCCTGTGTATTCAGGCTCCAAATCATATAAAAATAGGGCTGTGTAACAGGGGACCCTGACCTGAGAAGTGAGGAATTGAGGAATGTGCCTTGAAGGCAAGCTTCTGAGAAGCCACACAAGGCAGGCTGTGGGCTGTATAAGCCCTGTGCCAAAGGCAGAAGAGTCAGTCTGACCTAGGCAAGCTGAAGGAAAAAGGTCATGCAGGAGAGCAGAGAGAACCAGTACAGGAGAAATGGAGACTGATCCTGACTGTTAGCTAAAGCAGCTCCCTGTGCTGAGTGGGGAAGCAGTACAGGACACTGGGAACTGAGAGAAGCCAGCAGAGCACAGGAGAAGTCTAGGGGGAGAGCTCAGAGAAAGGCACCCCAGATGCACTTGATTACATCTGGCTTTATGTTTGCATTTTAGGCCCTGAGGCACTGGAGTAAGAGATTATTCTACATGCCATCTCCACAACATCCTAGTGCCATCTGCAACCACATTCTTTCACTGACTTGCTGACTCTGCTATGTCTACATTTACTACAATTCTTTAGTAATTGTTTCAGAACAGTACACTATTTATAACAAAACCGATGCATTTAAGTCTAGCAGACTGCCTCCTCCATGTAGCCACTTTCTTCATTCAGTTTGTCGAACACTATTATTAGGATAAGTGGGAATACGTGGGAAAATAAGCAGAATAGAGAGTATCCCATCTATTGGTTTAGAAGCATAGAATAGTTTTAGGAGTATTGTCGGACATATTCCATGGAATGTCAGGCTTACAAGACCAACATTTCCTTATGACATTGGCAGAGAGTTCTAGGATGTGCTGTGGGGTGTCGGGGAATAAAGGCCCCAAGGTCACGGTGGGCTGAGGGTTCATATACGGAACAGGCGGGATTAGCAGCGAGGAGTCTGAGCGGTACGCGGAATTGCACGGTTTCAAAAATAGTTGAATTTTATTTATTTACACTTCTGTAGCGTAGATAAGAAGTGTGCTTCAGTTACAGCGCTACCAAAACGAACAACAGAGGGGTCTGTTGGCCCACGGGGTTCCCGAGTGAGCCCTTGCTTTCTACCCCAAAGGATAGGTGCAGCTGCCCACTCGCTAGTCCCAGGGCTGGTCAACAGCTCATTAAAGGGATACAAACAACAAAACTGTAACACGTTGTGACGCCAGTCCAAAGTGGAATCAATGCCAGAGTTGATGGAGAACGATGCCAAGGTCAGTGCCGGGTACGATGAGGTAAAGCCGTGACCTCAGTAAGTCGGGCTGATCGAAATCGTGGTCAGGGTCAGTGCCAGAATCAGTCTGGGAGCCAAAAGATCAAGACAGGAAACGAAGAGGAATCGAACAGCCAAAATCACAGCGAGGAAGAGACCAGTGGGCTAGAAGCCCTCCTTAGGAGTAGCCCCTGCAGCCGCAGCCTCTGCTCTAAGGATCGTTCTCTCCCTGTGAAACAGTCCCTAGCCTCTGCTCACAGGTCAAGTACAGTCTCTCCTCCAAAACACACACACACATCACCTCTCCCCCCCGGGGGGGTTTCACAAGCCTTTTATATGAATTTAGTGGCCAATCAGGCTGCTCGCTTCATAGAAATTTCTAGTCCAATTACATCATGCAGTCAGTGAACTGAGCATGTGCGTTAGGTCAGATTACCTCATGCTCTGAGTAAACTGAGCATATGCATTATGGCAGTCTTGATTGACAAGCCTTAGGGTCGAGTAGGGGGCACATGCTGGGCATGCAGTGGAATTTTCCGCTTGCTAGGATTGTCTGCGCATGTTCAGATCTAACTCTCTGTGTTATCAGCATACATACAAAATTTTGCTCTGACATGGGGAAGAAAAACATTTCATACTATCAGAAGGATACTTCATAATTTAAGAACCCAGTGTGTATCACATTTTTACTTGACTTAACACAATATCCAGCTATTAACAGTTGAATCTCAAATAAGTAGCTGTGGTTGACATTTGACATACTTTTTGAATTCTTAGTCTTGTGAAAGCTACAAACCAAAAACATTAGCAAATGGCATTTTGGGTTATTCCCAGAACAATTATGGGACTGAGAGGGACTTGGGGGTCATAATTGACCACAAGATGAATATGAGCTACCAATGCAATGCTGCAGCCAGCAAAGCAAATAAAACTCTGGCTTGCATATACAAATATATCTCAAGCAAGACCCAAGAAGTCATTCCCCTGCTTTACTTGGTCTCGGTGAGGCCACAGCTGGAGTACTGCATCCAGTTATGGGCTCCACACTTTAGAAAGGATGCGGAGAGCCTTGGGAGAGTCCAGAGGAGCATGGTTAGAGGTCAAAAGAACAGCCTTATGAGGACAGGCTGAGAGACATGAGACTCTTCAGCCTGGAGAAGCAAAGGCTCAGGGGTGACTTGGTGGCAGCCTATAAGTATATAAGGGGTGTGTATCAGAAACTGAAAGAATGTCTGTTCACCAGGGCACCCCAAGGGAAGATAAGGTCTAATGGTCACAAACTGCTGGAATATTGTTTTAGACTGGACATAAGGAAAAAACTTCTTTAATGGCCATGTCTTCAACGCCTGGAATAAACTCTGCCCAGAAGTGGTGCAAGCACCTACTTTGGACATGTCCAAGAAGCCTTTGGATGACCTGACCCCCAGCTGACTTCCTGCCCAATGATCTCATGTGGTCCCTTCCAGCCCTAATGTCTATGAAATCTATGACATGAGTAGCTACACTCTGCATTTGTATGTTCAGCTCCACCATTGTGCAAATCCAGCCATTCAGTTGCATAATTGTTAGCAATGGGGAGGTGCCACTATAAATGGGCATTTTAAGCACTGTGTCAGTAAAAACTAGGCAAAGGCTGGGCAGAGGTACATCAAGGCAGATTACAGTTGTGCCAGCAGCCCACAACTCACAAACACTAAGATTTTTGACGTGTCAAAACCAGCATAGCAACATTAGGACATTTTACATATTACTATTGACAAAGCTGAGTAAAATATGATCCTTATCTAAACAGAATGTATAATTTAATTAAATCACAATACAAAAGGGGGTATAAGAATCAAATGAAATGAATGGGAAAGTAGAGAAGGAAAACCAGTAAAATGTGTAAGCTAATTAAATCACAAGGACATAGTGCGTTGTAAGAACAAACCAGAAGAATGGGAAAGCTTCAAAATGGAAGCTGAAATAAGAATATTTAGTTACAGAGGATGAATATGTGCCCAGCTATGGCTCTGAAGTTATGGAAGGAGTCTGTTATGGTAGCAGAATCCAACACACGGTCTTATCCAAAGCCTTGAAAAAGCTCTGTGTTCAAGGACAGAAATGGACTTTACCTCTAAAAGCATGCCTTTTTAGGAGTGTCTCCTTCACATTAAAATGACATGATATGCTACAGTTGGGAATGGGCTGACAGGAAGCTTATTAGAAAATATACTGGAAAATAGGAATAAATCAATTTATTTATCATTTTACAAACGTTGGGCAAGTGCAAATATAAGGAGCTTTACGGAAATCAGAGCCACAACTTCTTTAAACTAACATTTGATAATTAAAAACAAATCTACATAAACACTGTAAGGCCTTGGCCAGGATTAAGGCCATAATCAGCAGGTTGTCCTACAATATTCTGCAAGTAGTAGTTAGCCCTATATAATGTAATCCCAAAGTTGGAGTCTTCCCTTGAAAAAAACCCAACAGAACATCAACATTCTAGAAATTCAATTAAGCATTTTAATGTTTGGGGACGTTTAAATCTTCCAATTTCTTATTGATTAGGAATGTTTTATTCATGTGAAAAATAATCTCTGTGGAGTATTTCTAAAACTGAAGTACCAGATGTTGCTTTGTACGAGGGGTCTCTTTTAGTGACATTTATCATTCTCAGTCAGAGATAACATCAACAACCTTAGATTACAGAGCCATGTGTGTCTAAGATTAGTTTCATGGTAGGAAGAGAAAAAACAAAGGACTTAGAACCGGAGAGAGGTTTTTTTGTTTGTTTGGTTTTTTGTTAATACGACTTGTTATTCCACTTGATGGAAGACATGTACCAGATGCAGCCACAAATGAATATCAGGGCCATTACTTTATCCTGTATGTCAAGAGGTAAGACCATTATGCTGGATTTTCAATAAAGAGTTTGCAACCCATCATGTTGGGTAAGAATAACTATCTTTAATATTTAATGTGCTGGCTCAATATGACTGCTTTAGTTCCTGTTCAATAGGTGAGCATACTAACAGCTTCACTAAGCTGTAAAACATTTTGAAAGCGTCCTTGCTTTTTTTATTTTTTTGATGGTGCCGAGCCAACAAAGAAAAGAATAGTTATGAATAATGCAAGTGCACAGAAGTGTGTGCAAGATATTTGATGCTTTCATCACTACTGGAATGCCACGGGTTTAACTGAGAAAGAAGGGTCTGATGCAGCAGTAAGGTTTCCGCTATTGACATCATCTGAATTAAGTGCAGGACCAGTTGCCATTAGATATCTTGTACAACAGGGAGAAGGAAGTGAAAAATAATTCTTCATTCTGTTCCCTTTCCCATTTATGTTCTCCCTCTGATGCAAGAGTTAAAGACAATTGCACATCCCACACTCTGGAATTATATTCACTATATTCTGTGGTCCCTTTAACACATAATTTACTCTATACATAACAAAGAATAAGTGGGATAATTGGGGTCTTTCTTTGACCTCAACAGGCAGTGAATTAGAATTTGGGTCAGTACAAATTGTACATAAGCAGCCAGTAAGTAAGAATGGACTTGTTGTCACATCCATTTTGCACTAACATAAATTACATCAGAACTGGAAGGTGAATTGGGCCTCAAATCTTCTCTCGGGAATAGTCTTAAATGATAGTAATAGACCACTAAAGAAATAGGAGAATATGCATATCCACCTTGATCTGTGAGGCAGGGTTGTGTGCTTCCTTGTGTAGCCACAACCCTCCTGGAAAGTCTTGGTCCTGCCCCTCCCATAACATAAGCCCTGATGTCATTGCACAAAATCTGTTGCCCCTTCTAAAATCAATGGCCAATATTATAACATTTAGCTGTTGGCTAACTTAAGGGTAGTGGAGAACCTCTTCACCCACTAGGAAACCCAGAAAGGAATTATGCCACAACTGCTTCGTGGTGAAGCAATACACACTTCAATTTCCCATACAGTAATGTAGCATGTTTTCCTGCCATAGCTGAAGACACTAGGGTCCCCAGCACACATTATATTTATGGCATGATTAACATGGTAATTGTGACATAAATAGTAATAGTACTACACATTCAGATGATATATGGCACCATAAAGTAGCAAACAAGCCATGAAGTTATTCCATGAAATGTGTGGAACATCTCTGTGGCTCATTTGTATGGTGCCATAAATTGAATATGTACCATGCCTCTGTACCCTGTAGAATCCCAGTGTTGACAATCATCTAGTTGGTATTTCAACTGGAAAGGCCCCAGTTCTGATGGCAAAAATGGGTTTTCATGGGAGTGGGTTACAAGGTTTCCCAGTGGGGGAGAGTCAAAGGGCTCTCCCTGCCAGCAATGTGGCAACCCCATGCCTGCAGCCTTGTTTGAATTTCTCTGCAGTCCCTGCAAGGGGAGAGGCTGCAGGGCAAGGCCCTTTAAAATGCCAACTTATGAGGAACGTCTACCTGATGTCCTTATTTCCCCGGACTTTTAAAAACCATGTGCAACTCAGACTAGCCCCAGGGCTGCTGTGGTGCTAGGGCTGAGAATCAGTGTATTGTCAGCCCTGGCCCCAGACAGCCATGGGTCTCAAAACCAACTGTGGCTGTGGCTGACAATTATCAGCCCCAGCCCAGATAAACCCAGGTCAGAAACATGGGTCTGGAGCCCCCAACCTCAATCAACTAAAAATTATCAAGGTTCACATCTGCAGGAGTCCAGCGGATAACAATGCTGAAAGGCACAGGTTCATAGAAGATAGATCCTGCCTACAACCTTGTTTCTTTCTACGACCAGGTCACAAAATGCTTAGATGCAAGAGTCAAGGTAGATGTCATCTACTTGGAATTTAAGAATGGCTTTGACACAGTATCCCATCCTATTCTCATAAACAAATTGAACAGTTGTGCCATAGACAATTACACAGTCACATGGGTGGCAAATTGGCTTAAGGGTGATACCCAAAGAATGGTGGTGCATGGGTCAGTATTGACCTTGAAAGATGTGGGCAATGGGGTCCCCCAAGGCTTGGTCCCTGGGCCAGTGCTGTTCAATAACTTCATGAGCGACCTGGATGAGGGTGTGGAAAGCACTCTGTCCAGATTCACAGATGACACAAAACTATGGGTTGAAGTAAACACACTGATGGGAAGAAACTGAATCCAGGTAGACCTAGACAGGTTAGAGAAGTGGGCAGAGAACAATAGGATGCAGTTCAACAAGGACAAGTGCAAGGGTTCTGCACCAAGGAAGAGGGAATCACCAGCACACCTATAGGCTGGGGATTACTTTCTCAGCAGCACATCAGCAGAAAGAAATCTTGGAGTCATAGTCTACTCCAAGATGAATATGAATCATCAATGTGATGAAATAATTAGCAGAGTTAACCACACTTTGTCATGCATCAGAAACAGGTCCAGGGAGGTGATGTTTCCCCTCTGTGCAGCACCTGTCAGGCCACAGCTGGAGTAACGCATCCAATTCTGGGTGCCGCAATTCAAGACAGATGTGGACAACTTTGAGAGGGTTCAGAGGAAGACCACCCATATGGCTAGAGGCCTGCAGGGAAGGCCCTATGAGGAAAGGCTGAGGGACCCGGACCTTTTCAGCCTCTGCAAGAGAAGGCTGAGAAGGGATCTTATGGCAATACACAAATTCACCAGGGTGGGCAGCAGAGAATAGAAGATGCTCTGTTTACCAGGGCACCCCTTGGAATAACCAGGAGCAATGGCCACAAGCTGATAGAGAATAGATTTAGGTTGGACATCAGAAAGAACTTCTTCATGGTTAAGTTGCCAGAATCTGGAATGGGCTTCCAATGGAAGTGGTGCCTACCTTAAGTGTCTTCAACCAGAGACTGGACAAGCACCTGGCTGGGGTCATATGACCCCAGCAGTTTTTCTGCCATGGGCAGGGGGTTGTATTCAATGATCCATGGAGGTCCTTTTTGACCCTAGCATATATGAAACCCCTTTGGTGTGGCACTTGCAAAGCCCACACCTGTAGCCTTGCCTATGGGACTATGAGCACCACTTTTGAACTTACCACACAGGGAGAAGCTTATGGGCTTCCCTTCCACAGAGCACTTGCAGAGCTGCCTGCACACAAACCCACATGCAGGGCTATGGGCACCCAGCTTTCACTTTGCCAGTAAAGAGGGAGCCTGGGATCATAACGAAAGGGTGCAACTGGAATCTAATCCCCAAATCATGCCTCCTATCATGTACATGTGAAATGGCAAAAGGTATAATTTTGGGATTAGGAATCAGATTCCATCACAACATTGCAAGAATTTGAGAACGTGTCTAAGGAACCTAGTAGTTGGGGCAAAAGACAGCTGCTTATGCATCTGCTTCTTCATTGCTATTCTTAAGGACACTGCCTATCTGGATGAACTTGGATAGTTTATCCCTGGTACTCCTGCTTCTAATTATCTGTAATCTTTCCACAAAGTGCAGAAATATTTCCTAATGCCTCATATGTAACCCTCAATAGGAAAGGTAGAGACAATTTACTCCAAAGCTCTTAAACTTTGGGGGGAAACATTCTTTTTCCTTTTTTATTTCTCTTCCTCTTCTTTTAGCCTCTGGACCAATAATGAACAAAGATGGGAAAAATAGCTAAAAATGAATGCATTTCACCTCAATTACTGTTCATAAAATGTCTGCAAATAGATTACAGCGATCTCAAATTTATCAAATAATTTCACTAAAACATCTTACTTTGAAGCTCATCTTCAAATAGTTTGCATGCCAACATATTTCCATATATTACATGTCTTTCTTATTCTGTGGTACTGCTGTGTATAGATACCAAAAAGAGAAGATCTTTAGAAGTACCTAAAACATAATACAGAGGTAATACAGGCTGGTAAGCAAACTTTCCTCTTCAAGACTGTCACTTATCAGATGGAATGTTTGGGTCCTTGGCTTAACTTGCTATCGTTCTCACTGTGTATGTTTAATTTCCATCACAGGAACAAAGGCCGCAAGCTGATAAAGAGTAGATTTAGATTGGACATCAGAAAGAACTTCTTCATGGTTAGGGTTGCCAGAATCTGGAATGGGCTTCCAAGGGAAGTGGTGCTCTCCCCTACCTTGAGTGTCTCCAAGCAAAGACTGGACAAGCATCTGGCTGGGGTCACACCACCAACAGTGCTAATATGCTACTGTGAAGTAGCATCATTTAAAGGCATTCATTGGCACTACTGTACAGCAACTCCAGTTACTCTTCATTTATTTACTATTTGATTATACAAGTACTAAATAAATGTGCAGTAACCACTGTGCAGTAGCATCTCATGAAGATGTGCCCATTGGGTGCATCTACACATGCACATTTACTGCACAGTAACGTAAATTACTATGTAGTATGGGCATGTGTTTACTGCACAGTAAATGTAGCAAATTACACTAACTTGAGCCAAATTTGATACCTGCATCATGAAGGTATCAAATTTATGCCCAATTAGTTACTGCACAGTAATGCACATGTAGATGCCTTACTGCACAGTAATACTGTGTGTCTGGACCAACTTGGGACTAAAGTTAGTGTTAGGGTAACGATATGGATTTTGGATGTTAGGGTAATGATACAAAATATGAGGGTGCTGAGTGTGCAGCTGAATGAAGGCTTTTTCCTTTGTTTCAGCAAAGGCTGCTAGTCACAAGGCTAGCTGATATATTAAAAGCAACTAACTTTGCAAATGCTTAAGCAAGCAGTTTCCTAACAAAAGGATAGTGTGCAAAATGTATGATTTGCTATGTAAGAACAAACTGCAACCCACCAGCTATTGTCAGGAGATAAGACAGAAGCCAAACCTCGGAGATGGTGCTGAAATCAGCAAACAACAAAAAAGAACCAGCAAGTGACCGAGAGTACCCGAGTTCATGGTAGTACACGTGTTCTTAGCAGGGACATGTAAATGAAGGAAATACATAGGCAATTCCATGTTCATGAAGTAAAGAGAGGAGGGGCTTGAGATGGGAGGAGAAATGGGAGGAACCAAAGGTGTAACAAGGCAGGGTAAATGTTAATGAGTATAAACCAAGATGTATAAAATGTGAAAAGAACTATTGTTCAGTGCAGGACCCTGTCTCTTATGGTATGAGGCCCCTTGTCTGAAGCTGTCTCCATTCTGAATAAAGTTGTTGTGAGCAATGTGCGCTGGTATTTGCTGCCTGCTCTGCTGTGGCTAATGAGTAACAGGATCCACGGGTAATTGGACCATCATCTCCCTAGTCGTTGGGTGCCACATGGAGTCAGGGTCGAACAGTTAGCATTAACATTAACAGTGTTAATGCATTTTAATGCCTGAATGTGTAGAAACTGGTCTATTCCCACTTACTGCACAGTACATTTAAGCCAGCATAAATGCAGGTGTAGATATGCTCCATGACTAGTAACCCCACAAATAGATCCTTTGAATTCAAGGCAACTTGATTAAGATATTAATCAGCAGAGTGGCAAAATAAGGAAGCAAAATTGGAGTTTTTTTACCAAAAACATATAAAAGAAGAAAAATCTCTTAACAGGTGACAAAGCTACAATTACTGAGAAAACTTGTTACACAAATTGCCAGTTGCTTAAATCACAAGCTAGACTTTATAAAGGGGATAAGGAAAAATGCCACATGTATTGATTACATGAATGAGACATAGAGGTCCTGGGACACCATTCATACAAACACACAATGATTATCATACACATCATCATGCATAAACAAACTACACACAAAACAACCATTCGAGGGCATGAGACTTTTTTTCCCAATTTTAAGTACATCACTTGATCTCCAGTCTCCCATAGGGGGAGCTGTGATACTTCCTTTGATTGCACTTTTACGATCATTTTCTCAAGAGCCTGATTTACTTTACATCTCAATGTGCTTTTATGTTCTTGCAGTTGCTTTAGCCATTGAAAGTAATAATGCTGACTTACTTTTGGTGGCTCAGTAACTTGCCCATCATAATCAGACTCTATCATTAATCTCATAGAATGTCTGAATAATATTTGGTAGGGTTGTATCCCTGTTTGCAATCAATCACTGCTGCATATTGATGCTAGGATTAGAGGCAGCCTCTGGGGCCAGTCTTTGCCATCTTGATGACTACTTTCCTTAGGGCTTCTTTGATAGTGTGGTTCATCCATTCCAGTTGTCCTGAGGATTGTGGCTGATAAGTAATATGAAATTTCTGAGCTATCCCCAAGGCCAGCAGCATCATAGTGAACATCTCTCCTACAAAGGCTCCCATGTTCTCTGAATCAATAATTTCTAGGGTGCCGAATCTACATACTACTTCATTAAAGACTTTCTTGGCAGCTGTGCATGCACTATTATTTTTACTTGGGAAAGCTTCTACCCACCCTGAAAATGAATTATTGATGACTAAAAGGTATTGAAATCCTTTTTTATTCCTTGTGAGTTTGTCAATGAAGTTTATTTGCAGCCAATGCCAAGGCCCTTGTCATCTCTGGCACATCAGAAATGCTTGGTTTGGTCGTAGGGCTTTGGTCATAGCACATTGGACACAGTTAGAAATCCAAGTTTACACCTCATCTTTCATTCCTTCCCAATCAGCCACTTGTTTTAATCATTTGAGGGTGTCTTCTAAACCTTGATGCATAAACTGATGCACAACATTGACTAATTCTTGTTTCTCTATTTTCTCTGGAACTCTGATGGAATTATAACTAGAATTAGTGTTATAACATTCATGTTTTTTCTGACTCCTAGTTACAATGGAGATATCAGTAGTTTCATGTTGTCAGCTCGTTAGTTCCAGGTTGCTTCTAAGTCCATACCTTTTGTGTGAGCTTTTACATGTCTAATTTTTAGCCGACCGGGGTATTTTTCAACCCACTCATAGATCCACTTCCACTCTTTCAAGTATGCTATGTCTTTCCCATCTGCCCCTTTCTAGTTGTTTTGGTTCCAATCATACATTCAATATTGTATCCCTTTTACATAGAAATCACTATCGGCATAAATATAGATAACCTGAGGCACAGTTTCATAGGACCTGATAGATAGCAGGTAGCTCTGCTTGCTGTGCAGAGCTATGGTTAAGGTATCCTTGAAAGATTTCTTCACCTAAATTGATGGGAGCATATTTGTTATATTGCTTGCCCTTGATCGTCATGGAACTCCCATCAGTGAACCAAAAGTGGTTCTCTTGCCTCCTTACATCTAAATCTTTTACAAGGGAAGCTTCCATTAAGGTGATTCTTTGTTCCAAAGTGACCTCAGGGCATGCATTCCTAGCTCCCTTTTCAATTAGTGCATGACTTAACATGTCTGGTTTAGAAACTGTCTTATCTGTGACCCCTCTATTTATCAAAGTGAGGGTCTATTGTGCCATACAGGTGTTGGAAACTTTTCCCCCTACAAGTTGCCCAATTAGTACATACTTGAGGGGTTTATGTGAGCTCTGAATGGTTATGGGGGCAGTTCCAGTGAAAGGCCTGAATGCCCCAAACGGTTGCCAAGCATTCTCATTTGCATGGATCAAAATTTAATTCTGTTCTCTACAATTTCCTAGATTCACATGCTACAGGTACTAATTAATTTTCATCATTATTTTTAGTAGAGCAGCTGCCAGCGCTACATCATTGGCAGCCAAATGCACAGTGAAGGGTTTAGTTTCATCAGGGAAATGGAGGGCTGGGGCAGTCAAGGCTTTCTGCTTCAAGAGTGATAAAGCCTCCTCTTGCTTAGAACCCCATTCCCATTGACTTTTCTTTTTCAGTAGTTTCCATAGCAGAAGTGTTATTTCAGCATATTTATAAATATGTGGTCGAAGGAAGTTGAACCTTCCTAGCAAAACGCATAGGGCATAAACATCAGTGGGGGCTGGCATATCTATTAGTGCTTGAACTTTTCACTGATCTGTTTTCCCACATTGCCAATTACCATCCCCAAGTAATTTAAAGAAGTTTGGACTAACTGAACCTTGTCCAAACTAACTGTAAAACCTGTTTCCTGAATGAGGACTACCACCCTTTTGGTTATTTGTTTAACTTGTCCCTCAGTTGTTCTAAAGATCAAAATGTCATCAACATATGAAAACACTTGAGGCTTATCCTGTGGATCTAACTGGTTTAGCATATTCACTATGTCATGATGACAGGTGGCTGGAGCATTGTGAAATCCCTGGGGCACCTGACAGAAGGTATACTGCTGGTCTTTTGACATAGATGCAAATCTATCTTGTGAATCTGGATGGAGAGGAATGGCAAAGAAACTGTTAGCTAAATCTATCACAGAGAAATACTTGGAGGTAGCTTGCACCATTGGTATTACTTCTGTCATATTGGCTACAATTGGCGCCATGGGCACAGTACCTTTATTGATTCTCTTGTAATCCACTGTTCACCTCCAAGTGCATCCATCTGCCTTTAATACTGGCCATACAGGAGAATTAAATGGGGAGTTAATCTTTTTAATGACCCCTTGTGCCTCTAAATACAAAATTATATCTTTTAGCAATAGTGATATTGTTTCTGGGATGGGAAATGGTTCCCCCACAGTTTTTACACAGGCTTTAATTTTGCCACACATAGTTTTTTTGCATTGTCCGAACTGCTGGAAATTTCTCTCTTCATTTATTGGCTTGTTCCACTGCAATGGTTACCACCACACATGCCTTTTTTGTGACAATCATTTTAATGTCATTTTGCCAAGGTTGGAGGGGAAGTGACTCCACTCTCCATAATATACTTCAGGGAAAGTCAATTATTATCTGGTTCTCAAATAACCAATCTGATCCTAGAATCATTATTTCCAACATCTCGGTAGTATAGATCAAGTTCCCCATAATTTTAAAACCTTGCGCAGTCAAGGGAACATGCAACCATTTTTCCCCTGTACTCTGTTTTCCCTGGGAAGATCACAATACAGTAGTCATTGCCTTAATTCCTTCTGTTGGAGTGGCTCGTGTTAATTAAACTTCAGCCCCTGTATCTATTAATGCTGCTAATCTATTAGCAGCATTATCTCCCTGCTGGACATAGATATATGGTCTCCCCCACCCCCACCCCAGGATCCCATTTGATTTTGCCAATGAATGCCACTTTTGGGCTCCTACATAATCAGGCCATTCTTCATCCAGTGGGCCCTTCTATTGTGTAAGGGGAGGAGGTGGTGGGAATGAGGGTGCTGTGGGATTTATCTGCACTCCCATTATACTGTGTCCCTCCCACTGCTTAGAGCTAGCCTGCAATAATTCAAATGCTTTCATGGTTAGATCTGACATGGGCGCTCTGTCCCACTTCTCTGCCAGTGCCATGGTTCATAAAGATGAGCACGGCTACTTTCAACCGAGGGTCTTGCATCTGGTCTACCTCTCCCTCTGCCCCTACCTCTTCCTTGTCCTGTCACCCATTCTCCTTTTCCACCACTCTCATTGGAATAGGTGACCTGATCTATTACTGTTACTATCAGGGCTCTCCCCCTCTTGATGGTTATGTTAGGAGGAGCCGTGTGTAGTGTTATTTGCTGGAGTCCATCTCTTAGTTCCCCCAAGGTATTGGGATGTCCATCATCCCAGATACCAAATCGGTTTGCATACATTGACTGCATAGCTGCCGCACACAGTCTCATAGGTTCTCTGCTGGGAACCACATATCGTCTAAAACTCCATCCTTGGCCTGAGGAACTACAATTCCTGCCATTATCTGCATGAGTCCCTAACAGGTCAAAAACATTTCAGGATCTTCATCAGGTTCTTGCATTATGGTAGCCATTTGAACTAGTAAGTATCGGCATCCCATAGCTCCACCGAGGTGTCCGAACAACACCAACACATAGGGAATCTGGGTCGTTCTGCTGAATCTCCAGATGATACCCTGAAGATCTGGACTCACGCCTGCTGACATTACACACTGCATCTCCTCTACCATCAGGTTTTCCTTAATAGCCATCTGGCTTGCCTGTACTATCCTTTTATTGAAGGTGGCTTTAAATAAGGGCCTTAATATTGTAGCTAGTGCCCTTAAATCGGTGGTTATTAAGGGGATAACAGTAGTAGTAGTTTGAGAGCCAGTAATTATTCCCTCTTCCTCCCCATCCAGTACAGGTACCCTAGTTTCAGTGGTTGAATGCTTTTCTATGGCAGCCAATGCAGGTGGGTAATTAGCCCATGCATCTGTGTCCCAGTTGTCATTGAATATTTCTAGGTCCAAATTGGGGTGTCTATTGGGATATCCCCAGTAGTGACAGCAGCAACCTGCCTGTTTGCAAATCCTAACTTATGTTTTAGATATTTAAACATGGGTTTGCACTGAACATGGTTTGCTTGTGCTTGTCCTTTCTCTAGCATTAATTTCTTTACCATTCCTTGTAGAAATTGGACCTCTTCTAATTTTACCTTTTCCTTTGTTGCTGTCCCAAGTCTTGTATTTTCTTTGTAGTTTGTTTTAAGGCATTGTGAAGGGTTTTCAACTGTGATTGCATGCCTCCTGCTGCAATTTTTAGAGTATCCAATTCACACGCAGTCTGTGAGAGCTGTGTATCTCTCTCTTTGAGTGCCTCCTGGCAGTTAGCCAAACAGAGGAAAAGATTTTTAGTAGCTTCCCATAAAAGTCACACAGCAGCAGCTTCTTTCTTAGTAGAGTTAGGTGACATATTATATATCTGTGTATAATTCTTAAATTTGTCTTCCAAGTCTGCGGTGTGGGCATGGGATACTGCCTACTTGGTCCAAGGGCTATGCCCAAACTGCCGCAGCACTTGTTTTAACAGACTCACATCCTGCAGATACATAGGCAAAATGGATTGTTGACATCCTACATGTCTGCCTTACCTTTTACTGTCTTTTTTTTTTTTTAAACATCCTAACTTTCATCTCCTGTATTTTTTCTTACTGCTTAACATTAGTTGCTGTCTATTATTTCTCAAATCCAGTATACTAGTCTGTAAGATGCGCCCAAGGCATACAAAATTCATTCACTTGTGTCAGGCCAGGAGCACTACAAAATGGAGTCAAGCCGCTACTTTCTAGAAGACAGAGATCAAATCATTAAATTCATATTGAAACATTCTAAACTAGATGCAACTTAATTAAAGTTCCAAAAACACGCCACAAATTGAGAAGACATTTTATCTATGCTACAGTAATCACAGTAGAACCTGAGCCAGGCTCTCTCAGTCTTAGATGGGATAACAAGAACAAATGCTTCGTCATATATTTTGGTCTTTGCTACCACACAGGGGGAAGTATGTTAGAATGCTTTTCTATGTTACAGAGTAACACATATACTATATGCCAAATGAATCATCAGTCTATATGTTTGTTGCTGTTCTTTCATATTTCGGTCACTGTCTCCTATAATAAAATCATCAAACACAGCAAGAATTCAAACAAATACTAAGAATGTTATACTACCATCTATAGAGTGGCAATAACTGCTGAGACGCATATTAGTTATTAGGTCTGCGCAAGGCTTCGGAATGCGCTTCAGATTCGGAAAAGTTTTGGATGATTCAAAGCGCTTTAGGCTTTCCAAATCGATTCAGAGCTTCCAAATTGAGTTGGAAAAAAGATTCAGAGCTTTGGAGGGCTGTCTGTGTTGGGAAACAGACACTTAGAAGAGGGAGGGGGAGCAGGGGAGAAAAGACTGACATGTCTAGGTGGCCAGTGAGCAGGATTTCTTTCTGGCTGTCTTTCCAATTACAGTGTCTGGGCGGAAAGACCTAGAAACAGCATAAAAGCCTCTGTTTAGAGGCATGCTGTTCCTTTTGTAATCTGCTTCTGTCTGGGGGACAGTGTGAGAAAGGTACTGTAGTAAGCAGCTCTGCCTGGTTTGCTTTAGTCAGCAGTTGAACTTGCCTGCTCCTCTTTGTTGTTAGAAAGGATTGGGTAGGATACAGCTTAGTAACTCTTACTATTCAATTCCTTTATTTCAATTTATATTTGTGCTCTTTTTTTTTTTGTTTTTTGTTTTGCAAACTTTGAAAAAAGAAAGCTGTGTTTTCCCTGCCAACATGATCCATCACTGTGCAGGGAGACGCACAGATTGCATGCACACCCACACTTGAAATATACACACATAGAAGAAGAAAAATCAGATATTCATAGAAGAAGACAGACAGCATATATATTTTTACATAGCTCTTAGCACTTCTTATTACTGAAGCAAACAATCAAAGAAGAGTCCAGTGCATGCATGCAACACAGAAGGAATAAAACACATAACACAGAAGCAGTGACACACAAATGCACACCTTTTGTAGCACAGGAAAGATTAATATGAAGCATGCTGGAAAGGCAGGTGCCAGGTCTTCCGGCAGGAGAGGGAGAGGGGGTAGGGGGAGAGCTACAGCTTCAAGTCCCCCCCGCCCCCAAAACATAGATGCATTCTCTTCCCAAGCAGCCATGACACTTGTGCTGCCAGTGAAAGCAAGGAGGTGGGCACAGTGTCTGCACCTGTCATTCCTGCACCTGCACCACCTCCTCTCAGTCCAGAAGTAGGCACCAGCAATGGAATCATTGTCTCCTCCACCCCAATGGCATCTCTCAGTATAAAGCCTCCCACAGCCAGAGAAGGATCTGGAACCAGGGATGCTGAGCACACTGGCTCAAGCAATTCTGGGGACTGAGGGGGAATCAGAGTTTGTGCTCCACACCCCTCAAAGTTCCCCTAGACCCAGGTCCCCTCTGGAAAGCAGCACCTTGGAGGAGGTTGAGGTTGTGGAGGAAACTGGCTCAGCTGAGGCACTCCTCCTGCTGTTGAACCACAGCCTGCTGGGAGGCAGGATCTTCACCCTCAACCCAGAAGTGGGCAAGTAGCAAAGTGTGGGAGCATTTTGAGCTGGCAGATGATTTGCTATCTGCTAGCACTGCCAAAGGCACATCAGCTGTGGCAAGGATGTGAAACTCTTTTCTACCATGGGGATGCTGCTGCATCTGAGAAGGCAGCACTCCCTTGCCCTTCTTGCTGCTCAACCTCACACCAGTGTGAGCATCCTGAAAGGGAAGTCTCCCACTCTCTCCAAAGCCCCCTTCCCCCCAAAGCAGAGGCAGGCCACCCTGAACCAGTGGGGGAAAGGTGGACAGAAAGGGGGGTGCATTTCCAAGGCAAGTGAGATCACCCAGACCATTGGGGAGATGCTTGATCTGGATATCCAGCCCTTCTCCCTAGTTGAGCGGCCAGGGTTCAGGCAGCTCATAGCACTTGTGGCCCCATCTTACAAAATGCCTGCATGCACCACCTTTAGAAGGACAATGGTGCCTCCCCTGTATGAGGCATGCAAGGAGTACTTGAAGGAGGAGCTGCACAAGGCAGGGCTGCAGGTAGCCTTGCACTTCACCTCTGATGTCTGGAGCAGCCAGGGTGGTGATCACACCTACCTCTCCCACACAGGGCACTGGGGCACTCAGTCAGGCTGTCAGTGGGCTCTATTGCAAGCTGAGGTGCTGGATGAGTCCCACATGGCAAGGGAGATCATGGGAGCCATGAACCACATGGTACGGGGTGGCTCATTGGGCAGACTGAGCTCACCCATGGATTCATGGTCACCGACAATGGAGCTGGACCTATGAACTGTAATTCATCAGCCTCGTAGGTAGGTACAGAAACTCATGGACTCAATATAGATTAGACAGTGGAATTCTGGCACACTACAACCTGCTGGACATCTGACTCCCCAGGTACATCTGCACTTCTACCTGCATTACTACATCCCCCTTCCTCCCCACCCCCAGGCTGTACCTCACCCCCTGACACCTCCATGCCCATTTTCACTGACTGGCTTTCTTGTCTGCATTCCACACCAGGCCATCCTATGGCTTCTTTAATATCCCTTCCATAGAGTACCAACTACAGGCACTTCCTCAGCCTGACAGAGTTTTGCAACCCTAAAGCTTCCTAAGACATTTTTTTTTTCAAGTACTCCTTTTTTTCCATAATAAATATTTAGACATACAAACACAAGATAAGCCATCACATACCACAAGTAACATCATACGTCCAACACAAAATTTTTACTTCTTGCTGTCAATTATTTTATAAAAAGAAAAGCTCTGTGACAGTTCCATTTTGGTACCTTTGATGCTGATACTACTGGTGTTGAGCCACCTTAGTTATTTTGCCTGTTCTCATGTAAAGTGGTAGACCAGGCCTGAGGCTGTAGGGGAGGAGGTGGCCTCACTGGGGCACACTGCTGTGTTGTGCAGAGGCCCCAGCACCAGGAAGGGTGCACCTGAACACACACACACACAGTTTTGCCTGTTAGCAGCTAGAGTTGCTGGGCCCCAGATCCCCAGATGCCAGACTCTCCCTGCACCTATCTCTAACAGCTGGCAAGGTTCACGGCCTGGCAGGCCACAGCAGCCAGGTCTGTGGTAGTTCTTTTCACCCGTCCGTGCACACTAAGAGACACACACACACAGCTGGCAGTCTTTATAGTCTGGCAGAGCCTAGCACCCAGGCCTGCACTAGATTTCACCCTGCTGTGCCTCAAGACAGACACAGTTGCAGAAGCACCCACATCAGTCATGAGTTTTGCCTGTTAGCAGCCGGAGGTACAGGGCCCCAGAATCCAGACTCCCCCTGCACCTATCTCCTTGAAACTTGGCAGACATTATGCTCTCTGCAGAAGCTACCACCCCTGCAAGTTTCATCCAAATCAGACAAAAAACAAAGTTATAGATATTTCATTGATTCCCCATTATACCCTATGGCCGAATCGGCTCCAAAGCTGAACTGAAATGGGAAACCGATTTGGAGCTCTGAATCAAACTGCTGGTGTCCAAATTGGCTGAATCCAAACCCGAATCAAATAATTCCCTATTCACACAGTCCTATTAGTTATGCCTTTTCAAAACAGGGATTGAGATACAAATGTGTACCTAACTGCTTTTGAAAAGGCCACAAGAGAGTATGATTGACAGTTGGCTTCTACCTCAACCACTGCATTTGTGATATTCTCCTACATTAATAAAATACCAAGATTCTGGGTGTGACTATATGTTGATTAATGCACCAAAGTTACTGCACATTAGTTTTAGTACAGTAAAAGCTCTGTTATCCAGCATCCCCCAGGAATGAGGCATGCCAGATAACAAAATATGCCAGTGAATTGAGCGGACCAGGCTGCTGCTTCTCCTACCGTGTGTGGGGTGTTCCTTTGCCCCTCCTGCAGCATTGCTACCCCTCCTGCGGGCCCTATGGGCCCCATGGGACAGGGAGGTGGGCCTGCACAGCCTGTTATGCCCCCGGGCCGTGCAGGCTCGGCAGCACAGGCTGTTTTGCCTCGGGCTGTGGGGGCTCAGAGAAACCAGAAGTGTCATGGTGGGCACTTCCGGTTTCACTTTTCCTTACAAGCCGGCATGCTGGTTAACAGAGCATGCTGGCTTGTAAGGTGCCAGTTACCAGAGAGATTACTGTACTTGGATAACCAAGTACTAAATCAACACTCAGTAACTGGTGCTACTGTGCAGTAGCTGGCACAATGGTCTAAATGCAGGAAGACAATAATGAGTGATTTAGTGTTCCATTTAAAAATGTTGTTGGGAGCATTGGATGGAGTATGATATTGGGACCCATCAAGTATTTATTTCTGGCTACATGCTAAAGATTTTGATACCTTTGTGAAATATTGTAGCTGCTGAATGCTGTGCCTTTTCTTTCTTTTTCCCTGTATGCATTTGATTTCCACCCTCATGAGACATACTTTTTTTTTTTTCCTTCTAAGAAGAGCCTTGAAGATGAGGGCAAGGATGATGTGATGCAGGAATGGCCCTCCAGTACCTATGAAATGAAAGCACTGTGACAGTTCCCACTAACTCACTTAACCCAAGGTGCTCTTGTGAACAACTTTTTTGTTAATTTTAATAATGGCTTTAAGAGTCTTTAATGCTCTGGCAGCTGTATTTTGCTACAGTGCAATGTAGTTATGTTACTTTGAATGATCAGCTTTAAAGTCAAACTTTGTTGCTTCAGAATGCTTTGCCCAGCATCTGTGGGCAATACAAGAGAGATATTTTGGTCTTTGTGTCTGGAATATTCCTCAGCTATCACATAGCTAAACACAATGCCATAAGTACATCAGCTGTAATGAAAGAGACTGAGAAGGACAGGAAGTTCAGTATCTGCCATAACCAAGATGAGACAGGAGGTAAGTCACATGATTACTTTGACTTTTGCCTTTTCATCTGCCAGACTGCTTTCCTCTTCCTTTATTTGACCCTTGATATATCTTATCTGTTTAGATTAGGAACTACATGAGTATAGGGTCATACTGCATGCCTGTATAGTACCTAGTGCAATATACTCCAATCTCAACAGGGACCAACAACTCAATGCCAAAACACTGTAATTACATGTAGTGCCAATGTGATGCAAATAAAATATAAAAAAGTAGAATCAGGTTAAGTAGAGGCTAATGCATGGTAAACAAAGATAGTGAGGATTCCTTTTCTCCTCTTTGTATAATGCATGACACTGCGATATGCTTGTTCACATTAAAAATATTTTACTTCATCAGTGGTCCCATTGATTTGGAGGGAATAGCTGACTAAACAAGATTACTCCTCTAGTGTAAGGAGGGCAGAATATCTCCCTCCTGATCAAAAGGCTGCAATCTCTGTTTCTCTAGCAGAACTAGCTTTAGAATGCACTTGGTGTAGGGGAGGGAAAGGTCAGGGGGTAATCAAATTCACACTTTCAGTTACCAAAGAGGCTATAAGTTTGAGTTCAAAAAGAATAATAAACTAATGAATATTTGTTTAGTAAAGCTAGATTTTGAATTAAAACTTCATTAAAGCTAGACTCCTTTCTCAGATATTCCTGTTTAAATTCAGATCATCTGAGCTGAAGTCAATGGTGTCACTCCAATCAATACAGTCAGTCAAGATTCACCAGCTTATAAGTGAAATAAGCTTTCACATATAATAGAACATAAGAAATACCACACTGGCCTAGATCAATGATCTATGTAGCTCAGCAATCCTGTCTCCAAGAGTGGCAGTTGTAAAAACTTTAGAGAAAGAGTATATGTATGGGGCATGTCTCAGTGGTGTTAGAGGATACCGTGGCAAAGTGGGGCTTCCCGCCTAGCCACAGTGCTAGTTGCCCCGCTTGCCCTTGGGCACAACCCCCACCTGACTCACCTGCTATGCCTTGTTATTAATTAAAATTGATCTTAATTAGGTGGGAGGCTGTCCATTTACTGCCCCCATGCCAGATGGCATTCAGATGACAATATGCTCCTGGCCTACAGCCAGAGCAAGCTTAGGCAACGCCGTCAGGCCTCAGTCATACACCCATTCATACTGCTGCCTCTCACTCAGGCCTCACTCACTCCGCCCTTGCTCACAGGGTCTCGTTCTCATGTCAACAACTTATTCTGCCCTGATTCTTCTTGGAGCAACTCCCATAGGCCATAGGCTTAGCTAACCCATCCCTTGGGTGGCAGACGTACCATCTTTTTGGCTTCTCCCGTGACCCTCACCAGGGTAGTGGCCAGCCAATTCCCCAGCTAGGCTTAAACTTACTCTGGCCCCTTCCAGGGGCAACCTTATACATAAAACATACCAGGCATTGAGCCCCAGTGAAGAGGAGAAGAAAAACCAGAGGGCTGATCTCCACCCCCTCTCTGGGGTTCCACATTGCCCCCTTCACTCAGGGCTCCACACTGCCTGGTTTTCCTTCTCCTCTTCACTCGGGATCTTCATCTCTTCCCCCTCTTTGGGGTTCCACATTGGCCCCCTCACACAAGGCTCCAGATCAGTTCCCCCCTCACGCAAGGCCAGAGGGCTTCACTCCCCATTGGGATGAGGTGGCCTCAGCCATGCCTGGCCCCCACTCTCCCACCTCGGGGTCTCTCTGGGACTTGTGCCCCACACAGGGCTCAGGTGGCCTTAGCTGTGCCTGGCTCCCAACTCTCTCTCCTCAGGGTCTCTCACCCCACACAAGACTCAGGTGGCTGCAGCCATGCCTGGCACCCAACTACCTCTGGTGTTACATAAACCCACCCAAAGGTGAGGGCTAGGGTTAAGGTGGCCCTACCCACCTTTCACTGGGGTGATAATTGGCCTGGCATTTCCTGGGGGCTCCTGCACTGCTGAGAGCCCCACCAGGCCACCCACTCCCAGCAGGTTGCAGTTTTAGGTCATGCTCAGGACCAGGAGCCTCCAATCCATCCCCTACATCTCCTCCCTTACCTCCAGGTTGTTATGGAGCCTCACAACCAGGCAATGTTGCTACCTTGCTATCCAGCAGGGAACTGAGCTGTTTATAAAGGCAGACAGGGATTTAAAATAGCTGCCTCAATCATGCACCTGCTGGCTGCTTGGCTCGGGTCTTAAAGTGACAGACACCCGCAGTGCCCTACCAGACATATTCCCCCTTTAAATGGTACCGAGGAAGGTTTCCCTGGCTGCCGCTCCACAGCAGGCTCCCCACGGAGCCTGTGAGAGCCCTGAAGTGGCGAGCATCCCAAAAGGTGCTCCACCACAAATGTATTTATGACTGTTTTATTCACTAGCTATCAATGGATCCCTCCTCTTGTCTAACCTCCTTTGAATCTGGTTACGAGTCACTTAAAAACTTCTGATTAATTCAAGATATCATTCAACACTGCCTTTAAGTGTTGAATGATTGTTAGTTGAAGTTTTATGGTAAAAATAAACTTCCTCTTTTTTTTTTTACTATGTTTGTTGTAACATAAGAAATAAAAGACAAATTTACAAACAGTGTAGACTAACCAAAGTGAAAAAAACCCCAAGCTAGTAATAAGATTAGATCAACTGCACTACTGGACAATATGTTAACTTCATTCAGCAGCAATGAATTGCATAAGGAAAAAAAGCATGCTAAATGGTTTGAAAGGGTCTCATCATAGTTTGTATATAATAAAATATAGAAAAATACTGCCTTTATACAAATTTGTAAGGTGATATCAGCTCTAACAAATTACAGTGTGTCCCTTTTGATGTTTTATTTATTAAAAAGAGGGAAAGCAATTCATTGTATGTAGATAATGATGAAGGGATATCATATCCTGGCTTTCCATAAAATTGATATTACATATATTACAAAGAAAATATGGTTATCTCCTTGTCCCTGGATAGTTTTTTGAGTTGGTACTGATGACTTTTTTTATCACACTATTACATCTGATTAAACATTATAAGTTTTTGCAGCCATATTTTTTCAGTTTGAAATTATTTCCCACACAAACCACTACCCTCTAGTCTCCTGAATGGAGTACAGTATAAAGAAAATGCTATATATAATCACATTTGAAAATGAAAGCATTTTTTGTCTCACATAATTGATCACACATTGATAACCAATTTACAAATGGTTTAGACTAGCAAAATCTAATGAAGCAAGCAAGAAATAAGATTAGAACAATTTTGTTAGTTGGCAAAAATCCAACAGCATCCACTTTCATCCAGAATTTGCCACAGGCTCTGAGGTTGTCTATACATATGTTAAGATGTGTTTTAATTAGAACAGACTTAATTAATTAGAAACCCCCAGCATGCCTCACTATCATGTGTATTCAGGGTCCCACATTTCAAAATGGTGACTGGGGCACTTTAGCTAAAATTCATTGAGCAAGCTTTAGTTGAAGTGTCCCCACTACTCTTATTAAAATGTCACCTCTTCCCCACCAATGACTACACAGTAATGACTTGTGCAGTCAGCATCTTGTGTAGATGCAGCCCCTAAGTCTCAGTTTGTTCATACTCTTAGGAACTCCATACTCCTATTTTGAGATCTTACAATGAGTACATGTATAGATACACTGGATGCCCAAATATACTGGGTGCAGGCTTAGTTCAGGTAAAAAAAAATTTAACACCTGTATAATAGCTGATGCTTATTTTGTTGCCAAATTCTCATTGTGGCATTTCAAATTTTAAAACTGTTTTATTGTTATTGAGAATTAAGGCACAGCTTGAAACAGAATTTCACGCTTCTTTAAATAAGAACTCCCTCTCTCCCCTTTAATATTATCATATCATAAAAACATTTCAAAAGCACAGTTGGTATAGCACACATGGGCATATTCTGTCAATTTGACTGATCATATAATTGATGTTTTGTATTCTGGTCAAGTCTAGAACAAAGAAAGAAAGAAAGGATGATCAGAGCTACCCATTCATACAGTAAAAGAAGGAAATGCTTGGTACAAGTTAGGGGTACAGAGAATTTCTTTAAAAATATTTTGCATTATTGTGATCAACAGCAGAAGTCTCACCTTACCTATTGCCTACCCATTATCAAACTGTAAATACTGGAGTCCTATCCTTCTTCTTCACGTTGTCTTCTGATGATTATGATTTCATGTAAATAAATCTATTTTACACTTCAAGAATAAAGATAAAAAGAAAAATGACGATAAAAATATTAGAAAATGGGGGAGGTGGCTGGAGGAACAGAAACAGATTTTTTGAAAAACACAGAGAAAGACTAAAAATGTTTCTGTTTTATCCTTTAGTCTTTAAGTTAACAATAAAACTGATTATATATAACCCCTAAGTGGGACCCCAGCTTGTGTCATTTCTCCCTGCTGTCTTGAAGACTTCAGGGGTAGTCATTCATTAATTGCAGTACCCAACAATCCTGACATGCATCTTTTAAGAGTAGGTGTAAGTAAACCCCTCCTGGACTTAATTCTTATATTTTGTATTTTTATTACCAGTTTACATTTAGCACACTTAATTTCCACTTTTAGAAATGCATTTAGTTTTGTCAAATTACATAGAAGAAACAAAAATCTGCAATCTCTGAGCACTTAAAATTCTGCTCGTCTTCTCAAACACTTCCAAAATATCACTTATTTCTACACAAGAAGGAAAGAAATTCTTCAGGACAAGTAGAACAGTATCAGCAGAAATCAGACACAGTGGCCACATACAAGATGCTGGCTGTGCAGTAGTGTTGCATGGCAGGAAGCACAATACAACACAACTGTGCAGTAGTCTCGGGCTACAGAGTACTGTGTCATGAAAAAGCCATTTGGGCTATGCTAATGTACCGTAAGGCCATTACTGCACAGTCAAGTCAGTGTCTCATGTAGATACAGCCACTAAGTCTCAATTCGTTTATGCTCTTAGGGATTCCATGCACCTATTTTGATATCTTACAATGAGTCAGGTTGAAGATGTATCCTTTAAGGTTTGTAATTTGAAGTTAGAGTACTGCTTCAGTTATCCTCCAGAAAATGCAAATCCTACTCTGATACTCACATCCCTTCTCATCTGGGCATTCTGATAGATTAACCGATGACAGAAAAGTTCTTCTTTTTTTAATTTATTGGGTCTAATCAGGAAATGTACAGCAATGAGATTACCAGCACTACTCACAAGCTTACATTTTTGGCACCTAATAAAGAACTTGGTTGAACTGTACCTTTTGGGATTGTTCTCAAGAGGGTGTTTATTTTATACTGCTCTCAAAACATGTCTCTTTAAGAAGAACATGAGGGCCAACACTGGAGTAGCTCAAAAACAGCCCTAACTTCAGAAAAGGCTTTTACCATATTTGGCTGTACTAAATAAATCAGAAATTGCTAATACATCATGATCAAAGTCATTGAGACTGTTCATGGTGTATAATATTAGGCACCTATGCTGAACCTCCCTCTACATTGTAGAAGTAATTGGCTTACTTGACTAGAAAAACAGACAAAGACCAGACGTGCTGATACTGCTTAATTCAAATGTTCTGAGATAAGGAATCCGCATTCCTGCATTCCCTGGGTTATCTTGATATCTTGCCCTATGCATAGATAGTTGTTTAAGTAAACTTTCTAAGTTTCTGTGTAATTTACTATTGTTTTATTTCTCCAAGGTGTATTTTTTATCTCTTTCTCTGTCTTTAGTATAAATACACTTGTAAACTTAGAGAGTCTGAGAAATTCTTTGAAACAGACAAGTGGGTGATTCCCCTTGCTGTATGGAATTCTCCCTGTGATCACAGTATAGCCCTAAATAAAGAAAAGCTGGCTCTGTCAGTTCTGATTCAACCACAATGTGAAGTTTGGTTTCTTCCACAACATGTTACATATATTAAACCAGCTATAAAGTTAGAACTGGAGAATGGATAATAACTTTATAGCTGGTTGCTATCATTTTTTAACTTGCATGTATAGCACAGCTATGTCCCCATGATTGGCCACAGATGTGCACCATGCCCTAGATCAATGCCCTAGATTTTTTCCCCCCTTTGAAAACTTTTTGTACAGTAGGCTCAAAATGTTAGCAGGGATGCTCAGATCTTCAGCTGTCTGAGTTAGCCCATATACTTGGCATTGGCTCATCATGATGAAGTCTTGAAAGTCTTGACACCTTCACAAGGAAAAGTCTTGTTGAAGATTTTTAAACAAACAAAAAAACAAGCCCCCCCTCCAAAAGCCCACCCCAACCAACCCTGAAAACAGCCAAAGCTCCATTAGTGACAGGTAACACCTTGAAATGGTGAAGGAGGTGATGGCTGGAAAACATATTAATAGTTCTTTGAGGCTGGATTGCTAAGAGACTGCAAATAACCAAAAGACCCTACTCCTATGAAAGAAAAAGGGGATGGGGAGGAGATGGGAAATTATGAGCTTGACCTTTGCTATGCAGAAAACGAGACATTTCTAAAGGATAAGATCATAAAACATCTGAAGAGATATGAGGAGGTTTTCAGAAAGTAAATCCTGTCTGGAAAAATGTAGTGTAGTATTCTGGATGAGATACTGCAGCTATGATGCAATGGCAGAAGCAAAAGGCAAAATGTATTCTTCATGCTATTTGATTTCATTAGACTTGCACAAGAAATGAATCAATCCAATGCTCTTCTAGTTTACGAGTAACTGAATTACATGAATTACATTAATGTACACTTCAATGTCAGTATTGAATCACATCAGTACCTCATCTACATCAATACTGTTTCTCTAAGAGTAGCAGGGAATAGCTTTGTTTGCTGTTATATCAAATGCTACTCCAGAAAAAGGAACAATACATTTTGTAATTAGTCAGTTATGAACTAACCTGTAAGTAATATTTTTTTATTTCATTCTAGAACTATTTTTTAAAAAACCTCACAATTATAGCTCTAAACAACATAGTTATTAGCAGAAATTATAGTTGAATCTTGCAAAATATCTAAAAGAAGATATTAAAAGTATTAACCTTGAATGGATAAAGTGATGTTTTGGTTATATAAAACAGATTGTTATAACAAAAGATTATGGGCCTGATAAGAAGAAAAATATAGATTGATTCATGAATGTGTGTCAGGAGTAAGAGTCTTTCACTCCACTAAAATGACACAAGGGAAGATTATTAGAAACAGTATTTCCAAATCGACAGACTGTATTCAGTTATGTGCTCTGAAAAAGAATTACATGCTTACTCAAATTTGCGCTAGAACAGCAGATATGTGGATGAAGGGAAATTGGAGAAAGTCCAGAGGAGAATAAAAGATTAAGAGGTTTCAAAAATATGACCTATGAGGAGAGGCTGAAGGAATCAGGTTTGTTTAGCCTAGAACAGAGAAAATTAGGGGAACATTGTGGCCAGGTATAGACATTAAACTTTTACCAATATAAGTGTTCATAAACTGGTCTATACCCATAACAGAAGATTTCAGGACACAGAGACTGGTTTAAAAATGGCAGAACCTGGTCTAAGATTTCCTCCCTAGCAAAGGGCGAATGTTCTGTTCTGTTCACTACTGTTCTAAATGACACCACTTACAGAAAACCACGTAACTTAGATGAGTTCCATCTTGGGCTGTTTGAATGTTTTCCAAGTTTCATTGTTGTAAAACTCCCCCTAAACTGGCATACTGGTAGCAAGTTCCCATGGCTGTGAGTCCCACAGCTGATGGAAATTCCAGCTACAGCAGTGCACCCCTGTGGCTGAGAGCCCCATGAGTGGGAGCCCCAGTCATGGGGGCATATCTATGCTATACATGCAAGTTAAAACATGATAGAAACAAGTTATAAAGTTATTATCTGTTAGGGTGACAATATTTAGATCTTGGGGAGCACTGGATTTGCAGCTGAATAAAGGCTTTAACCTGTGGCCTAGCAGAGCTGCTAACCACAAGACAAAATGGTATCTAAGCCAGCCATTTGCTTATGCTAAGTAACCATCTTAACTGTGTCAACCATTTTCTGAGGAAAAAGCAGCAAGTGAAACAGTGTAAGTCTGTGTGCTGTAAATGAGTTGATGTTTTAGGAATGTGAAGATGGTACAGCCTGAGTCAGAAAATCAGATTGGAATGTGAAAAACAACATGTAATTGGTAACAGAATCTGAGAAGAACATATGCAAAAAGGTGAATGGTGATTGGTGAAGAAGCCTCCAGATGCTTCCAGGTTTTGGTCAAAGTCTGCCCACTGACTGAAGAAAAGAAGTCAAGGTCTTAGACACATGCTCATAGCAAAAATACATGTAAATGAATGAAATACATAGGCAATTCCATGCTAATGGAACAAACAGTAAACAGAGGTGGAGCTTAAGATGGGAGGAGAAATGAGTGGAACAAAAGAAGGGGCAAGGGTAGAATTAATGGTAATAAGCATAAACCAAAGTGTATAAATGTGGGGAAAAACTATTGTTCAGGGTAGCTCACCAGTTTGTTGTTTTTTTGGGAGCTAGTCCAAAGCTGTCTCCACTCTAAATAAAAATGCTGTGAGCTCTGTGTGCAAGTACTGTTTGCTCCCTGTCTGCTCTGACTAATGAGTAACAGGACCCATGAGTAATTGGATCGGCATCTCCCTAGTCTTTGGGCACTGCATGGAGTCAGGCTTTAGTGCACCGAGTCACCTAAGACAGAGTACAGACAGGGATACATCAGGGCACCGTGTCAAAGAGGACAAAGAGACATCCTCCCTTAAACACTACTAACATCAAAGACGTGGCAGGAAAGATGGTGAGGGTGTGTTGACACCAACTTGGCACGGTAGGGGGCGCTAGGGGAGTTCACGGCACCCCTAGGTCCCGTCCTGTCACAGGGTGTTACATTTCAAAGCCGTTTTGATGCTTTCTGAGATTGAAGCAGTGAAATCAAAACAAAACAAAAAGCATCAAAACAGCTTCAAAACTAAATTAAGGCACTCAAAACATTTTGAAAGTTTAGAAGCTGGGCTTGCTGCAGCTAAACAGAAACTACAAGGGAGGGGGAAGAACTGGTCTGATATTGACATCTAGCTCCCTATTCAATTCCCCAGCTCTGTGATCTGCACATGGGGTTTCAGCAGGATGCTTCTGAAATTGTACTGGCAGACTGCTGAAACACACCACACAGATGCAGGGGCCTGTGCCTCCACCCCTGGGAAGATCTAGGAAAGTGATCAGAGAGCTGGGGGAATGTTCAGGTCCCTGAATATTCCCTCAGTTCTCAGTCGGATTCCCCAGCTCCCTGATCTTCCCCTAGCTCTCTGATAGCTTCTGCCAGCTCTTCCTGGGGGGCATGGGGCCCCAGATGATGTGGGATGACAGAAGGCTGCTGCTTCCAGCTGGGACCAATGTTGGGCGCAGCCTGTGCTGAGCATGGGGAAGACTGGTGCTGTCATGTGCTGAGTTCCGGGAAGAAACCAGTGCTGGCATTGTCCCCAGTTGGCAGCAGCAGCATGCTGTCATCCCACAGGCAGATCCAGGGGACCGTTCCCCCCGGGAAAAGTCTGGCACAGCTCTGCACCCCTCCTGGGGGGCGCGGGCTCCCAGATCTGCATGCAGGATGACAGACAGCATTCTGCCGCTGCTGGCTGGGGCCAGCAGCAGCACTAGTCTTCCTGTCACTTGGCACAGGCTGTACCTAGCACTGGTCCCAGTTGGGGGCAGAAGCCTGCTGTCATCCCTTGCACAGACCCAGTGCAGGCCCCCAGATTTGCATGCAGGATGACAGCGGGCTGTTGCTGCTGGCTGCAGCCAGAGTCAGCACTGGTTTCTTCCCAATGCTTGGCATGGGCTGTGCTGGGCAGCATGCTATCATCCCGCATGCAGATCTGGGGGACCACATCCCCTAGGAAGAGTCTGGCACAGCTCCACAGCCCTCCCAGGGTGTGCAGGCCTCCAAATCTGCATGCAGGATGACAGCATGCTGCCACTGCTGGCAAGTGATATGAGTTTTGCTTTGAACAGTTTGAGCTGCAATTTCCAAGAAACCCCTGCATTTATCTCCTTGAACCATGGCAAGCTTCATGCCCTCAGAAGGCGCTACCATCCCTGCAGTCTTCATCTGAATCAGACAAGAAATGACGAAGTTATAGACATTTTCATGATTCCCCATTATAGCCTATGGGCAAAATGTCAAAACGTGTCAAAACAGCAAAACAGTTTTGACTAAATGAAACGGAACAGTGCTTTGAAACAAAATGAAATGACAAAGTAAAACACTGTCCCTTCAACATGGCAAAACAGAAGTCTAAACGAAATGGTGCTGTTTTGCACAGCCCTACTTCAGACTTATAGCTATTCTAAATAACACTGGGAGTCTACATATACCTACAGAATGCCCTCTTTTACATTGTACATTTTTTCTGTTATTCTGCCAGAGGAGAACAGGATAAAAATTGTTCAACTCCTTTATCATATAAATTTGTGAAGTACACTTCATTAACATTAGTTCATTAGGGCAAATAAAATGCCTCTAAGAGATAAATAGCATAATGAATACAATATGACTGGTATAATTTTTATATAAAACTCCAAAATGGTATGTAGTAAGATACAGTAAATATATTAATACAGAGGATTCACTTTACCAGCTCCCTCCAGCTTTAGAGCTATTTCCTATACTTAAGAATAGAAATACCCTTAAAATTAGTAATAGCTCTAGAACCAGAAGAATCTTTTAGGAGTACATCTATCCCACACTCCTGGAAGCATTCCTGGAATCTTCTCTATCTCTGGATGACACTACCACCTGGCCTTGCTCCCCTTTCATCTGCCCCATATCACTTCTGAATTTGACATGTGCAGAAAGGAAGCAGGCCATACTTTTTCTTTTTACACTTTCCAGGCTAACAGGGAAACATCATTGATACACCCTAACCCTGCCTACTGGATATTAGCAAATATTTTTACACTGGAAACAGTACACAAAAAATGTAGCTCAGAAGTTCCCAAATAGAAGCGGGTATGACAGGTATCACAGCCTTTATGTCCCCCAAGCCTCCAATTACCCTGTCTCCCCACCATTCACAGTAGGAGAAAACTTACAGCATTGTGCCCATAAGTACCCCACAGGATGTGAGAACCAACACAGGGCAAATTAACCCTGTTTCATTTAGGGGTAGGTAAAACATTCTCCAATTTATTTTTCATCATGGAATAAGAAAAAAGTTGGAAAAGTTACCAAGAGGCAGCTGAGGACCTGTAACTATTCACCCACTGTTATGCCAGTTACCTGCATCACAGCTGCTCTATGGTATGTTCCTGTCCCATCAACTGTGGGCACAAGAATAATAACTGCTGTATTGGGGTCACCCAAAATTATTTGTCTACAAATGGCTCATGACTTGAAAAATGGCTAACTGCTGATCCAGGTTGAGATTTTTTTTCTATTATCAAATGGATTTTGAAGGTCCCATAATTTCAGGGGTGTAGGTTGAAGCTGTGTTGGCTCAAAGACATAAGCAGACAAGGTTCTTTGGGTAAATCCAATATCTTTTATTATACCAAAGATTGTACAAATCTCAAAAGGACCTTCACTTAACAAGGACACACCTCCAGAGAGATAGATTGCACTTTTCAATGAGCTACCTGGATACTACATGAAGAATTGCTGCAGTACAGAAGAAAAATGCCCATGAATCGCATTCCACTGCTTATGACATGTCATCTCTCCTTGGAACCTATATGGAAAATCCTCAAACAATTGCAACACATACTAGAAGGAGACCCAATTCTTAAAGAGATCTTCCAAGAACCACATATCCTAGCCTTTAAACAAGTACCAAACCTTGCTAACCTCATCACCAGAAGCAAATTTCCTATGGTCCAAAACACAGCAAATGGATCCAGGCCTTGCCATTACAATAAATGTAAAATCTGACAAGACATCTCCACCACCCCTGTAATTACTACACCCTACAACAGAACCATCAACATTCCTGGATTGTACACCTGTATTTCCAGAAATGTAATATATCACATCCAGTGCACCAAATGCCCTGCTGAAAAATATGTAGGAGAAACTAAATAACTGCGCACCAGGATAAACTCACAGCAAAAATCTATCAACTATGAGAATACCCAATTACCTGTGGGGGCACATTTCTCACAAGAAAACCTCTCTCTCTCCAATCTCTCAGTTCTAATCCTCTAAGGGAATTTACAAAAGCACAGACGAGCCTATGAACTTCACTGCATCAATGTACTGGATACAAAAAATCATGGACATATAAACATTGGATTTATGACACATAATATGCCTAACATCTGACTCCACAGGTAAACCCTCTACTTTTTGCCAGCTATTCTTGTTCCCTCCCCCTCCCCACTTCAATCTCTCATTCATTGACTACAGCTACATTTATTTCCCACCCCCCACACCCCACTATCTACTGACCACCTCAATTTACATTTTAACTGACTGACTTCCTAGCATATGTACTGGCCTCTAGCTGCTTTACTAATCCATCCGGGAAGAGCACCGACCATCTGCAGCAGATACTTCCTCAGCACTTCTTCAGCTCAATGGAAGGGTATTTGTTACCCAAAAGCTTAAAAAGAAGATTTTTTCCAACTATTTGTGTTGGTCTAATAAAAGATAGCAGATTTATGCAAAGAACCTTGTCTGCTGAAGATCCCATAGAGAACTTTTTCTGTTCTTCTCTGGTGAGATGACTGCAGAAACTATTTGGTTTACTGTACACATCTTTGGTAAAGACATTCTTGCAGCCACAAATCATTACTGAACATTACAAAAAATAATACATATTATACAATTACATGTTGTTTCTACTTGTACTAGTTTATTTATTGAAAATGACTGTGGATATAAGTTATTTCACTTGCCCATACATGCTTAATTATGGATGACTAAGCAGACCGGATTGCATTAGTACAGATTCAGTGAAAATATCTTGACATTTAGGCATTTTATGCTGACATTGTTTCAAATCAGATAGAAATGCCATGTTTTCAGGGGTAGAAATTTAAGAAAGAAATCTTAAGTCAAAGGGAAATCTGATTTATATAATTACTTCCCCCAACCCATTTTACATATTTGGGGGAAAGTGTTATATATAACCATCATTCAAAGTCTTCCTCTCAGTTTAATTACATAAAGATTAAGAGATCTAAATACAAGAACTTATGATATAATTTCCAGATCTATTTTTAACACATTTTCTGCATGGTTTCGATCCTCTTCTCTCTACTGCCTCAGGAAGTTGGATAACTACAGCAAGTTTTCGAAGACCTAAACCAAACCATAGGGCATCTGTAGATGTGTTCCAGGATGTAGGCGGAGGGATGTTCTAATTAAAATACCTGCAGTGTCTCATTTATTCAGTGTCCTGTGCTTCAAAATAGCAGCAAGGCTGCTTTGACTAAAGCTCATTCAATGAGCTTTAGTTAAAGCGCCCCGCCACCATTTTGAAATGCAGGGACACTGAATACACATGACAGTGAGGCTGCTGGAACATTCTAATTAGAATGCTCTGGCAGGCTTGATTAATCAAATCTGCTTTGATGTATTCTAACTAGAACACATTGGAGCAGGTGTCCTGCATATGTACAGGCACCTATAGAGTAGCAAATAGTGCAGTTAAAATGAGGGTGTCTAAAACATGCTTTGGAAATTATTTTCCAAAAGATAAAAACTAAAAGTGAAATTTTGTTAAAAATTATAAAGATCCCATAGTTTTTGGTTATTAGGTCTGAATTATTATTCACTTGCATTACTGATCAGAAGACCTGATTAAGATCAGGATGCCATTATGCTCTGGTGTCATACATGCCCATAAGGGAGTTCCTGCTTTTTAGGATGAAAAAAAAAGAAAAGACTCAGAAAAATAAACAGTTATAATCTTTGTTTTATAGAGAGGTTTAGAATTTCTTAAATCAGAGAAAGATCAACTGTTCCAGATCAATATTGAAAAATGAATCTACAAGCTGAGTTAAATAGTTAACAATTCCTACACCCTACCTCCAAGTCTAATAGTTTTAACTATAAAGCCATTTTCTCTCTAAATATTCTGCACTTGGAAATATTCATGAAAGGATATAGAACTACAAGGGCTACTACTTAAATAGTTGAAAAGTCACTGCAGAAGAGTCTGCAAAGTAGCACTCTCACCTGCCTTCTACAGTTTGAAGGTGGGATGGAATTTATTCAGTGACACAAGGCCCTTACATTGATTTTCAGAATTTTACCTCAAAAGAAAAAAAAGAAAAAAAGAAAAAATTAATACCAAGACTTTTCTTCCTACTTCTTGGCATATGATGATGCATAGGACAATGAATTAGCATTAATCTACATTTCCTTTCTTAAGTCTACAAAATGTAAAATGATCCAGTTCTTTACAGAAGATTTCAAAAGATCCACTTGAGTCTCAAGTTGAATGTAACTGCTGAATAGAATATATCTGGTCTTAACACACCAAATTACTTATCGTAAAATACAGCTTTGTACGATTATCAAAAGATCTTTTTTCATTTTTTCTTACAATATTCTTTTCTCATACCTTTCCTTTTGAGTTTCTTCATGCTAACTATTTTTACAATTAAAGTTCATAGTCGACTGCTATTCATTTCTTTTCTGCTTTGTCCTCAAAGTTAGAAAAGGTCTTAAAGCTTAAAATAAACCCTTGGCTAAATATTAAAACCAAACCTTTTATCCTTAAAGCTTTGTATTTCTTAAAGAAAGAACTTTACTCATGAAAAACTTGCAGATCCATATGATCCATAATCTAACATTTTTTATGTATTAAATGAAGATATGCTTTACACTGGTTAAGATCTCTCTTTTATTCATTACATAATTCACAACTGTATCAGTATTGTGTATTTGTATGCCTGAAAGTTTTTCTTTTGAATATGGAATTAATAGAGGAAAAGCTGAGTGCTGATATTGTGTTTAAATAATATATATTTTTACATGTTGTTACTGAGTCTACTTTGTACTGCAATCTCCCACCTATGCACTGTCTCGAAAGCTAAAGTAAAAATACTTTCACTTAATGTTCTGTGCAAGTTTTTGCCTCCTGCATAAACAAAATACCACTTAAATTGTTTATTTGTAACTTTATAGAATTTTAAAATTAGGAGACTGTCGATGGTATATTGACATTCAAATAGGATTTCCCAAATTAATGGTAAGATGAGATGTTTTTTGGGATCCTTGCTTTCACATAAATAAAGCCGTATCAGGTAAAACATGAGGAAAAGACATCATTTATTGACTTGTTTTGCAAGTGGAAGAGGTGGTCAGAATATTAGTTTAAGCTTTTTTAAACTGCAGTCTCCACAAGTATGCCATAAATTGACAGTATCATTGTGGTCACTACATCTCAATGCCACATTAACTGTGAAATTCAGAACACCCAACACAGGTCTATGATCTACAAAGAACAAAAATGAGATCAAAGGAGACTGAAGAGGCTGAAAAACACCAGAGTTCAAATAGCAAACCAGCTAGAGACTTCTGGTGAATTTGACCCAATATGAATGATTCATCTTATTCATTTTTTACCACTTCAAAGTAAAAATGATATATCATTTTTATGTTGAATGTTACCCTGAAACCCTTACACATTTTTTAAAAATGACAAATACATTTGTTGTCATTATTGTATCTGAAATGTAGTAGCCACACAAAGGAACTGTTTACCTGCACAGAAGGCACTTTGAATCATTTAAAAAAATATTGTACATAAAAGGGCTACTCAAATGCCTATTGAAGTCAATGAGAATCTTGCTACGGATGAAAGTTTATCCAAACCTGAATGGTTCAATAGCAATTTCCCACAGTTCAGTCTGTCAGAGGTACTAGGAATGTTGGCCTTCTCCACGCCACTTCAGATTTCATACAAACCTCCTACCTGTAAAACAACTATGGGAAAATTGTTCATCTAGGATACTGTGAGAAAAGCATGGAGATACAGCTATAGTACAGATATAGACAGGCAATCCCATACAGTCAAAGATCATTGTCTTCCATGAATGCTTTATTTGACAGTCTGAAAATGGCTGCCAAGGTAAATCTGAGATTGACAGGCTGTTGCAACTCAGTCACATGTTTCTGTGGCGGGTGAATAGCTCTGGATTCTTGATTTGATCTGACGCTGTTTTCTGCTGCTCCCACTTTTCCGTCTCCTGTTTTTGTTGTAAGCTTTCAAATTACTGAGATGCTTGTAGCAGACTCTTCCTCCATTTCGGGTGGTCCTGGGTGATAGTCTTGTGTGAGTTGAAGTCAATGTGACATTTTTTCAAGTTGGCCTTGAGGATGTCCTTAAAGCACTTGCCTTGCCCTCCTATTGGTAGCATGCCTTAACTGAGCTGGGAGAATAAAACTTGCTTTGGGAGTCTAGTATATGATATCCGGATGATGTGTCTGGCTAAGCAAAGTTGATGCTGGATTACCATTGCCTCAATGCTTATGATGTTTGCTTGTGGGAGAACACTAATGTTGGTGTGTCTGTCTCCACGCTGTATTCAAAGGATGCATTGATAGTACTCTCCAATGACATGGTGTCTCCTGTACACTGTCCACACTGTCCACATCTCAGATCTGTACAATAACATGTGGAACACAATTGCTTGATAAACCATGTGCTTCTTTTAGGATCTGGGGCCACAATCTTCAATCTCCCATTTTCTCATGTGTCTGAAGGCACTTGCACTTTTCAGGTGATGTTGGAGTTCTTCATCAGTGTCAACCTTCTGCAAGAGATGGCTTCTGAGATATGGGAACTACTCAATGTTGTACAGAGTCTCACCATAACTCTGAATTACTAGAGGCGGGGGCTGTTCATTAACAGTTGGCCAATGGAGGGCCTTAGTCTTCTAAAAGTTAAGTATCAGTCCCATTTTCTTCTTTGCCTCTATAAAGATGTCAATGATTGCTTGAAGGCTGCTTCTATGTCAGCGCACTCTGTGCTCCAGTATGCTGATGGTGCTTTAATGATTGAGGTCAGGATGGACTAGAAGTTTGTTCGTGGTCAGATGTAGCACTGCAGTAAGAAATATTGAGAAGAGTGTTAGAGCGATGATGCAGCCTTGTTTAACCCCCATCTTAACCTCTAAGGGATCTATGATAGATTCATAACTGAGAAACTGTACTCACATACCATCATGGAGCAGGCAAAGAATATTGATAAATTTCTGTGGGTATCCATAGGTTAGAAGGATCCTCCACAGTGTTTCTCAGCT
>NW_017728886.1:131132832-131134235 GCF_001723895.1 Crocodylus porosus | reverse complement strand
ATTGATAAATTTCTGTGGGTATCCATAGGTTAGAAGGATCCTCCACAGTGTTTCTCAGCTGACAGAGTCAAAGACAGTCATGAAGAGAAGTGTATGTTGTTCCCGGCATTTTTTCTACAGCTGGTGAGGAGTAAAAATTATATGAGTTGTGTCTCTTGATACCTTAAACCCACACTGATATTCTGGGAAAAGCTCTTCAGCAAGTGGAAGGAGACAGTTCAGAAGGATTCTCGCAATGATCTTTCCTGTTGTGGACAGCAAGGTGATCCCTTTGTACTTTACACAGACCTCTCTCCCTTCTTGAAGACTGTCATGATCAATTGGTGTCCCTAAATTCACCTGGAACTTCCTCATCATTTCAGATCCTTAAGGTGAGGGCATGGAGCTGTGATGTCAGCTCCTCTCCACCCAGCTTGAATACTTCAGTGGAGATTCCATCAGTTCCAGATGTCTTGTGCTTCATTGGCTTGATGGCTTCCCTCTCCTCATCAAAGGTTGGAGGGCTTACAAAATTGTCTCTGAACAGAAGTTGCAGGATGGAGTTGAGAGCAGTCTTGTCAACACTAGTCTTGATTGATACAGTCTTCTAAATGCTCCTTCCAATGGGCATTGATGGCTCCCCTTTCCTTGATCAGGTCTCCTCCTTCCTTAGGTCTCAAAGGGGTTAGTCCCCAAGTGCTTGGACTAAAGATGGCTTTGGTGACACTTAAAACACCATGCATATAATGGATGTCAGCAAGATGTTCAATCTCCTTTGCCTTGTCTTCCCACAATCTGTTCTTAATATTGCAGGTCCTTCTTTGGACCTCTGTCATGGCTTGTTGGTGATTCAATTTATTTTGCTTGGAACTGATGTAATTCTACCAAGCACAAAAGGCCTTGCACTCATGGGTGATCAAATCTTAGATCTCCTCATCATTCTCATCAAACCAGTCTTGATGTTTCCTGGTAAAAAATCCAAGTGCCTCTTCCCATACATGATGATGGTAGATCTGAAGGTACACCAAGGGCTGACATTCTCTCCCTGTTGTTGAATGAAATTTGCTAGTTTTTCATTGAAATACTAGTGAAAGAGGTCTCAGCTGATTGGGTCTTTGAGTCCTTTGACAATGATCCTTTGTTGGTATTGCTTCTGCTACAGGCATTATTTGGGAGCCAGTTTGAATGACATAACCGAGTAGATGAGTTGGTGATCAGTCCAACAATTAATACTTGTCAGGTCCTGGCATAGCTTGGGTTATGGGGACATCTTTATGATCCCAGGCATGAACAATGACATAGTCTATCACTAATGCTTAGATTGCAGGTGTTGCCATGATATTTTGTACCTGTTTTTCCCTCCTGAAAAGTCACACATATCTTTTGATGGTGCCATGATATAGCAAGTACAGGTCACCATTATA
>NW_017728886.1:131130897-131132372 GCF_001723895.1 Crocodylus porosus | reverse complement strand
GGATTGTGATCACCTAGAAGCTCATAGACATGAATCGGTATAAATGAGGTAGTTACAAGAAGATTGTCTAGTACTCAGATGAGGGAAGAGTGTGATTCAGCAATTGCAACTGAAACTGCACAGTCCTATTCAGAATCTGCTCTGCTCACCCCACATGAGGAGGGAGCTATAAAAAGTACCCTAAAAATAGTCTGCCTACCTTTTTCCTGACTGGATAACCATGTCCAGTGAAGTCACCTTTGCTATAGTTGAAATCAATGAAGAGACACAATCAATTTCAGGACCTGGAACACTAGGACCCCCAATGGATAATTCTAATAGTGAATGCCCAGAACACCCCACCACAACCATGGCTTAAGAAGTCAGGCTACATAATTTTGACACTGGTGTACTGAGCGAGACCCAGTGAGCAGGAGATGGGCAGCTCAAAGAACAAAGAGGCAGCTGGAAAAGTAAACAGGAAGGAGAATTCTGACTTTTCAGAGTTGGTTTTGCCATTAAGACTGATGACAACTTAATGAGTTCCCTATCAGAATTAAGGAGCACCTCATGACTCTCCATCTTAAATGGGTGGGGAGGCACTGTCATCAGCATTCATGCCCCATCTTTTGATGCCAATAATGAACAAAACAGAACCAATTACCAAGGAAGGAGTGGGAAAGGCCAACTTTAATGCCATCCTCCTCTTGACCAAATGCTCAGAACATGGAAAGCATGGATAGTAGAGCTGTGCGAAATGGCTGTGTTTTGATTTGGTTTTGGATTTGACCATTTCAGAGGAGTGATTCATTTTGGTGTTTTGGATAACTGTCCTGTTTCATTTCATCTGAATCTGTTTTGGAGATTTGGCTCCACTGAATCTCCACTAAATCTGTTTTGAACAGGTCACAAGCTTCACACAAGCCCTACCCAGCTGGGTGGGGGTTGCAGGACCCCATCAGGAAGCAGGATGCTTGTCCAGGGAGGGAGAGAGCTGCTGCCCTCTGTGCACACAAGGAGACCCCCGTGTGGATCTCTGATCCCTGCCATACTGGGTCATGGGGCAGGGAAGAAGTGTAGAATGATGATCAATCCCATTGGTCCCTGCTATGTGACTCAGCTCCATAGGGAGCAGAGATATGTGCCAGCGGTCTCCCTGCTGATGCTGCCTGCCCTGCACTGTCCTAGAGATGTGGAGCTGCATGGCGCAGGCAGCAGTGGCAAGGAGACCCTAATGTGGGTCTCTTCTCCCTGCAAAGCCAGGTTGCACGGCAGGGACGAGCACTTCCCTGCCATAAAACCTAGCTCCACAAGGAGCAGAGATCTGCACTTGGGTCTCTTCACCACTGCTGCCCTGGATTTCTGCTCCCAATGGAGCCAGGTCATACAGCAGGGACCAGCACTGCCCTGCCACATGACCTGGCTCGATAGGGAGCAGAGATCTGCACCAGGATCTCCTTGCCGCTGCTGCCTGCTCTGCACTGCCCTGGATCTCT
>NW_017728886.1:131125170-131130886 GCF_001723895.1 Crocodylus porosus | reverse complement strand
CAGGCAGGGTCTCGTGCCCTCCCGCGCCCTCCCCCGTGTGAACTCCGAGCTAACTCGAGCACCTGTTTGCGCAGCTTGTTCGTGCGGCTCTGGTCACGGGGCTCCCTGGGGGGCTGGGCCAAGTAGGGGCCTGGGCAGGGGCTTGACCGAGCCTGGGACCAGGCAGCGGCCTCCTCCCAGCAAGCGAGGAGTTAACCCCTTCCCACCACGAGCCCGCTTACCTCCAGCTGTGCTGGGGGTCGGCAGGGGGCTCGGCGGCTGCTGAGGTGGTGTCTGGGGGGCTTCGGGGGAGCGGGGGCACAGCGGGCTTCACCCACGCATCTCTCACTGCTCCGGAGCCTACCTGAGTGTTTTTTGTTTTTTTTTTCCCCTGTTTGGCGGGCCCTTTTAAACTACGTGCATGCGCAGTGGGCCTGCCATTGGGGGACGCTGGTTTCTCAGGCCAGGGGGGTCCTGCCCGGGATTTGGGGGGCCCTGCCCTACAGGAGGGGGACTAGTGAGTACCCCCTCCTTCTCTTCTCTCTCCCTGGGGGGCTGGGCCAAGTAGGGGCCTGGGCAGGGGCTTGACCCAGCCCGGCACCAGGCAGCAGCCTCCTCCCAGGGAGTGAGGAGTTAACCCCTTCCCACCACGAGCCCGCTTACCTCCAGCTGTGCTGGGGGTCAGCAGGGGGCTCGGTGGCTGCTGAGTGGGTGTCTGGGGGGCTTCGGGGGAGCGGGGGCGCAGTGGGCTTCACCCGTGCATCTCTCACCATTCCGGAGCCTACCTGAGTGTGTTTTCTTTTTTGTTTGTTTGTTTTTTTCCCCTGTTTGGCAGGCCCTTTTAAACTACGCGCATGTGCAGTGGGCCTGCCGTCGGGGGACGCTGGTTTCTCAGGCCAGGGGGGCCCTGCCCGGGATTTGGGGGGCCCTGCCCTACAGAAGGGGGACTGGTGAGTACCTACACAAGGGTCTCCTCACTGCCTCTATCCAGCCCGCACTATCTCAGATCTCTGGTCTCTGTGGAGCCAGGTTGCGCAGCAGGACTAACACTGCCCTGCAATGTGACCTGGCTCTGCAGGGAACAGAGCTCCATGCCAGGGTCTCCTCACCACTGCTGCCCGCCCCATGCAGGCCCATGTCATGATGTAGCAAAGCCTCCAGTTTTTCTTTTTTTAATTTATTTTAAAATGCATTCTCTCCCCTTCCCCAACCATTTCTGACTTTCTCTCCCTCTCTATTCCCTAGATAGGTATAAGTAAGCTAAGATGTAGGATAAGCTTTAACATTTTAGTTCAGGTAGTAAGTTTCATTTTTGTCTCCCCTCTTTGCAAATAAGTGCCTTGCTATTTTGATATAGATATTCACTATTTTATAATAGTGAATTATTATAAAACTATTTTATGTTTTTTATTGAACTATTTTATGTTTTTTATTGAATTTTTTTACTTCTTTTCTATTGTGTGATTACTGTTTTAGACTTATTTATGTAAGTAGCATAAGTCATGTCAAGTTTCCATCTTGTAATGTCAAGCCTCCACCTTACCCCCATGTCTGATTGTATAACCCATGACTCACACCTACCCCTCCTGTGTAACTTGGTTCCTGAATGAATGGGGATGAATGAGGGTGCTTGAGAGACAATGGCAGTAGATCTAAAAATAGCTCCCTCTAAATGACCGAACCATCAACACCAATACCTTGACCAATGACCCAGCCCTTGGAACTACCCTCAGCATTCAAGAAACAAAAGGTGGCAACCCACCATTGTGTCAAGGCTACACATGCTCAGTAAGAATACATGGAGCCCTCTGGGACAGGACTGACATTGCCAGGACAGGCCCTCCCATAGGAGATCAGAGGTAGTCTGCCCCATAAAAGGGGTAGTGAAGACTGACACCTTGGGATGCCCTTTCCATCTGGACCAGCACCATGCTACACCACCTATCCACCCAGAGGCCCTGCCAGCAACCCCCCTCTGAACAACACTTACTGGACAAAGAGACCTTTCCAGCCTGGGTAGGTAGCTATCACCCCCCAGCTTCTCTTCAACCAAGGATTTGGACTCTGCTTCTCTTCCCTACCTGGACTCCAACCCTTCCACTCTCTTTCTCCTGTTGCCATTGTGAGTGCATGCGTGTGTGCATGTACCAATAACTTCATGGGCCTGTGTAGTGTGTTATCTGTTTAATAAACCTATTATTTGGACCTGTGAGTTGGGTTTTGCTTTACTATGGTTCAGCCCTGCTCCAATCTCTGCTCCTCGCCCCTCTAACTTCTGTCTCATTTCTCCCTGTCCTGCTTCTGCCTGACTGCCACCTCCAACACCTGTCCTAAGCTCCTCTCTGCCTCCAAACCCTCCATTTCTTTGCCACTGTCTTATTCCCACTGCCTTTTCCTTTTCCCCTGAGCAACCAGGTTTCTGCCTCAGTTTCTTTCCTGGCTGTCTCCTTCTTGCCACCTCTTATCTGCCCCCCCCCAATATGTCAGCTGTCTGCCTCAGTTTCCAGCCCCAAGCTCCCAGGTTTCTGTCTCTCTCTCTTTCCTGCCTGTCTCCTCCTTGCCACCAGGCTTCTTTCCCCCCCTCCCCCCATGCACTAGTGACCTCGAGTAATCTTGGGGCCACTTGATCCCCAAGCCTCAGTTCCTCAGTCAACTTCTCTCTAGTCCACTGGTTCTAATCATGGTTCTGGCAACTTTCACTCCCTACACTTTAACTCACTCTCTCTCACCTTAACTTTACTCCAAATATCCCAGGTACCCCAAGCACACACATACCTACTGTACCATCTAAGTTAAGAACTTACCTATGTGTAGGTGGGTTGTGTGTGTGTGTGTATGTGTCATTGTGTGCATGATATATGAATTAGTGATCTGTGTATGTGTGCTGAGTGTGCAGGTATTGACAATTGATTTTTGTCTAATTTTTAGTTTGTAGTGTGTATGTGCTTGAATTGGTGATAGGTATGCACGTGCCTAGGCTGGTTTGGATGTGTATGTGCCTGAGCTGGTACAGTGTGTGTGTGCGCGTATGCATGCACCTAGTTGGTTTGTCTGATTGTATATGTACAATTGCGTCACACCCTCCTGTCTAACAGTGCAATATTAAAATCCTGAGAGTTGGCCTGACCCCACAGGGCAACAATGGGGGCAGCACAGGTTGGCAACAGCAGTGAGGAGACCCCTGGCATGGATCTCTGCTCCCTGTGGAGATGAGTCACATGGGGGAGCAGCATACAACTTTTTCCCTGCAAACCCGACTCTGAAACTCTGAAATTTTTCTGAACATTTCTGAAACATTTTGGATGGCTCGTTTCACTTCAGAGACATTTCTGAGCCTTCTGTTCCCATTTGGATTCAGTGTTTTAGGAGCTGAAATGGCCCAGAACAACTCCAAAATGAAATAGCCGCCAAAATTTTACACAGCCATAATGGCTAGTAATGCTTGAATGACTTGATACAAAGTATGTATATCCAGTCTGTGCAACAATGTTACTGAATATTTTTTACTCCTAAATACACACTCAGATAGAATTTGGCATGGAAATTTACACTGCAAGGTGTGAGGGGAAGAGTACCATATAAAGGCCACCATTAACATTTCAACTCATTTGTTATATACTGGTATTAGAAGTAGTCCAGTTTTCTTCAATAAGAAAGAATATTCACAATCACATCTCATATATTACTTTAGTTAACTGCTTACACAGAGATATTACTTATCATTAGTGATGGACTTTTTCAGTAAGTAATGCAAGTCCTGTAAAAGCATTGTGTAAATTATGCAAAGCCAGAGTTGCCTATAGAATTAGGCTATTTTCCCTCACTGCTGTGTCATTGATATTTGCCCACTGAGTTATGAAATAATGTGTGTCAATTTTCCTATACAAACTGACCCAAGGAGGTATTTTGCTTATTTAAGATTAATAGAGGAACCATAAGGAACCTCAGCAAACCTACCCAAGCTATACAACTGGACAATAGAATGGGAGATGAAATTCAATATGGAGAAAAAGCAAGGTAGCTATGCAGCTTTGAAGAAACAAATTGAACACATTGATTGATTCTATATTTACCAAGTGCTTAAAAATAGATCACAGAAAGAATTTAAAGTATACAGCCAGCAATGCAAACAAACTGTTCAGGCATAAAAAAGGAAAGAAAGCAATGAAAATAATATGTCATTAACTAAAGTGGAGGCCCACTTTCAACTGTGATAATAAGTTCAAGCAGGGGTTTCCCCATCATAAAAAGTACATAGCAAAATGTCAAGAGTTGGTCGGCAAAACTGATTTAAACCATGGAGAGGGTTCCAATATCAGAAGAGTAACAGGAATTAAGGACTACTTAGTTTAGGAAAAAAAAGAAACAAAAGATGGCATAATAGTTGTATATGAAATCTCTATTTTATGAAAACCAGGAACCTCAAGTGAAATCAAAGGACAGTATTACTTTGTGCCCTTTGCACACAGTACTGAAAGAAAAGGGTGAATCAGAAGTTCAATGCTCCAAAGACAGCAAGAGAACTATCCCATCATTAATATAATAAGAATAAACCAAGCTGCAGTTATCTTCTAAACAACCAGGTGTATGAACCGTACACAAACACACCAAGCCACATATTTGCTGCCATCTTAAACTACTAGTAGTCTCTTAAGAAACACAGAGCACAGTAAGGTCATCTATACACATGCTTCTGGGTTGCGTGGGGGGGGGGAGCTGCTTTAATCAGAGTGGCTCCAAAAGCCTTATAAACATTCAACACGCATTCAATGAGCTTTAGTTAAAGTGCTCCAACTAACATTTCGAAGAATGGGGATGCTGAATAGACATGACACAGAGGTTGCTTGACACACTAATTAGCATGCCCCAGGAGACTCAGTTAATTGAGTTTGCTCCAATTAGCACATGTTGGAGTACACATGCAGCACATGTATAGGTTCTCTAAGTGCAGTGGTGGAGGACTTGCAAAGTGCTTACAGCAGGGACAGGCAAAGTCCAGCCCACAATAGACTCCATTTTCCTGCAGCCCCTGCCCACATTGCTTTGGCCAGTTTCCATGGAGACCCCAGGAGCAGTGAGGCCATGACTGCCCAGGCTCAGGGTTTCCATGAAGATTACCTCGAGCAGTGCTGGCAGGAGCATAGCTGGGTGAGGAGCTGCTCCAGGGCCAGGGCTGGAATCTTGTGGCTGTGCCAGTGGGGGCCAGAGCCAGGACAGAGCTTCAACCTGCTGCCAACACAGCTCAGGCAGGAGACTGCAGCTCTGACCCAGCTCCAGCCCTCAGTGTCACTTACACAGCTCCCTGCCCAGATGCGTGCCCTGACAGTGCTGCTCAGGCTGATCTCCATGGAAACCTCCATGAAACCTTGGCCTCACTGCTCCTTGGGTCTCCCGGGAAACCAGCCAGAGCGATGCAGGTAGGGGCTGCTTGGAAATGGAGTCCAGCTACTAGCTGGATCCGCCAATTTGCCCTGGTTTAGAGTGATGTTACCCTGCTCCTGTACACTACATGAACTGTATTTAAGGAAGGGCAATTTCAGTCAGAGCTACTCCCTGCACAGGGGAAAGAAGAAACTCATGTATTATGATGTAAAAATTACGGTTCATTTCTTTGGAGGCTCGCGAATAATAATTCCTCAGGCACACATTATTTAGCAACACAAAAGGTATATTTGCAAATAGGGTTGGAGTGAAGACAAAAGACCACTCCACCACTGAAGAAACCTCTCAGCCGGCT
>NW_017728886.1:131109320-131125010 GCF_001723895.1 Crocodylus porosus | reverse complement strand
TAAGTATGCGGGGCGGATAGGCATATATGCATTAGCTAATTACGCATGCTTAGAAAGCTCTCCAGGTTACCAAAAGTTCAAATCCCTCTCTCCTCCAAGGACACAGCCAATTAAATCACAGCTTCTGTAATCTACATGAGAAAGAAGAGGAAGTTTGAAGGTATGTGTGATTTAGTATAGGAAAAAGATAGTAAATTAGCCAAGAGGGGAGGGATGTCCTTGGTGGTATTTCTTTTTATCAGGTATGAGATACAAACTGTGCAGTTCTAACAACACTCTATTCATTATACATTTTTAATAATATTTCTAACAATTACATGAGACTTTTCTGAAGTAAGTCCTTTTTAAACTAGAGCATACATCATAGGAAAAAATGACATATAATTTTGATTTTTAAAATGCCAGCAATGGAAAATCTGCCACAATCTTGGCTCAAAACCTCCAATTTTTTAAAGATGTTCTATTTCTAGTTTGAATTTATCTGGTTGTAACTTGCAGGCATTGACTCTGTTATACCTCAAGCCTGAATATCTCTCATATCAAATTTATTTTTCTCATGGTAGATTCTTATAGATTAAAAATGCTTCTTTTCCACCCAACATCCTTTCTGGACACCAGAACTGGACACAGTATTCTCTTAGTAGTTGTTTGAGTAATGAATGCAGAGAAATGGGCCGGGTTCTCTGCTCTGTTTGGTAGGATGATACAGATAACTTCCCTCAATAAGGCAATATTATTATTTGAGCTGGTGTAGAAAGAGAAGGAATGATAGCTTTCCCTTCTCCAGCAACTCCACTGTCCATTTCCAAAGAAGGAATCTTTGCTCACAAGGATTGCAATTGTGAGCAGCTTTTGACAAGCCAGGGAGTTGGAGCACTACAGACAACCTTGACTTGTTTTCCCCTGCACATCTCCCAAAAGCTACTCATAATCTATTTTATGTAATGCACAATTAATCCTTTGGGAATGCACTCAAAAGCTATAATCCTGATGTGGGTTATAACAACATTGCAGTTTTGGGACTGCAATTCAGAATCCCAGATTTGAAAAATAGAAATATCATGTTTGATAGATTATTAAATTCAGCAAACAAGGATCATACATCATAAATATTTACTAATGTGCAAACATATTTTGACCTCAATAAATTATCATATTGCTATAAATATAAATTTATTTAATCACTAGTCACCATCTCCTCTCAGCACTTTATCTCACCCAGATTCCTCTTCAGAATAGCTATCTTGTGTTGCTACAGGATCACCATTAGAAGCTCAGTCATGTGTGTAACATCTGTGATTGAGTCAGTGAGAGTGATGGATGACAGAAAGACAATCTAAATGGTCTGAAAATGGAAATTAGCAAGAAAGTGTTCATATCTGATCAAACACAAGCACAGTTCGCTATTCCCAAAATTTCATAACTTTGGTCATATTCACAATTTCTAGGAGAAATCATAAAAGGGGTAAATGCACTGTGCAAATACAATATGTATTGTACATCTGGCAACACCATACTAGCCCCTCTACAACCAGTCAGCTTTGACACAGCTGTTCCCCTTTTCAAAGCAGCGGGTTCCCTAGGAGTGTTGTGAAGGAGCATGACCTTTTTCCAGTTGAGAAATGGTGGCTTTTTTTCATATTGAGATGTCTCTTACCACCTAATTAAACACAACTCAAACTGTCATTGAGTTCTTCTTAATTAAGAGATCCCCAAGTCACAAGATGAAGAGCTCATAGAGATTACCCTTATGGGCATTTGCCTGATCAAGATATTTAGCCCCCAAATCTATGTTTATTATGAGCTTTCAAACAAAAGAACTGAAGCAACAACATATATATTTTAACACTTCATTTTTTTCTTCTCCTAGAGATTGCAAATAGACTATGAGCATTCCCAGATTAAAAGATTGCAAACAGATTTGAAGTGCAGTTTTTTCCAACCTCTTAATTTTTAAATATTGTATTAGAACAATTTATACAGAGATCAAAGCAATGTATAATATGTCTTTATATCACTGTATTTCCTCAATTCCCTTCTCCATATTCTCTCTCCTTACTCCATTTTCTCTTCTTTAACAGTATTCAGTAACAATAGCTGATGCTATAGCAATGCTATAGATACTATATGGGCCTTCTCTTCATTCTTTTGTGATTCTTTTGGTCCAGATTAGTTTAACTTCCTAGCTGTGTAACCAAAGATCTGATAGGAATTTTTAGAATAAAATCAGATAGCTCTTTGTCAAAGTGAGAGCAGATGTTGCTGCATCTTGACCAGGGTCTGACATTAGCTAGAATGGTAAGTAATATTGTCAATTAAAAAGTTATTTATTAATAAAAACCCCTTCCTCCTCAAGATGCTGAAGCACAGTAACAGGAGAAAAACTTTAAACCTGTGCTAAATCTTTTGTCATTGAATAAGCATGCGATACATAATAAGCTTTTATACTTCTCTCTTCACATTTCAGATGGAAATGTTTTAGCATGTTTCATAGATTTCATAGACTTTCATAGACATGAGGGCTGAGAAGGACCTTGGAACATCTTTGAGTCCAGCCCCCTGCCCCAGGGGCAGAAAGTCATCAGGCGTCATAGGATCCCAGCAAGATAAACATCCAAATTACTCTTGAAGGTGTTCAAAGTAGGTGCTTGAACCACCTCCGGTGGCAGTCTATTCCAGACCTTGGGGGCATGGACAGGAAAGAAGTTCTTCCTTATGTCCAGCCTGAAACAGTCATGGAGGAGTTTGTGACCATTATACCTCATCATTCCTTGGGATGCTCTAGTGAACAAACATTCCCCCACATCCTGATGAGCAACCTGATAAACTCATAGGCAGCCACCTCATAGAAATACCCCTGAGCCTACACTTTTCCAGGCTTAAGAGTCCCATAACTCTTAGCTTCTCATCATAAGGTCTGTTTTCCTGACCTCTGATCATTCATGTGGCTCTCTTCTGGACACTCTAAAGCTTCTCCACATCCTTTTTGAATTGTGGAGCCCAAAACTGGACACAGTACTCCAGCTGCAGCCTCACCAAGGCCAAATACAACAGGAAATGACATCCTGGGATTTGCTTGTGAAGCACCTATGGATGCAAGCCAGCTTTTTGCTTGCTTTACTAGCTGCAGCATCACATTGATGGCTCATGTTCATCTTCTGGTCAATCATGACCCACAAGTCCATTTCGTCTGTAGATCTAGCCAGGATAGCACTGCTGAGCCTGTAAGCATACTGCAGGTTTTTCTTCCCAAGGTGGAGAACCTTGCATTTTTTGGCATTAAACACAATCAGGTTCTCATCTGCCCATTTCCTGATCCTGTCAAGGTCATCCTGGATTGTCCTTCTTGTCCTCAGGTGTGTTCACTTTACCCCAAAGTTTGGTGTCATTGGTGAACTTGCCCAGTCTGCTTCTGACACTGATGTCCACATCATTAATGAAGATGTTGAATAGTATAGGCTCTAGGACAGAGCCTTGTGGGACCCAACTGGTCACAGGGCACCATGACGATTGACTTCCACCAACTACCACCTTCTGGGTCTGATCACAAAGCCAATTCCCCAGCCAGCGGATTGTGGTGAAGCCGAGGCCACAGCTGTTTGGCTAGAAAACCGAGTTTCATGTTACTGGTTGTTTCCTAACTAGCTGAATTTAACCCATATGGCCATCAAGGTTATCAGAAAACTCTCTGGGACACCAGAAAGGAGAATTAAGATTTTTCCCAGGAGATGTAGTTGCCAATTACAGTTGCTACATGCTACATTTAAGAAATGTTAGTTGGTGTTAGAAGTCAGCACATGCTATGAGTACTGGCATGTTAAGGGTTAAAATCCTCTGTAACATGTACTACTCTGACCTGCAATTAGCGGGCTAGTGAACAGGGACATGGCAAGAAGCCATTTTGGCTCTGTGCTTTCCTGACTCACCTGCTCCTTCGGGCAGCATAGGTCCTAGGAACAGACCCTGGCACAGATAAATGTCTCACCATTCACAATAACCACAATCATGCCCACTAGACCCCAAATAGTCCAGATCTATTGGTAGTAGTTTTATAGTTTCATAGTTAGTAGGGTTGGAAGGGACCTGAGCAGATCATCAAGTCTGACCTCCTGCCATGGCAGGAAAGAGTACTGGGATGAAGTGACCCCAGCAAGATGATTGTCTAGCCTCGTCTTAAAGACCCCCAGGGTAAGAGCCAGCACCACTTCACTTGGAAGTTGGTTCCAGATCCTAGCCACCCTGACAGTGAAGTAGTGCCTCCTGATGTCTAACCTGAATTTACCCTCTGCCAGCTTGTGATCATTATTTCTAGTCACTCCTGGTAGTGCTCGGGGGAACAGGGACTCCCCCAATGCCTGCTGGTCCCCTCTGACTAGTTTGTAACAGGCCACCCCCTCAGCCTTCTCTTGTGGAGGCTGAACAGGTTCAGGTCCCGTAGCCTCTCCTCGTAAGGCCTGCCCTGCTGCCCCCAATCATGCAAGTGGCCATCCTCTGGACCCTCTCCATGTTGTCCACATCCCTCCTGAAGTGCGGCGCCCAGAACTGGACGCAGTACTCCAACTGCGGCCTGACCAGTGCCACATAGAGGGGGAGGATCACCTCCTTGGACCTGCTTGAGATGCATCTGTGGATGCATGACAAGGTACAGTTGGCCTTCCTGACTGCATCCCCACACTGCCTGCCCATATTCGTCTTGGCATCAATGACAACTCCAAGATCCTTTTCTGCCTCTGTGCTGACAAGAAGGTACCTCCCCAGCCTGTAGGTATGCTGCTGGTTCTTCCTCCCCAGGCACATCCCCTTGCACTTGTCAGCGTTGAATCCCATCCTATTCACATCTGCCCAGCCCTGTAACCTGTCTAGGTCCGATTGTAGCCTATTCCTTCCTTCTAACGTGCCGACATCCCCCCACATCTTAGTGTCATCAGCAAATTTGAACAGGATGCTTTTTCCCCCTCGTCCATGTCACTGATGAAGATGTTTAACAGTGCGGGCCTGAGGACCGAGCCCTGCAGAACCCCACTGCCCACATCCCTCCAGGTCAAAAATGACCCATCCACTACCACTCTCTGGGTGTGGCCCGCCAGACACTTGGTGACCCATTTGACTGTGTAGGTGTCGACACCACAGTCCCTGAGTTTTGTAATGAGAACAGGGTGAGGGACAGTGTTGAAGACCTTTTGAAAGTCCAGAAAGACTATGTCTACTGCTACCCCTGCATCTAAGGATTTGGTGACCTGGTCATGGAAGGTTGGTCTGACAGAACCTGCCTGTAATGAACCCATGTTGGTTGCCACTAAGCATAATCTCCCCTGCTGGCCCCTCGTGGACATGTGCCAGAATAATTCTCTCAAAAAGCTTACCCAGGATCAAGGTATAACTAACTGGCCTATACTTCCCCAGGTCCTCCTTCCTCCCTTTTTGGAAGATGGGAACCACATTGGCCCTCTTCCAGTCCTCTGGCATAACACCAGAGCACCATGAGTGCTCCTAAAGCCATGATAGGGGTCCCACAATGACTTCAGCTAATTCCCTCAGCACTCTGTGGTGGAGATTGTCTGGACCAGCTGATTTAAATACATCCAGTCCCTCCAGAAGTTCCCTGACTAGATCCTCCCTGACCCTTGGCCTAGGTGCACCTCCCCTGGGGCCTGAGGGGGGCCTTGTGCGGGGGGCTGATCTGGTCCCTGCTCAGGAAAATGGAGGCAAGGAAGTCTTTAAATAGGTTAGCTTTGTCATCTGGTGTGATGACCAAATTTCCTTGCGTGTCTTGCAGGGGCCCCATGTTACCCAGTACCTTCCTTTTGCCCCCTACATATTTAAAAAAGGACTTCTTGTCCTTGATCCGGGAAGCTAGTCCCAGTTCCATCTCCACTTTGGCCTCCCTGACTACCCCCATGCATCCCCGAGCAACCACAGTATAACCCTCCCTGGTGAGGGCCCCTCCCTTCCATTGGGTGTATGCCTCCCTTTTAGCTAGAAGACATTCCTGGATGCTTTTGGTGAGCCATGGGGGCTTTTGTGCCCTCTTGCTCCCTTTGATCCGTGTTGGGATTACCTCCCTTTGGGCTTGGAGGATCATCTCCTTAAGGAGTGACCACTCTTGTTGGACACCTGGCTTTCCTCCCCTCCGGGAACTCAGTGCTTCCCCAACTATGCTCCTTAGCTCATTGAAGTCTGCCCTCCTGAAATCTAGGGCTGCTGCCTTGCTATAGGCCTTTGCCACTTTGCGCTGGATGGTGAATTCCAGCGGGTGATGATGACTGTCACCCAGGTGGTTGAGCGCCCACAGACCCCTCACCAGGTCGTCGCCCGTGGCCAGCACCAGGCATCTCCCCGGTGGGACTGTGCACCTCCTGGGTTAAATGGAGGTCCTGCATTCTGGCTAGGAACCTATGTGAGCGGTCAGACCTGGCTGACTGCTCTTTCCAGCAGATGTCTGGAAAATTCAAGTCACCCGTAATGACCACGTCCTTTGACCTAACTACCTCCGTGAGCCAGCTTAAGAATTCCTGGTCTAGCTCTTCCCCTTGATTGGGTGGTATTCTGACCTGAGAATTTTTCTGATACAAGGGTATGTACTTCAAACTGCCCACTTCTTTAGGAATTACATTTTAAATATAAGCTTACTGTAATAAATTTATCTGTTGTCCACTGATGATAAGGTAAAAAAGATTTAAAAATATATAGAAGACATGAGATTATTCACAATAGGTAGCACTAAAGAAACTCTACTGAAAGGTTGCCTATGGAAATGGAATTGGAAATGGACATGGGATTACCCTCATTTGTCAGATAACAAAAATCTAAAATGGGGGAAAAATCAAGTAGTTGAAAAGTATAGTTCTCTAAACTTCACTAGCCTTCACTTCTGTTATATTACCTGAGGAAGTAGATTCTAAGGTAATCTGAAATTAGAAAATTCTACCACCAGTCCAGAAAGTACCCAAATTAACAACAAGGGCCTTCAGCCAGTCTCAACCACCACAACTATATAAACACAGTGAGATTTTTATATAGTTACAAACCCAGATGGCATGGGGATATTTCAAGGCTTGTGTTCTTTTTTAATAACAATTCATCTGAAGTTGTTGCGAGAACGTGGCTCTTAAATTTAAACTTAATTGCAGAACTAAGTCTAATTTGAGCCCTGTGATTATTGCATAACAACAAACTATCAATTTCTATTACTTAAACAGATATATTTTTGTTACATCATATTCCCTGGCTCGGGACCAGGCTGTCACCGCTGCAAGGAGCCACAGCAAAGCCATGATCCACTGCCTAAATGCCCCTGCCTGGAGTGTAGCAAAACCTCCTGTTTTACTTTCTTTTATTAGTTGTCCACCCTCTGGACAACACCTATTGGATAAGGACCCCTTTCCAGCCTGGGATAGGTAGATATCTGCACACCTGCACACCTCCTCCTACAATTTGGACTCTCTCTCTCTTTCTCTCTCCTCCTGGATTTCAGTGGACTTCAGCCTCTGCACCAAGCCTCACTACAACCCCTGCTACCAGTGTGTGTGTGTGTGTGTGTGTGTGTGTGTGTGTGTACATGTGCAAGGGAACCATAAGACATTGTGTCACCATTTCCTGTGTTCAAGAAACCACTCTCATTTGCAACCCCGAGTTGGGTCATGTTTTACTGAATCCCAGTCCCTTCCCTGTTTTAACTTCCAGCCTCATTCTCTCTCTCTCTCTCTCTCTCAGCTCCAGCCCCCACCCTCCACTAGTTTCCCGATCTCTTCCCAATTCTGTATCCCCTTTTCTGACACCTCTCAGCCTCTCCTTGCTTTCATGGTGTCCCTGCTGCCTTTCAGCCTCCTGTGCCATCTACTGCCTTTTCCCTGTGACTTTCTGCTGCCTTTCAGTTTCTCCTCCCACTTCTCCTGGGATTTTCTGCTGTCCGTCTCTCTGTTTTCAGACTTCCCCCACACCTTCTCTGGTCATCCCCCCCACAGCTTCCCACTGCCTCGTGGCTGTCCTGCAGTTTTCTCTAGCAGCTGGAGCCTTTCTCCAGCTCCCAGCACCTACTGCTGCTCCCTGCAACTTCTCTAGCAGTCCCAGAGCTATCCTCTGGCTCCCCACACTCAGAGCTTCTCTTTAACATCACACTTTCCCTTAGTCCCATTTTCCCTCTCCCTACCTACTTTTTCAGTTCCCCCATAGCCCTGGCTCCAGTCCCAGCCTCTGTGCCACCATCACTCCCTGTTCTGCAGGCTTTTGGCATTGTCTTTTAATCAATTAAGATCAATTAACCTCTGAACCTCAGTTCTACAGCCCAGGCTCCTCTAGTCTACCGGTTCTAATCCTGGTGACTTTCACTCCCAGCAGCTTTCACTCCCTACACTTCTACTTTCTTACCTTAACCTTTCCCTGTACACCAAGTACATACATACACACACACACACACATCACAACACTCAAGTTAGGGACTTACCCATATGTAGGTGGGTTGTATGCATGTGAACTGGTGAGTGTGTGTGTGTGCATGTATATATATATTACACACACGTACACACACACACACACTCACCAGTTCACACATATACAACCTATATATACATGTCATTGTGTGCATGATATACAAATTAGTGATCTGGGTCTAACTTTTGGGGTGTATAGTGTATGTGCTTGAATTGGTGATAAGTATGCATGTGCCTAGGCTGTTTTGGATGTGTATGTGTCTGAGCTGGTAGTGTGTGTGTGTATGCACCTAATTGATTTGTGAATTTGTATATGTGCAATTGTGCCACACCCTCCTGTCTAACAGCACCATATTGAGATCCTGAGAGTTGGCCTTACTTCACAGGGCAACAGGAGTGTGCCCTGGCCTCAGACCAAGCTGCCACAAGATCCCAGCAGCTCCAGAGCACCACGTGCCCTGCAGTGTGGCTGGGGCCAGCCTCTATGGCAACCCCAGCCTTGTGCTAACACAGCACAGGTGTGGCTGGGGTATCCATGGAGACCAGCCACAGCCGTGAGGTCAGGGGCTGCTGGGAAATGGAGTCTGGTTGCTGTCCAGATCCATCATTTTGCCCACCTCTGCTTTATAACCTACATTTAGATGATTGCATGCTGAGCAAAAGTTATTGTACTTCATATTCATACCATAATCAATATGTAGCCATTACTTTAATATTAGACTTTGTCATATAAAAGATGGGATGTTTATGCATTATTCTTTGCCAGACATTATTTGTTGTACCTGAAAAGAGAAGTGTTGATTTTTTCCACAAAATGAAAATCCTCTGCATCTCATACTAATACTTTTTCCTGTTTTTCATGTGTGCAGATCACCGTCACATCCAAGTGTCAATTACACACATTTAATTTTTAGTCGACTGCATATTCTTTGCCACATGCAGCTGGAGCTACAGTCAATTATTAAGGCTTTTTTTGTAATGCAAGAAAGAGAAACAGATATAGTAACAGAAGCATAAACACAACCTGATAAATTGTTGATATCTGTACTTAAATGCACACAACCAAAAATGGAAAGTAGCAGCTAACTACAAAGTGCACTGCTTAATGAAGGAGGGACACTGGCAAAGTTGGACCAAGGACATTGAAAATGAACAGCTAACATTAGAGAATGGAATGTAGTCTATTTATTTTACATACAAGGACGATGCTCTAAACTGCTGAAACAATCAACCAAGGCCCCAGTTCTGAAAGCAGTTATACCCCTGAGCCACTATACTAAAATAAATAGCATTACTCATCTGCACGGAGATTATATGATGGAGCTCAGAGACCACAAAGATTCCTGGATTCACCTAAGAAAACTAAGTAGAATGGTACCTCAGAGGTTATTTAGTCCATCTTCTATCAATCAACTACAGGATAAATTATATCTCTATAATCCTAGAAAGGTATTTATTTGCCTAACCTGCTTTTGAAGATTTCCCATAATGGGCATTCCATGCCCTCCCTGGGTCATCTTTTCTCAGTGCTTACATCACCTCATAGTTGTAAATCTTGCATCTAACTTACTACATTTTAAGTCTGTTATTTCTTGTTCCAAGACAAGAAGAATGGTTTATAACTCTACTTTTTCAGTAACCTTTTGCATATTGAACACTATTATCAATCCTTCTCTTTTCTAAATTATACAAATCTAGTTCTTTCAACCTGTCATCCTACCAATAGGTCATATTTTGTAAACCTCTGAGCAGTTTTGTTCTGGTCTCTCTTCTGGCTATTCTTCAATTGGTCTAGAAGTGTGGCGCCCAAAAATCAACCTCAGATTCCAGATGAGACTTCACCAGTAATACTGGGTGCATTGACACATGCATTTGATCCTGGATCAGTTTACTCATCAGTAAACTACTTGTGAGTAAACGCCTCATGGCAGGTGTCTATACATGCAGGGAAGCAGGAGCAGATTTGCTACTTATAGCAGCAAATTACTCCTACTTCCTGGTGCCCTCCAATGAGCCCCAGCTGCCACCAGGGGCAGCTCTAAGGATCTCCCAACCCCTGCACCCTGACCGCAATCTCAGAGCAGGGGTTTGGGCAGGGGGCATAGTACCTGCCCAGGCTCTGGTGGTGAAGCCCTCCCTGGCAGCAGACAGCTTCCAGGGGTAGGAAGCAATCTCCTGCCCCCTGGTGGATGGCTGACCAGGAACAAATGTCCTCCCATTCAAGTGTCTAGACAAGTGCTACTGCACTATTATTAATCGAAATTATATTTCCGACTTGCATTTGCAGGTATCAAATTTATTCATGATTAGCATGGTTTACTGAATAGTAAGCATGTGCACATATAGACACATGTGCAGTAAACTATACTACTTTACAGTTAAGCATATTGCGTAGATGTACCCCCGAATGGCAAGTAAAATGTCTTACCTATGACGCTCCTGCTTGTATGGACCAATGCGGAATTGGGAAATAAAACTGGAGCCAAACATTGTTTAAAAGGCTTTAAATATGTACATAGTTTGAGAGGGATTTTTAATAAGTGTTAAATTTTCAAGTATTTATGTAAAAAAATTAGATTTTTTTTTTAAGCAGAGTTGCTCAATTTCACTTGTTCGTGGTTTTATCTTCTAATTCAAACACATTCAAGACGGCATTCATAGTTTGTGACCACTCGATCTCGTCATCCTTTGGGGTGCTCTAGTGAACAGACATTTCCCCAGATCCAGGTGACCACCCCTGATAAACCTATAGGTGGCCACCAGATCGCCCCTGAACCTGCGCTTTTCCAGGCTGAAGAGTCCCATAGCTCTCAGCCTTTCACCATAAAGTCTGTTTTCCTGACCTCTGATTATGTGCATGGCTCTCCTTTGGACTCTCTGAAGGTTCTTCATATCCTTTTTGAATTGTGGAGCCCAAAACTGGACGCAGTACTCCAGCTGCGGCCTCACCAAGGCCAAGTACAATGGGAGAAAGACGTCCTGGGATTTGCTTAAGAAGCATCTATGGATGCAAGCCAGTTTTTTGCTCACTTTATTAGCCACAGCATCACACTGAAGGCTCATGTTCATCTTGTGGTTAATCATGACGCCCAAGTCCCTTTCATCTGTAGTGCTAACCAGTGTAGCACTGCTGAGCCTATAAGCATGGTGCAGGCTTTTCCTCCCAAGGTGAAGAACCTTGCATTTTTTGGTGTTGAACACCATCAGGTTCTCATCCTCCCATTTCCTGAGCCTGTCAAGGTCTGCCTGGATCACTCTCCTGTCCTCAGGTGTTGATGCTTTACCCCAGAGTTTGGTGTTGGTGGTGAACTTGGCCAACCCACTTCTGACAGCAATGTCTACATTATTGATGAAGATGTTAAAAAGTATAGCCCTTAGGACAGAGCCTTGTGGGACCCCACTGGTCACAGGGCTCCACGATGATTGACTTCCATCAACCACCATATTCTGGGTCCTAACATGAAGCCAGTTCCCTAGCCAGCAGATCATGGTGTTATCAAGGCCTCAGTTAACCAGTTTTGCCAAGAGGTGATTATGGGGTACCAGATCAAAGGCTTTTTTAAAGTCAAGATGTATGACATCAATCTCTTCCCCCTTGTCCAAGTGATAGGTCACCTAGTCATAAAAGGAAATGAGATTGGTCAAGCAAAACCTACCTGCAACAAACCCATGCTGGGTATCCCTCAGGATATTGCCGTTAGCTAATCTCTTGGGATGGCCTCTTTGATAATCTTTTCCAAGACCTTCCCCAGAACAGAGGTCAGGCTGATGGGCCTGTAGTTTGCTGGATACTTTCCTCCCTTTCTTGAAGATAGACACCACATTAGCCTTCTTCCAATCGTCAGGCACTTATAAGTGACAGGAGTTCTCAATGATCTGCGCAGGGGATGAGCTACGATGCTTGCCAGCTCCTTGAGTACCCTTGGGTGTAACCCAACAGGGCTGGATGACCTGAAGGTATCCAGCATGTCAAGGTGTTCCTTCATGAGGTCAGCTTTGATGGAGGGCAAGGAATCTCCCTCACCAGGGCCTCCATGACCCATAGTGGGCAGGGGTGTCCCATGGGACTGGTGAAAAACTGATGCAAGGTACCCATTAAGCAAGCTTGCTTTTTCATTGGTATCAGTTGTCAGTTGTCTGATCTGGTTTAGAAGAAGTCCAACGTTGCCCTTGCTTTTCCTCTGGCTCCCCACATATCTAAAAAAGGATGTTTTATTGTCCTTGATATTTGTAGCTAGCTGGAGTTCCATCATAGCCTTGGCTTTCCTGGTTTGCTCTCTGTAGGTCCAGACCAGAGCAGAGTATTCCTCCTTGGTGGTGCTTCCAGTCTTCAGAACCCAAGTTTGTAATGATCTTTGTCCTTAAACAGCTAGAGTCAATGCCCACTTATTTGTTACTCCTCCCCTATACTTAGTAGCAGATCAACAAGATCTAATGGCGTGTGTAAATGAAACAGGGGTGTACTTTGTCCTTAATTGAAGCAGTGGGTTTTTAAAAACACTGCTTCAATTTAGGGTGAAGTAAACCCCCATGTTGTGTATACAAATGTCTTACCTGCCTCTGCGGCAGCAGGGAGGGAAGGGTGAGCTGCCAGGAGGTGGAGTGGTCCCTGGGCTGCAGGGCAGGAGGAGCTGGTGCTTCCCTCTGAGGCAGCGGCACCCCACCCCAGGTGGCACCCACCTGCAGGTACCCAGCTCAGGCGGTCACAGGGACCGCCACAGCTGCAGAAGGACCAACTCCTCATGCAGCTCATTCAGGCAGGCAAGCTCCAGGAGGAAAAAAATGGTCAGGCTTGCCACTTTTTTTTTCTCTTTTGGTGGAGCCTGCCTTCCTGGGCTGCTGCACCCCAAAGCCATTTAAAGCACATTACACTGCTGAATGTGCTACAGTGGCTGGAATTAATGCACAATACACTGTTGCCAACATGTGCAAGCACCAATGCCATTAAAGTGGTGCAAAAGCATTTAATCCACTTCAGTGTTGTGCATACATGTGCTTCATTTCATCTACACATGCCCATTAGATACCAGATATTTTTTAAAGTATCCTTTCCCTAAACTTACAAAGGTTTTCATATATCATGCTGCCAAAGCAAATCTTCAGGAAAAAACCCCACACATTTATGTTGATTAACAACAAACACACTTTACTTTTGCCATGTAATTGACAAATATGAAACAAAACACCTGTGAAAGAGAGACCTCTGCCTGTGTGCATATTGCTCAGCCAGCTGCCTGTTTACTAGACTGGATAACGTCTTTTACAAATGAAACCAACAGTTCTTATTTCTGCTTGGCCACTATTTTGAAAAAGATAATAACCTGACAGGACAGGTCATTGTTCATACAAAATACCAGAAAGTTATATTTCAATGGAAAGTGTCAGTACATCACTGACTCCAGTGGCACTACCTCTCAGATTTTTACAATTTACACAAGCAGGAGATTGGTAGTAATGATTGTAACCAAGAAAGGGGTGGGAGAACTATTATCAAAGGAGGCATAGAAAGTGCACCCACATGTCTTGTATCAGTAACAGAAATTACATCAGTGGGAAAAGAGATACACTGAGGAAATGATAATTTATAGACATTCAATGTCTCAGATTTTTAGAATATAAAGACATGCTGGGAGCAGACATGACAAAATAAAGGTTTCCCTCAACAAGGATCATAGTAATCACCCACCTGAACAACTTAATTTGTCACTCTTTTAGCATAACTGAAACTAATGAGACATTCACATTTAGTATAGCAAATGTTTGCACACCGACACAGTGTCATGCACCGTCCTCAGCAATACCTACTATAAAATAATTGAAAAGATAACCCAGTACTAACTTTGTTACTGAAACCTCCCCCCGCAAATGCTTTTAAGCATATGTAAACTTGTGTGCACACACACGTGTATTGAACTTATATCAGTCTCCAATGCAAAGAGTAGCGAGAAGTCATCACTGTGGAAAGCATCATTTTACACCAGTAAAAAGCTGTGTAAAACATGAGGATAAACCCCAATGGTAAATTGCTGATCATTTACTTCTTTATTCATAGTTTTCCAAACAAGTTTCACAGTTATCTTTAAACAGTTCTATTTTGAAAGGTGAAAAAAAAATCCTGTAAATGGATCTTATTTATTTATTTTAACAATCTCAATACAATACCAGGAGGATACCATCACAGAATAAAGAACACGTCTGATAATATAGAGAATGTTTCATTAGCAGTAAGTAATAGAGTGAGTAGCATAAATTGTAGGAAGGAAAATCATAAGGCATCATTGCATTCTAAATCTCATGCTTGCCTCCAAACCACACCCGAAGTACCAGCTACTGTCTTACTTTCCTGAGCATTTTGGTGTGACACCCATGTATGTACATCCCCCTTGAAATTGTATTTTATTTCAGTACCAGTCTTCACCCAAGGATGACAAAGGAAAGTAGTTTTTGAGTCAAAGGAGAAAGCATCAGTTAGAGTAGCATTTTGATTTTGTTTTGTTAACGAAATGTAGCCAATATATTTGATGAATTTGAATTAATGACTGTAAAATGTATCGAGATACCTGCACAGAATGTATGCAGTAAAAATTGTTCCAAGTAAAATACAATGAATAAATACAAGAACTTTTGAAAAAAGGCCGCTTTTAACTTCACATGAGAAAAGTGTTTGTCTTCCAAAAGATCACACATCTTTAGTTCAGTTTTGAGGATTGTGAAAACTCAAAGCCATTACAGTTCCACCCAGTTTCATGTTACAAAACTTGGGAAAATACATTCTCCCCTTATTTACAGATCAGAGTTTTGATTACAAAGTCATCCCAGGGTATGTCTGCATTGAAGAGTATATCGTAGAAATGCTGGAGCTAGGTTTGGTACTCACAAGGGTCAAACAGTGGCAACACATAACTTCATATGACAATTTAAGTATCTCCTTGGCAAGGTAAATTAGCCTGCAAACAGCTTATACTCTCAGGGCTCAACCCCTTTTAGTTTCCCAAGTTTGAAGCTACATTGTTAAAAGTTTGCTCTGTATCTTAATATTTATTACAATGTTGATATACTCTTAATGATGTATCCTGATAGTTTCATAGTTTCTAGGGTCGGAAGGGACCTGAGCAGATCATCTAGTCCGACCCCCTGCCATGGCAAGAAAGAATACTGGGGTCAATCGACCCCAGCAAGATGTGCATCTAACCTCCTCTTAAACACCCCCAGGGAAGGAGCCTGCACCACTTCTCTTGGAAGTTGGTTCCAGACCCTAGCC
>NW_017728886.1:131076689-131109105 GCF_001723895.1 Crocodylus porosus | reverse complement strand
GCAGTACTCCAACTGCGGCCTGACCAGTGCCGCATAGAGGGGGAGGATCACCTCTTTGGACCTGCTCGAGATGCATCTGTGGATGCATGATAAGGTGCGTTTGGCCTTCCTAACTGCCTCCCCACACTGCCGGCCCATGTTCATCTTGGAGTCAATGATGACCCCCAGATCCCTTTCCACCTCCATGCTGACAAGAGGTGAGTTCCCTAACCTGTAGGTATGGTGCCGGTTGTTCCTCCCGAGGTGTATCACCTTGCATTTGTCTGTGTTGAAACCCATCCTATTCTCGTCCGCCCACCCTTGTAGCCTGTCTAGGTTGCTAGCAATTCAGGAACTGACAGATTTCCTTGAAACTTAACCCAGCCTGGAAAACGAGATGTATGAATTGCAGACCTGTTTCCATATCTTCTCATAATTTGGAGTTTCTAACAAAAATGAAGTTTTGCTGTAAATATTTCAGCTAAAACTAAAAACGACTCATTCAAGTGACCTATATTTTCAAGCTTCTTATTAATATAACATAGTTAAAAGCCAATAGGCCTGTCTGTTGATTAGAATAGTTTGGTAATTACACAATTATTTATTTTTAGACATAGCATTGCCTATCTACAGATTGTATGGTTCTGCTTAGAAAATTGGTAACATTCCCTGTTTGTCAGCAGAATTAATATACAAAACTTGCTAGAATCGCTCTGTATCACATGATCAATTGAACCCCAGAAAAAGCCTGATTTTATCATTAAGTACTGTGGCTAACAATATGCAGCCACAAATAAAATAAATGATGTTGCTCTGTGGTAGATAGGGCTTGCTGTCAGCAGATAATGAATTGTATTCAGTTACAGTAGGCAATGAACATTTTTTTCTGCATGGAAAGCAGAATAGTTATATGGAAAAAAATATAATATCAGTTATTAAATGATTCTGTAGCTGCTGTAGTGGAAGAGTATTTAGCATGCTGCTTGGTCTGCAATTATCATTCTGACTTGTAATGATGAAGTGCAAGTCATTACCAAATCCTGACTAAGAGCAAGTATGTGTGTATGTGGACAGGAGCTGGATGTATTGAGGGCGAAGTAGTTGTATTTGTGTACGACAACACAGATGACAGAGCCCAGGATGAAGTATACATGAGAGCTAAGGATAAAGCATTCTTGACTGAAGGGTTCAGACTACAAACTCCCAGGGTGTGTCCATATGTGGTGTGAATGTTTTGTTCCCCGGGACAACTGGTAGCATCTCACCCTGTGCCACTGCTAGCTCTCCCTGGGGAATGCCTGTGCCATGTGTGCTGTGGTGCATGGCAAGTTACCACAGGTGGGATACAGGAGGCTCAAGCCAGAAGTGGGATGGCCCCAGCAGACCTACCTAGGTCCTGGGGGCCTCCCGGGACTACAGCCACATCGCTTCTGCCACACAGAGCCTGGCTGGAAGTGGAGCACAGTGCCACTCCACATTTTTTTCCATGGGTATTCAGGGTGATAAAACCCCTCAAGGTGGCAAACAACAGAATGTGTAGTATGTCTGCAGTGGCACATACCACATGGCTGCTCTCATCTGGATGCAGCCCCAGGGGATATCAGGCAGATAAAGAACCTGCCTTTTGTTTTTAGGCAACAGTGAAAATCTTCTGCAAAAAAGATTATGCATATTATTGAGACTCCCTTCTACATTTACTAAGTTAAAAAAAGAGGTGTAAAAAAATATATTTTTAAAAACTTTGATGCTAAATTTCTACCTTGAAAGGGGGCAGGAGGGGGGAGGCAAATGTCAAATGTTCCATGAAATTCAATAGTATTGTAAATGATTTTATGTAGACGGTAATCACATACTATGTTGATGGGTGTAGCACGGCACAAAGGTGCCTGCTACTTGGAAAGCCAGAGTAGTGGCTCAGGTGCTGTTTGCTAGGGGCAACTGGAGGGAGCTAAGGACACACATCTGTCCGGTCAGCTGACCAAAAGGGGCAGGGCCTGGCTCCTACGTAATTTGTAGGCCAAAGGCCAGGAGGGGGGAAGGCTGGCGGCCAAGGAGGAAGGTGCTTGGCCCTGAATGAGTGAAAGGAAAAGGCCTGGATGGGCGAGCAGCTAGGGACATGGGTGAGAGATGCTGTGGTGTGGTTTGGAGGATGTTTTAGCTATGAGGCATAGATTTGTGTTATAGCCCAGGGGCTCGTGTTTGGTTGTTGTTAGACTGGAGGTTCGGGCAAGGCTATAAGGGAATGGAGGAGGCCTCATAGGGGAACCACAGTAGAGTGTGGACCCCAGCCCCAGATAGAGGGGCAGCACTGCTGAGAAGCCCCAGAGAGAGGGGCAGCAACTGTTAAGCCAAAAGGGGTGCAGCAGAGGGAGTGTGCTTCCCAAACTGCCAGAAAGGACAGTGCAGGGCGGGTGCCAGGTGCCAGGAAAAGGCATAGTACTGGGACAGGGCTGACCCCAAGTAGCCTGGAAGGCAGAACTAACAAGGTCGTGGAGAACCTGAGCATCGGGGGGTGCAGGCTGAGCAAGAAGCCCCCGAGAGTGGATAGCAAGAAGCCCAGAGGGTGGACAGCAAGATGCCCCAGAGAGAGAGGGGCAGCGACCAGCATTGAGCACCATGAAGTACAGGGTGAGGTGGGACTCCAGAGAGCCCAAGCGGGATGAGACTGGGAAGGGACAGAGCGTCAACAGGGTGCGGAGCAAGGCAGGGCTGTAGGACACCCAAGTGCCAGTGAGACTGAGGCAGCTCTGGCAGGAAAACCATAGCCAAGAGAACGAAGGGCAGCCTCCCTACAATAAATACGTAAGATCAGAGATGTGGCAAGCGAGATTCCAAGGGTGCTTAGACAATGCTTGGCACGGTACAGAGGGCACCTTATGGGTGAGCACGGCGACCCTAGGACGCCATCCTGCTACAATGGGTAATGCATTAAATATAAAGTAAATCTCTTGCAATATGGCAGCAATGAGTCCTGGCCTGACTGTTCTTTGGGCACGCTCCAAGCTTGGACATATTCTTATGAGGATACTCTGGGTCACCCTTCTGCAGTTATTCTTGATACAGTAGAGTTTGATGTGCTTTTTCGGTGATGCAAACAAGCCCTTAATGTTAGGGGAAAAGGCTCTAATTATCTCCTATCATACTTATAGTTGTTTTTGTACCCATTCTAATCAGTCTAGAACCTTGGCTTACATGACATAAGATCACACCAATAATGAATAATAATTCGTATGGTCATAGAATATTACAGCTAGAAGTGACTTCCTAATCTAACCCCTGCTCATGGCAACCTCAGCCTTGTTAAAACTTTCCCTGACAAAAATTTGTTTAACCTCCCTTCTCAATCATAGGCCTTATCAAGAATGAAAATGAGAAAGAATAAGAGGAGTTCAGAATACTTACCAGCTGGAAGAGAACTAGACACAGCAAGCTACGGCCAGAAACAAAAAACTACCTTAAGGCTGCAACTAGTTGCTTGTAAGAAGTTTAAAAGGTCATGAAAGGAAGTAAGTCATACTAAAAAAGGGGGTATCTACAAGTTCATTAAATGCACTGTAATTACAATACATTAAGTTTAGTACCTGTAATAACAGGTACTAAACTTAATGTGCCATAATGGATGCTACTGCACATTAGCACAGATGAACACTTTCTAGTGCCCATTGGTCTAACCTACTGTGCTTTTAGTGCCCATTGGACTGATCTACTGTGCATCAGTGCAGATGAATACTTTTGCCAGCTAATGTGCAGTAGAATTAGTCCAATGGGCATTAAGTGTCTCATGTCGACACACCCAAATTGACCTTTCTTAATGGGGATTAGTAGGGATCAGAAAAGCATGGAGGAAAGGGTTAAAAATGAGAGAATTTAACAAATCTGTGTAGGCAAATGGACTGGATGACAAAATGTTACCTTTCAGCCCTACTTTCCTATGAACTTTAAAGACACTTAGCTCAATACCACCTGTGAAAGAGTAAAAATATTTTAAGATCAAGAGGTGTCATCATAATGACCTAGCCTGATGTCCTGTTATCATGTGAACTAGATTAGGGGTAGCCAACCTACGGCAAGCATGATGTAAGTGGCACAAGCAGCCTCTGTGTGTGGTGAACACCAGACTGGGGAAGGAAATGGGAAAACAGCAGCACATAGTGCATGGAGCAGAAAGCAGAACAGCAGATTGTATAGGGAAAGGGGACTAGAGTGGCAATGGGGGAGGGTGAAGGACTTATCCTGTAGCACACTTGCTGAAAGGGTTGGCCCCCACTAGCCTAGATAACAGCTAAAATTGCCAGGTGTGTGTTAGTGGGAAGAGAACAAAAAAACAACAACCAGGTGCAATCTCAGGACCTCAAAGACTAGTGGACTCTGGCACCAAAAGTTGCAGTAGAAGTCATTGCCAGGACAGTAGTAGTCCTCATATGTGGAATGAGCCTCAAGCATTGCCCTATAAACAAATGTTGCTCAGGCTCTTTTCTTAGATATAGATGCTAACAAGAGCATAGTTGCTCTTCACTTCTGGCCTGATTCCAAAGTGAGTGGAGTGACTTATGAGTGACTTAAAGCCAGCTTCATCTTCCTGGTTTTCCCCTATATCCATAGTATATTTAGATTACAAAAAACAAAAAAAACAAACAAACAGACCCCTCTGACTGTATTCATGCTTATAGATATATTTGGAGTATTAGAACTGGGTTGAGTGCTACCTGGAGCCTAATGTGTTTATGAGATAAGACACTTCATCATGTACTTGTTTATACCACAAAACAGTTTAGCTGTAGTACACTTGGCTTGCTTTTTTTGATGCAGATGGTCCTTTATAAATGAACTGAACAATGTACATCCTGAACTCATTCGTCTTGGTTGGCAGATGAGATATGCTTCCCTAAATGTCATTTCCTTTAAAATATTAGAGCAAAAGATGAACTGGGCAAAGTAATTTATTAGATTGTTTAGCATGAAATATGTCTTTTGTATAGGTCCAAGGGGAAAAAAAGAACAACTTTCGTCTCCAAATAAAGTACTCTCTCAATTTGATATCAGTTTTGTCAATTGAATTTGAAAGACCACAGTTAAAATGCAATGGAAGTTACTACCATAACTCTTAATAGGCAATGACACAAAGTATTCTACTTTCAAGTAAACTTTAAATACATGACCTCAGTCTGGGTTGCAGTTTATCTCTAAAATATTGTCTGTTAGGCAGAAAGAATCCACTTCATCATGAGTGTGTATATGAAATGTTTAATGTTATAATCATTTTATGACCTCTTGATATAGCACTTAATTCTCAAAGAGAATGATTTGTGCTGCCAAATGATGACTACTGGGATTTCCCTAAGCAGAAATAGTGCTGTATAAGCTGGCTAGTATGGGGTGTAGCAGTCTTTTGCTAAGGCAGCCCGGAGCTTGTGATTTGACCACAGCTGCAGCCCAGAAGTCTCCGCCCTCCCTTACCCAGTCCTCCCACAATGGCCAATGGCCTACATTCACTCTGCTTCATCCCTCACTGAACATTCACAACCTTATTGCAGCAAGAGCAGCAGGTTCTGCAGCAGAGGGGAGTACTATGGATAGGCTGGCAGCACAGCACAACTCCACGCCAGCAATCCCCTGTGACAGGTCAAAATTCTCCAAGCCAGATCAGACCTCTTTGCAGGCCAATTCTGGCCCATGGGCCATAGGTTGCTGACCACTACTCTAGCAGGTAGAGGCACTAACAGCCAGAGTCTGTACTTTGAGTGGCATGGTTTTGGGAGCTGTGGCACCTGGGCTAGCATTAGCAGTGGCTGCCATTAATGTACTCTCCCTTTATAAATTCAGGGTGGGTCTACACTTTGAATACTCATCTCAGTTCTTGTCCCCACACCTTGAAAAGGATATAAAAGAATCAGAGAAGGCAACCAGGAAGATTAGTTGTATGGTGAGGTTTCCATAAGAAGAGAGACTACAGAGGTTAGGCCTATGCAGTTTAGGCCAGTTTAGAAAATAGGAACTTAAAGGGGGATACGATGAGGGTTTACAAAATACTAAACGGTGAAGAGAAAGTAAATAGGGTTTTATTATTTACTATCTCTCACAATGCAAGAACTAAGGGTATGAAATTAGTAGGCAGTCAATTTAAAAGGAATACAAGGATGTATCTAAATATGCACTTTATTTGGGAGTGGACCAATTAGCTCTGCAGTAAAGCATCACTGATTATTAGGCCTGTGCACAGTGGCTAGTATTCACTCCAGATTCAGATTTGGCAGATTCAGGGGACAGTGATTCAATTCGGTGATTCCAATCACTGTGCCGAATCGATTCAGCTGAATCTGATTTGGAGACTCAGCCAAATCAGTCAAATCTCCAAATTGAACAGGCCCCATCCCCCAGCCACTCTCCCAGTCCCATCAATGGCTCCGATCAATGGCTGCCTCATCCCAATGCTTTAAAAAAAAAAACACCACGCCTCCCAAAAAAACCCCCACAGTCACTGGCTTCTGCCAGGTTGGGATGGGGGGGGAAACAATCTCCACCATCCCCCACTGCTCCCCACTGCCCCATGCTGTATGCAGGAGCTCTGCTATGAGCTCCCAGGGACCCTGATGGCTGCTGCAGCATCTGGTGAGTACAGGGCTTTTTTCTTTTCTTTTCTTTTCTTTTCTTTTCTAAGTGCCAGGACATTGCAGCCAGGCAGGGAAGCCATTAACGGGGCTGGGAGAGTGGGTGGAAGTTGTGGGGTGCTCAGGGGGGGCTGGGGAAACAAGCAGGGGATGGGGCCTGGTGGGAGTCCCCCCATGGTCCCCTCCCCCCTCCTTCAACCACCTCCTCACGGTTTACTGAGATTCAAAAATGGATTGGACAAATTCTTGGAGGAAAGGGGAATCGGGAACTTTTGAGCATGGGACTTAGCCTCTGAATCAGAACTTCTTAGACCTCAGATGCTGGAAACTACAAGTGAGAGATGAGCAATGGAAAAAAATCCTGGTCATACCCAGTTCACTCTCCCTTTCAGCATCAATTTTGTGCCACTGACACACAGGATACTGGGCAAGATGTATCTACAACCTAACCCAGTAAATGGCAGTTCTTATGTTCTTATGTTAAGAAGACACCCAAAGCTAGAAAACACCTAATCCCTTATTACACTATTGCTAGGACAGAAACAATAATTCAACCTATAAATAGGTTGCCAGCCTAACTTAGTGTTTTGATTCATTGAGAAAAAAAATCATTATGAAATATTTTAACAAATACCTTTTTGTTAGCTCTTTTCAGGACGAGCCTGCAGTATGGCTACAAGAAAGCCCGAACATATGGATTTCTGTACAGAAGACTTAAACACATTTGCTACACAGTAGAAAAATGCTGGTAGCATCCTTTATTATTAAGGATAACCCATGCTTCCTATTATGCCTTTGCCAAATTTTAAGGTCAAAGATGACATCTTTCCATACTGAGCATCTTGCTCAGGCTGAATTTGGGGGCAAGCTGGTATAGCCTTTCCCCCAAGAATAAGGGCACAGACAATATGTTTTTCACTGTTAAAAACAATTCTACTGACCTTTCCATTGAAAACCTTGCGTGTTTTGAAGGAGAGCCGAAAAGTGGTAGTCAATATATCTGTGATCATCCCCATGACATTTGGACAAGTTTAAACCTTGGAAAAATGCAGGTTCACAGATATGCAGTAAGGATTTTCCAGAGCTAACAGGTAAAAATCTCTAAATGTTCCATTCTCAGTGACAGAATTCACGCCTAGTACTGACCAGATGGTGTACATACCATCCATGAGAAGCAAGTGCTCTAACCAGAGTGAAGCTGTACTTTCCCTTTTATACCTGCTCTGAACTGAAGGAGAGCTGAGAGGAAAGGACATGTCTCCTGTGGACTCCTAATGATCTCCTGGTTGTATTGGACGGCATTGAGGAAGTTGTCCAGTTCAAGTGTAGAGGAAAAAAGTGATATACAAAGGGCATTTTAGAGAAGTGCTGGAAAGACAGATTGAGACAATGAACATGAACGATCATGAACAAATGGTACCTTCTGACACTGGAGGAGGGGGCACCATGATGGTGAGGAGCAAGCAGGGACCACCCTCAGTCACTAGCATTGGTGTTGGCAGCGGTGAGCAGGGACCACCCGCAGACGCTGGTGTCGGTGACAATAGTGGGGGGTGGTGACAGGTGAGCAATGACCACCTGCAGACACCAGCAGCCACGTCGGCAACAAAGGTGGGGGCCCTATAGGGAAAGAAAACAAATCTAACAGGAAAATATTGTACAGTGGAAAAACAATCTTTCTTGCACTAGATTTCATAGACATTAGGGCTGGAAGGGACCTCGGAAGATCGAGTCCAGCCCCCTGCCCAAAGGGATCCCAGCAAGATAAGCATCCAATTTGCTCTTGAAGGTGTTCAACGTAGGTGCTTGAACCACCTTTGATGGCAGGCTCTTCCAGACCTTGGGGGCTCAGACAGTAAAGAAATTCTTCCTTATGTCCAGCCTGAAACTGTCTTGTAGTAGTTTATGACCATTCAACCTCACCGTCCCTTGGGGCACTCTGGTGAACAAATGTTCCCCCAGATACTGGTGGTCACCCCAATAAACTTATAGGTGGCCATCAGATCACCCCTGAGCCTGCACTTCTCCAGGCTAAAGAGCCCCATGGCTCTCAGCCTATCATCATAAGGTCTGTTTTCCTGACCTCTGATCATGCGCGTGGCTCTCCTCTGGACTCTCTCAAGCTTCTCTACATCCTTTTTGAATTGTGGAGCCCAAAACTGGACGCAGTACTCCAGCTGTGGCCTCACCAAGGCTGAGTACTAGGGGAGAATGACGTCCCGGGATTTGCTCGAGAAGCATCTATGGATGCAAGCCTGTGTTTTGGTTGCTTTACTAGCCGCAGCATCACATTGCAGACTCATGTTCATCATGTGGTCAATGATGACCCCCAAGACTCTTTCTTTCATAGTGCTAGCCAGTGTAGCACTAAACATTATTCAGCCTTGTCCAGCAGTCCAAATAAGGCCAAAGTTCAATTGAATTATTAGAAAGACTCCTAGTGATGCTGGTAAGTTTGGGATCAGATTCTAAGGCTGGGAGTTACACAAGTGGTACACATTAGTTTAACTCTCTCCACTCTGAAGTCAACCAGTGGCTTTAGTTGAAAGAGATTGGTCATAATGATGTTTTTGAAGAACTCATTTTGAGTGAGACTCACTAAATTTCATTCCCCCCCAAAAAAAAAAAATACTGAATTACAAACCCCATTTTGAACAAACAGTTTAAATAACCAAGTTATTTCTATGACTGTTTTGCTGCTTTTGTAAAAGAGAAGTTTTAAACCCTATGCAGTTACATCCAGGATCTAAATCATTGATTAAATCAGGACAGCACATACAATTTAAACATCATTACTGTGATTATAGATTCCATCCAGTAAAGGCCATTTGTTCCATTCAGTAGATTATCAGACCTAATAAGCTCCTGGTCCACAGCTAGGACTCCAATGCTACCACAATACACATACATAATAAATAGTCTGGGGAAGTAAATGGCCCTGATTCCAGTAGGCAGTCTCATTTTTCAGGCTCCATTGGCAGTCCCTTCAAAATGTTTCATCATATTAAGCAAACATTTCATCTGCAAGTCATATTAAGTACTCAAATGAAATTTTTATTAAGAAGAACCATTTTAGAAAACTGAAGATGATGTACTGAGTTTTATATTTAGAAAACACCATGAAACATTCTCCAGTCCACGCTCATTTTTGATCTCATTATAATACCAACTACATTTTCAGGCATTTTAGAGCGATATAAAAATGGTTATGACAAGGAAGTTGTAAAGCCAACAATTTAAAAATCTAACATAAATATTTAAAATAGATGTTGGACATAACAATGATGAATAAGATGTGTTACTGTGCATGAAACATATTCAAATTTTTAGCTGCTGATGGTTTCATTTTTCTGCTGATGTTAAAAGTTCATATGGAATGTGTGTTATTAAAAAGCACTACCGCAGATTCATTGTCAAATGCAAGACTCTCAGAATCACTACAGTGGCCAACTAAAGAATATTGCTTTTGAATTGCATGTTGTTTTTTGCTATATGAATATTAAGATTGAAAAGAAAGTAACAGGTCTTTGTGAAGTTAAAATAAATATTTTACCTAACAAATTCTCTTTAAGGCTAAGCAGGTTAATTTAAGCTGCCTAATAACTTTGGCTTCTGCTTAATGGATCAAAGGACAAGTTCATCTAAAGAATACCTTATTATGTCTAAAAAATAAAAATTATCTGAGGACATGGTTACTTTATGACTTCACTCCGATATCAGAGAAATAAAAGGAAAACTTGGTGATTAGAAAGCTATGATAAATGTTTTAAAGCACCAGTATATTCTAAAAAAGCTTTCTAAACATAAAATAGGAAAACATTATACATTATTGGTGCCTAAATTACATATTATTTTAAATTCTGGTACCTTTAGAAAATCACATTAACAAATGATGGACAAAACCAGAGGTGTGAATAGAAATTCTCACATCTGGGGTGGACATGCTGTCAAGCATCAGCACCCACTCCCTTTATGTCAGTAACCAAAAAATCATTCATGCCTCAACATATATGTTTAATCATATAGTTCAGAAGGCAACAAGATTACTCCTTGCAACACTTTAAGTGCAGAGCAAATATTTTCAATGGCGCCTTGAGACTGGGGCTGAGAATTCCCAGATACCTGTGCACCGTCTGTAATGTATGAAAGAATGGAGCTTATTGTATAATCACAAGGATTAGGAAAATGAGCATGAGTGCTCTCTACTGCACTGAGGTCTTCTGGCTCCACCACAATGCAGCCTGTGGAGGGGCAGTTTCTGGCAAACCATATGCTCTATGGATAGAGGGATGGTTCCCAGTTCTCCATAAACAGTCTACTCCTGTTGCGATTGGGGGAAGGGTAGCTCTTTGTGAACACCCCTGCTGCATGGATGTCTCCATCCCTTCCCTTCCACTCCCACCATAGTCTGATACTATACTTGGATAGGGTTGGGTGGGAAAGGCTAGTTTCCTGTGTTCTGCCTAGCTGCTGCAACATGCTCTGCTACTACAGCTACTGATTTAAAGAGGACATCATTTAACCCAGTAATGAAATCTAGTTAATAATTCTGTTGTTGATGTGATAGCCAAAGTAAAATTTACCAATAAAATGAACAGTAAAAATTATCATTTTTAACTTCTCTACTAAAAGCTAAGACTATTGGTTATAGTACACTCTTTCCATGGTGTACTTTTTAATGTTGCACGGGAAAGAGTGCCAGGTAAAATTTAACCATCAGTGGTCTCTGTTCTTGGAACACCATTATTCACAAATGAGCTATCTAGGCCATGTCACACAAGTATCAATATACCCTTTATATTGCATCATGCTGTCATGAATTTAATATTTATCATACATTTTACAGAAATCACCATTTCGGAAGTTCTATTGGGAATTATTTTAATATTGTATTAGAAATTTTTGTAACCTTCTGCAAAAAGTCAGGCTTTCTCAATGTTAAATCCAACTGCATAGACTAAAAAGCAAGAGGAAAAAAACATTTTAGAATCTTCTGAAACACAAACTAAAAAAAGTGCCTTTCTTATACCATAATGCTAGGGTCCTATCGATTTCATGTTACAGATGGAATGAAGTATTTTCCTCCTTAGACATGGTCAATTTCTGGCCCTCTCAAACTAGAAAACATTCATTTCAAGGACTGATGAATTGCGTGCATAATACAGTTGCTTACCTACATGGGTTAATTGCCCCATAAAGGGACAACAGACTCAGTTGCAGGGTAGCAGCAGAGAGGAAGGAGCAGAGAGGAAGGAGTAGAGAGATACAAAAAAGCCAAGGCTGTTGGGCCCCAAGAGGATTAGATTTGTTTTGTATTTCTTTGCTTTCCCTGCAATTCAAGAGAATTGTCCAGTCCCATCCTCCATATAAACATTCTTCAGATATTTGAAGACTGCTATCAAATCCCCTTTTAGTTTTCTCTTATCCAGACTAAATAATCCCAGTTCCTTTAGGAATCCTTATAAATTACATTGTCTGACCTGTAAGCATTTTGGTTTCTCTCCATTGGAACTGTTCTAATTCACCTACATATTTCTTTAAATATAGTGCCAAAACTGGACACAGTACTTCAGATGAAGCCTCATCAGTACTGAACAGAGTGGATAGATGACTTCCCTAGACTTGCAAGTGACCCTCCTATTAACACATTTTAGTTCAGGATAAGAACGGGGCGAGGTGAGTTTCCATAGTAGAAGAAAACAAATATTCTTGATAGCTTTTGTTTTTATTATTTTTAAGTATTTATAATTAGTTGCAAGTTTATAACTGCATACAAAGAGTGCAAGTGAGCTTGTCAAAACCTATGGGATTAATGATATTTTAATCATATAACATTACCTTCACGTGGCAAAGGCTTATATTCCGTATATTAATTTCAAGACAGCTCCGTGTGTGTAAATCATTTTATGCATAATCTAATTCTAGAGGAAAACAGTTTTCCACATGGCCAGACTTGTCAAAAGTATTGGATGAATTATTAAGTTGTATTATAGGGGTGGCGGGGAAACAAGAGAACTATATTTAAGTACAACAGTGAGAAAAAGACTACTGCGAGTGACTTAATTATACAACTGTAGTGTGAATGGATCTAAAGTGATATGCAAAATAAAAGGAACAGTCATAAAAGTCCATCTTTAATGAAGAAATCAGCATAATAAAAGAAAAATTGAGAAAGATTTTGAAACAACTTAAAATTTTAATGCTCTTTAAGCTTTAGAAATTATTTGGAAATCTTTTATATGCTTTTATGACATCTATGTTTCATGTACATAGCAAAAATATGTCTTAAAATTAAAGTTAAAATTATTTCATATTTTATGTATTTTGCTGAATTCTTCTAGGACAACCCAATTGATTCTGTAGTTATTTTCTTACACAGTCTCTTCAAAGGTCTGTATTTTTATTAAAGAGAAGAAGTTTAAATGATATTTCCTGGTAATTGAACTGGCTGCATACTAAACATCTTAATCTATCCTTTTCAACACTTTTTTTTTCCTCCTAAAGAGCTGTGAAAGATAAGCTGCTCTGAAGTTTCTGTTCTGTTCAAGTAACAAATAAGGTAGATAAATGGAATGACCTGAATGAATGGAATGAGATTTAGTATGAAATGAAGATATAAATTGTCATTATGGAAACAGCTTTTGTAATTAGAAATAATTTAGAAAGTCACAAAATATATTCAATCAGGATTTAAATTAAATGATACTATCCCTGCCCCTCCCTCAAAAGGTAATATAGGTGTTAACTCAGTAAAAGCTTTGATAAAGTTCCTACTCATATGAAATCTAAACATGCTTCCATTATTTTTAAATCTTTCATCCAAACATAAAGTTGCAATAAATTAACAGTACATATAACAACTTTGAATTATCCAGGAAAATTATACAATTAAAGAAATTTACCATAATGATTTTTCACCTAATTAAATGGACATAAAATATTAGAAATTCAACATTTATATTTTCTTCTGTAGTCAGAAGTGTTGTGCAAATAATAAAACAATAAATAATATTGCCAGCTCTCTCTCAGTGTTTTCCTCAGTAGATCTCATACATGTGCTCAGAGGTAGGGGCTGTGTTTTAATCAGAGCAGTTCCCGGATAGCCACTTTAATCAAATGGCTCACTGTCATGTGTATTAAGTCCCCCATGTTTCCAAATGAGGGTGCTTTAACTAAAGCTCATTCAATGAGGTTTAGCTAAGGCACTCCCATGGCCAATTTGAAATGTAGGGGCTTAATGCACATGAGAATGAGGCTACGCTGGAGTGTTCTAATGAGAACATGGAGAAAACTCAATTAACTGAGTCTGTTCTGATGTGTTCTATTTAGAATCTTGGAGCATGGCCACAGGTGCTTTACACAGTGTGTTACAAGGGAAGTTAACATAATTATTTCCATTTTATAGATGAGGAAACAGGAACTGTGGAGGGCAATGGTAGGTCACTAAGGGAAGGGCCTGTGTTCTGCCACTAAGCAGAAATAGGAACCAGAGCCATGTCTCTTTAGTCCCAGTCCATTATATATGGACTAGGTATAATATAATTGCACTAATTAATACTAAAAATGTGGGATTTCATCTGATACCTTTGAAATCAGTGGTAACTCCTTATGAGATTCATAAGGACATTATGAAAATTAAAGCACGCTAGGCCTAATCCTGCTATGCACTCACTGCTTTTATTTACCCTTAATTTAAAAATGAGTTCTGAAGACTCTACACCTTCTTGAAAGTACTTATCACTTTAAAGAATGGCTTTTGTTACAAATTAGCAATTAATGGACAAAATATATGGCTCACGGGCTGCATCCAGCCTGAAAAGGTCTTTCTCCACCTCACAGTGGGTCCCTCGGTCCTGCCTGGTCCAGGCATTGCCTGCCCGTGGTGCATCCTGCTGGCCCCTGGGCAACACAGTGGGGCTGGAGTGGCACCACAGCTGGACTGTCCTTCTAGGTAGCCCAGGCAGCAGTGGTTCCTACACCACTGGCCCCAGCCCTGTGGTACTGGTGGGGTACATAGCCCCAAACCAGCCCAGCCCATGTCTCCTCTGGATTTGCCAGCACTGAGCAGTGGTGGCAGCTGGGCAGAAACTGTTCCTCAGTGTAGAACAGTGGAAGTCCATGCATGCACCATCTGACTAGAAGTGAGAAGTTTCTAGAGGGTTTAAACTCTCAAACTTGATGAAGTCATGACCTACTTTTAAGGTCTGGGCATGCACAGGGTATAATGGTAATGCAATTGTTTATCAATGCCGATATGTTAATTATAATAATGTTGCTTGTATTGGTTTGAAATAGTTTGAATTGATTGGTCCTTCTAAGTATTGCCAAGGTTTGAATTTGATTGGGTATTGTGAAATGGGCGATGATTGGACCATTGGGTGAGTGACACATGGCATGATCAGTAAATCCTGTCCAGAGCATCCAGGAGCAACTCTGGGTGCTCTGTGAGAGCTCAGGATACTTGGTCTTGCTCTCACTCAGGCTGGACTGTCCTGACTCCGCGCTCTTGGGGTGTGGGAGTTCGTCAAGTGCAGGTTCTTTGCTGTGACCTAGTTGTTGGGGTTGAGCTCACTGAGGCTAACCTGTCTCATGGTCTTTCCTTTGGGCTTCACCTGTGGAAGATACACCTCGGTAAAGTATCACCCTTTCCCTATTTGAGGTGCTGAGTTCCTAAGCAGGGAAAAGCTAGAAATCCTCAGGGACTGTCAGAGGCCCAGAGTATTCTTGCTGCCATTTCTGGTTTCTGGGTTGCCTGTAAGGTTGCACAGCAGTTAACTGTGTAGTGACTGAAGCTCCTTGTTATGTGTAGTTGATTGGTTGTGTGACGAGTGGCAATGGGTTTGGGATTTGCGTTGGGTTATTGTTTCGTCAGGTGTATTTTATTGTGTTGCAGCTCAGGTGTTGTGGGAATATCACGTCGGGTAGTTGTTGTGAGGGTTTCGTTGTGTAATACAGCTTATATTGCTCAACTTACCTGTGTTACAGTGCATAGCTACTTCTTCTAACTCTGAGTGGGGTTGGGCAGTAGATCAATGCTCATGGAAATTAACTTACTTAATGTCCCTGAATCTGACTACCTGTGGATTAATGATCCTTTGGATTAATTAGTTAATTGGCATCCCCACCAGTTGTCCTTCATCAGCATGGGGAAAAAGTGGCCCATCGCCTTTGTCACTGCTGGGCCTTTCCCGCCACAGCCACCCGGAGCCCATGTTGGGCTCCCCTGCATCTGGCTCTGCACTGTCATCACTGCCCCATCCCCTGAAGTGGAGTTGGTGCAGCTGAGGCAGCACCAGCTTGCAGGGGATGGGGCTGCACCAAGGCTAGCACCATCCCCAATGTTTTGATGTGGCACATTGTACAAGTCAAATTTGTGCTTCAAAACAAAAATTGTGCTTCAAAACCTGATTTATACACCATGAAATATGGAAACTGCTACATCTTAACTGGTCTGCACAATTTTTGTAACACTACTAACTAAATTTTAAGTGATATAACTTCAAAAAGGGATTCATTGTTAGAAGTATTGTTATGACCTTCATCCACATTAGGGAGTTGTACCTTCAACCCCCACATTGAAGTACTGCCAATGATACATATAGATGCTGGTGCTAACACACTGAAAAGTCCTAGCACTATCAAGTCCTAGTCCTATCAAGCATGCATATTCATAGATTTATAGATTGTTAGGGGCTGGAAGGGACCTTGTAGATCATTGGGTCCAGTCCCTCTGCACTAGGCATGGAAAGACAATTGGAGTCAAGTGACCCCAGCAAGGTGACTGTCCAGTCACAACTGTACAATTACACCTCTATATAAACATTTGAAGAAGGGGCTAAAATGCTTAACTGTCTGTCTACAACTAGGCTATAAATATAAAGGGCTTAGTCCATCTGTCTATGTTTCTAGCTGTAATGCTTGTGGTGGGGCGTGGCTCCTGGTGGGGCGTGGCTTAAGCTAGTACTGCACATGGAGCGAACTGCCCATCATGAATGATGGCGATGGAGTGCCTCCATAACAGAGAGGATGGAGTGCGTGTGGGGGGGTTCATGGGGATGGAGCTGGGTGGTGAGGCCAGCATTGCTGGCTCCCCCACTCCCCACACCTGTGCCCTGCTCCTTGGAGGCAGTGGTGGCACAGGGTGGTGGGAGTGCAGCAGTGGCCTCGCGCTCCCCCCCTACCCCCTCTGTCCCCGATGTCATGAAGGTGCTCTGTCCCCATCATTGTTCTTGATGGGCAACTTGCTAGTGTTCCAATAGAAGATAAAAGGTAAGGAACGATACCTTGTGTTTAAATCTAAAATCACCTCATGGTCCTAGTCTGGCTCCTCCAGTACCCCAGCTGGGGTATCTGGTGAGGGGGGAGGGCCATGAGGTTACTCCCCCTCCCTCTATGTCCAGCCAGGCAGCAAACCCCTGCTGGCAGCTCTGTGCTGCCCGCTCCTTCCCCTCAACCCTTCCCCCATTGACAGCCCTGGGGCTGGGATGCATCAACCCAGCCTGCAATGTGCAATATTTAACCATAGAAGACACAAATTCCCCAAGGCTCTCTAAACCAGAGTGTCTTCATGTAATAATTCATTTGAGGAGAGTTAATTTTTTTATTTAACTGGCCATTTTAAAAGTGCTCTGCATCCATACATGCGTGTCATGGAATGGCTGTAGAGCACTATTTGGGGCCCAATCATGCAAAAATTAACTTGTGTAAGTATCCTTTGTCAGCTGCCAAGGGAACAACAAATGGCTTGGACATCGCTGGTAAGAAGACAGCACCACCAAATTCAAAACTCTGTAGGTTCGAGAAGGAGGCTGGGAAAGCCATGCTCCACACATTAGCCAGACACACATGAGCCAGATTATGGAGTTATTTTCCCAGCTTCACATGAGTAAAAGGTCAGATAACTCAGGTGAGGATTATATACCTTTAAGGGTTAGGCTGTCTTGGAGTTCCCCTCCAAGATTTCACTGTTACATAGACAAAAATGGACAGAGTTCGAGTGAAAGCCAAAGAAGAAGTCTCATGGCTATCTTGGTGCTGTTAAAATGAATAAGGAGACCTCTTTGTAAAAGTGGATCTTGTCTCAATGAACTGAACCTACAACGCAACATGGTACCAGAAGTGCTTGAAAATAGGTGACTGCATTGTGTGGAGTAAGCTTTGGGCTCCAACAAAGCTGAAATACTCCAGCTATGGAGAGGTTGACAATTCAACCTGTATATGAGGGCATGTGGAGCCACTGGGAAGTCAAGTGATCACAAGGTAGCTATTTTCTGAATATAGCAGGTGCTGAGGAACTGGATGTATACAATAGTCTGCAACTGAGCCAGACAGAGCGGGCTTATAATGAAATGGTGCTCAAAATGTGAGGAGTACTGCACTCCAAGAAAAGAATGAGAATTTTAAAAGATAATTTCTATATAGGGTCAAAAGAGGAAGAATCCTTTGAGGAACCTGAAAAGAATCTTTGACTTCTGAGTCAATACTATAATTTTGGAGAACTCTTTCAGACTCAGAGATCAGAAAGTAATAGCATTCAGAGACATGCAGCTCAGGAAAAGGCTGCTAAAGGATCCTGATCTTAGGCTAGAAAAAAAAAACACTTGGCATGTAGAAAACAGCAGACAACACCCAGACAAGAATGAAGTCTTTGAAAGGAAAACCAGATACAGAAATTGCTGATAATAAGGGAATAATAAACCCTCCTAGAAAACAACTGAGACAAAAAGGGAATGAAATCAAGAAGAGCTTAAGAAAAGCAACCAAAAGAACTGTACACGCTGTAGTAACAAACATTGACCATAGCATTGTCCTGCTTTGGATAGCACTGCAACAAATGCAAAAGACTGATCCATGTTGCAAGAGTGTGCATACAAGAATGTAGGTGCAGAAAGGAACAGAGCATACAAGCACTGCACAGTGAGGTGAATTGCAACATTGGGAGAAACAATGAAGACCTGTATGTAGGAACTGTACAAGATATATCATCATCAGAAGACTGGAATATCATACTGGAAATAAATAGAACTCCTGTGCCTTTTAAACTGGACACTTGTGCCCAACCTAATGTTATAACAGACTTTACAGTAAAGTGTTTGACAACAAAAGCAAGTATTCACAGCAAGCAGGTAAGACTCTGAGTTTACAATTGGGAATTGATTCCTATTGTTGGCACACATGAGCTGGAGGTAAATGTTAAAAAATGGTAATAAAAAAATCCAGTTTGTGGTTATATCAGGAAAACATGTACCTAAGTTAGGGCTAAAGACCTGCCAGGCACTGGGTTTTATTCAGAGAATATATACTATAGAGGGGCACAGTAAAATTGAAGATAAGTTTCAGGACGAATTTGATAGACTAGGGAAGCTGAACTAAGAATATAAGATTGAGCTCTCTGAACCTTATACTCGCACAATACATGCTCCCCACAAAAATCCTTTAGCTCTAAAACAAAGCCTAAAAGCAGAACTAGAGAAAACGGTTGTTTTGGATGTTACTGAGGAAGTAGAAGAACTGATGGGGTGAGTTCATTCTTTAGTAATATTACAAAAGAAGATGGAATGCATTTTCCCATTCCTACTAAAAAAACCATCTTTGGAGAGGTGGCCCAAGCAACATATTTTTTCACATTAGATAAAGCATCTGGGTTTTGGCATTTCCATTAGCAAAAAATAGCAGACACCTATGAATGTTCAACACTTTATATAGAAGATTCTGCTTTCGCAGATTGGCTTTGGGGTTATGTTCAGCACTAGAAGTGCTTGATAAATAGATACAACAAATATTTGATGGTATTGAAGGTACTGAAGTGTGTCTGTGTGTGTGCGCATGCACACACATGTATATGTGTGTATATGTGGGTATGTATATATGTGCATAATATTATATTTATAGTTTATATTTAATATTTTAATATAGGGATGTAGACGGGATGAACATGAACAGAAGCTGAGGACTCTGAAAGGGGTTCTGCCAGCAGGATTACAACAGACAAAAATAAAAATTTATAGCAAGAGAAACAACATATTTGGTTTAGAAATTAATTGCTCAGGGTGTACAGATCCCAGCAGGGTATAATCAATTGCTAATATGCCACTCTCACAGATGGAAGGTGTGCAAAAGCTTCTGGGTATGGTAAACTTTGTGTGCAAGATTGCACCTAATTGGGCACAAAATTGCAGCAACCTAAAACCTTTACTGCACAAAAATAAACACTGGCTATGGGAAGCACATCTCAATAAAGGAGTTTAGGAACTAAAACAGTTATTACAAAAGGCAAGAAGCTCTAGTGCTTAGATTCAATAACAGCAAATGTGAGACAAAACTCTACAGATATATCTAAGGAGGGTCTTGGGGCAGCACAGATATAGAAATATGTGATGCACCAGTTACACAGTGTATGGTTCCAGAGATTTAACCAGAACCAAGTGTCAGTATGCAAAAACTGAAAAGAACCTTTAGCTTTGGTGCTCAGATGTAAAAAGTTCCATGTGTTCCTATATGAGAGACTGGTATCAACAGAAACAGATCACAAGTCACTAGTGCTAATAGCAAAAAAGTGGCTTCTTAACACACCTCCAAGATTCAAGATTAAACAAATAAGTGCAATTATATAATTTAAGATTAGAATATAAACCAACAAAACAGAGTCAGCGGTAGCACATACCTTGTGTAGAGCTTTTGACAGCAAAAAGTAGAACCAAACCCAGAATTAGACATTGTGCATGTCAATCCATTAAAGAACATGTGCCCAGATTCTGATAAAATGTGGACTGTACTCACAGGTGCTGCAGCATAAGATCAGACTTTATGAAAACTAATACAAGCCATGAATGGAAGATGGCCTGCAAGATACATACCCAGTCCTTATCACCATTATGAATAGAGAACTGTCTCAGGAAGTGACCTGCATTCTAGGAGACCTCAAACTGAGGAACTTAAAACTCATGCTTTCCACATGATTTCTAATCACAAGGCTATATAATCATCAGGACATGGTTCTAGACTAGAAAAGGGATCAGAATCCAGGATCCTCTTGCCCAGCACCACCAAGAATATTCTTTTTCTCTCTCTCTCATTCCTTATCCTTCTCTTTAAGAAGTTTCAGTGATTCACTTAGAACATATGCATACGACTACATGGAAAATTATGAATAATCCAAGTAAATAGTTTTGAACAACCTACAGCTAACATTAGTCATCTGCATTACATATTCACAGAGATCAGGGTTTGTTGCAAAAGTGTCCCCTGCAAAAACAAACAACTCAAACCATAACTATTTCCATAATTCATATTTACATTCAGAAAAACTCTACTTCTTCAATCTTCTAGTATGTCCACAAATCTGAAATTCTGCATTTGAAAAACATTATTAAATAATTCTTAAATGGTGTTGATTAGTAAATTCTTGCCTGTGTGTAGATAAAACCTGTCCAAAATTCTAGCTGAATTTTGCTGGCTAGTGGCAGCAGCTCAAGTATGGCTGTGTTGACCAAGCCTTCACTCACTTTTCTACTTCTGGTGAACATACCTCATGGGTTGCCTTAGGCCTGGATACTGTGTCAGGCCTCACACTCCTGCTAGGACCACCCCCACATTTCCTTGGCCCACTAGGAGCCAAAAAGAGTGGCTCCATGCACAGGTTCTGGCTTATAAGCAGTTTGTTTGATGCCCCTGCTGTATATAATAACAATGTCCATAAGAGAAGAAACCAATGTATTTTTGTCCTTTCTCTGGCAAGTTGAGAGTTTTTTAAAAAAGGGCTGTGAAATGCAGAGAATTATCAATACCAGTTATTGAAAGAGGTGATAATACAGATGAAACTTAAGGCAGATCTCTGACCAGAGAGTCCAGAGATTACTTTTTTTATAACAGCAAGTAAAAATATCACTTCAGTAGGTATGAGCCCTTGAAAGGATATTATCTTACTGCCACTGTGAGACAAAATGTTATATCTTTAGCTCAAGGACTAGAGGATCTGTTCTCCATATTGAAAATCCTGAATGCACAAACAGACTTCATTTTATCTGTTCTTCCCATATTGTTGGAGAATTGGGTTACTGGGGAGATGAACACCTTGCTGGGGTCGTGTGACCCAGTACTTTTTTCTGCCATGGCAGGGGGTCAGACTTGATGATCTGCTCAGATCCCTTCCCACCCTACCAACCATGAAACTATGAGATCAGGAGTGCAGCCAGTGGGGTCCACATACTGCTGGTGATATCCAGAGGATTTGCTATCGCTCCACTTTCTCAGTGCAGTTCCGAAAGCTGGTGTCCTTTCTCCATACAAAGGTGTAGATTCTATTTTCTCTTTCAACCATCTAAGCAATACCTACTACTACTTTAAAATACAATCATACTCCTTCTTACTCAGTAGTCATAAAAACTTTAAGTAGTCAGAAATTTTTACAGGATTCCATTCTGGCCTGAAGACTTCTAGTTGCCTGGATTTGGGCTGCTAAACATCAGTTGTGAACCAGAATGGCAGCCTGGCTAAATTCTATTGCATTACAGATTAAATGGTTTTAAGCATTTAAATGACGTTGCTAGAATGATGGTAGCTCATCATCTCATGCGACTATGTTGCCATGATCCACATGTGGTGAAAGGTTTGATCTAGAGATTCTCATACAGGGTGCCACAGTACCCTGAGGTTCCTTGAAATCCTTTCAAGGGTGCTGCAGGGTACCAAAAATACTGGTAGGCATGTAAACTTGATTCACAACATGACCCAGAGATTTCAAATCAATATTGTTAAAATCATTCCGACTTGTTGTGATCTGAAATCTTTGGAACAGAACAATTATTCTGGTTTTTTTTCCCTCTAGTCAAAAACATTGAATGAAAAGTTAAAGCTGACAACTTTGGGTGCCTTGTGTCTAAAAAGGTTGAGAGCCACTGGTGTAATCTAGAGATCATTAAAGCCGATGGAATTCTTTCACAATTCAACAAAGTTCAAAAGCATATGTTTTTACATAGTGCACTGTCTGTAATTAAAGAGAATAAAAAGGGCTTTATGGATGTAAAGCCTTTATGAAAAATGCTTTACATATCTTTGTTCAGATTTGGGATCATTCCATTTCTAGTAATAAACCCTGAAGGTATACAAAAAGAAAATCAGGATTTTAGCTAATAGCAAAAAACATTAAAAGCATTTGATTGGTTTTAAAATAACCTATTATTCCTTCAGTCAATTGTGTTTTCATTCTGATATAAACCAACCTTTGTGCTTAAATCCATTTACCAACCTATTTAATTGGGTTTAATGTCCAATTTTCTTGGAAACCTTACTGCATGCTTATATAAATCAATGCAAATCGAAATTGATATCATCTTGTTCGAAGAAAACATTCATTGCAAGACAAGTAAGCATATTATGGTTATAATTTCAGTTTTAGTCCTCAGCTCAGGCATATTTGCCTTTCCTGAAGTTTTACTATTTGAAAAAGTTAAATTAAAGATCTCACTTATGTGTAGAGTGACATCATCCATATTTTAAGTATAAGCTAACACGGAGCAAAGTAATACTTAATGTTAAACAGACTAGGAATTACAAACTTAATCACTGTATATCAATTTTCTATTCTTATCCACTATAAAAGTGGATTGGAATACATTAGAACACATACACAAAGTAGTCACTCTTACAATGAGAGATTCCAAGAGGGTAAGCAGAAATAGCAGGACCCTCCTGGAATTGTCATGTGTACAGTATTCCACTTTTTGCAGCACGTTCTACTACTGTAAACATCAAGTTAATTTTTAATCATTACAGAAGAGAATTGTTACAAGTCTTGCTTTTAACAGCACATCTTTCCACTGCATAGCTGTATTTTAAATTTTTAAAACTTCAAGTTTCAAAAGTATACTTCATAGGAAGAAGGCATGACTAAACATTAGCTCTATTTCTTCTTACTCATCTTCTGTGTCAACATACCATCTATAAAACAGGCAAGTCAAATTGGTGGCATTTTTCACTGGCAAAAATTACGACTCAAGGTGTCAAGAATCTGACCCATAATTAATATACAGATTAAACTTTATACTCAGAACAACTGAATTGGCAGGCATCAAACTAAAAAGCATGAAAGAGACCACAAATTACTTAAAAAAAGAAAATTAAGTGTTTCCCCTCCAGGTGACTAGTATTAAATCAACAGTATATTTAATTTTTTATCCATAAAAGCCATCACTGTATTTCTCTTGAAAAGTCATCAATGATTTTGTAGTCCAAGTTAAGTTTTTTGTGTAGTTATGTTCACATACCTAAATAAATCATCACAGCAGACATTTCATGGCCAGAGATAGTCTTTTGTTTATTCAGTCTTCAGAATAATCACTACATCAATGCAGAGCTGATATTGGCTGACAGGTTGTCTGCCAGGACAGCCAATCAGAGCGCCAATGAAGCGTTATGCATGGACAGACAGACAGACTTAGGCTTTTGTAATATTAGAATGGGATAAGATATTATGCTATAGAATTTAATTAATATAGGAAGGGAAATACATTTATAGTTTATTTATATACATTTATACCTTGCAGCGCACACACATTTTCAAATTTATGAAGGGAGAGAGATATATTTATATTATTTAGTACTTTTATATCTTGCAGCACACATTTGTTATCAAACTGATACAGGAAGAAGCATATATTTTATTTATATACATTTATACCTTGCAGCACACATACATTGTCGGATTTACATTGGAGGAGAGATATATTTATTAGGGCTGTGCGAAACAGCACAGTTCTGCTTCAACTTTTGTTTTGATGTTTCAACACAACAGTGTTTTGTTTTGCATTTCATTTAATTTTGAAAGCAGTGTTCCATTCCATTTTGTTTTGTCAAACCTGTTTTACTGTTTCAACACTGTTTCAACATTTTGGCTATAATGGGGAAACACGAAAATGCCTATACCTTTGTCATTCCTTGCCTGAGTCAGGTGAAACCTCCAGGGACGGTAGCCACTTCTGAGGGCATGACATCTGCCAAGTTTCAAGGAGATAGGTGCAGAGGTTTCTGGGAAACTTCACCTCAAGTTGTTGACAACTCAGGCAAAACTTGCTGGCAGTGGCAGCCTCCCGTCATCTGGCAGGCAGTTCAGGGTCTTGCACCCCCAGGAGGAGTCTGGCAGAGCCTTCACAGCCCTCCAGGGGTTGTGGGCAGGCCCCTCAATCTGCCTGCCAGATGACAGGAGGCTGCTGCTGCTGGCTAAGCCAGTGAAGGCCACCAGTGGCAGTGAGGGTTCATGTTAACACACAGAGTCACACAGTGGGGGCAGACATTAACACACAAACTGGAGAAGAAATTTCTGAAGAAGAGAAAAGAAAGACTCTGTCAGTTTGGCTGCCTGAGATGCTGTTGGTGCTACTGTGCCGGTGCTCACTTAGTTATTTTATTACCTATTGTCACTTAAAGTGGTGAACTGAGCCGAGGCTGTAGGGGAGGCAGCAACCTCATTGGGGCACACTACTGTGTCACATAGAGGGCATGCCTTAACAGACACACAAAGTCACACATCACAAGTTTTGCTTGTCAGAAGCTTGAGGCAGTTCCCCAGAAACTGCCGCACCCATCTTAAAACTTGGTGGGATTCATAGCCTCGGCCTACTATCCCTGCAGTTTTCACTCCCTCTGTGCCTTCACACTTAAAAGTGACACAAGTTTTGCTTTCAATACTTTGAGGTGCAGTTTCCTAGAACCTCCTGCACCTTGAAAACATTGAATTAAAACCATGAAATGTGGCAAGCTTTACAGCCTCAGAAGGGGCTATGATCCCTGCAAGTTTCATCTAAATCAGCCAAGAAATAACAAAGTTATAGGCAGTTTTGTGCTTCCCCATTATAACCTATAGGTGAAACATTGAAACAGCATCGAAACAGCTAAACACTTTTGATGAAACAAAATGGAACAGTGGTTTTGAAATGGAAAAAACCTCCAAACGAAACACTGTTTCATCAAAACATTGAAACAGAAATAGAAACGCAATGGTGCTGTTTTGCACAGCCCTAGTGTGCATAACCTGTACTTGACATAAATGAAAATATGCTTCAGTTGTCAGTCTGATAATCCTCCCAAAGAAACACAGCAGTGAAAATGTGCATGAACACAGTTCTGTTTGCACCAAGCTATGCTGCACACAGTTGGAACATATTTTAAGAATAAGAAGGATCTTTGAATATATACATTTTTAATGTCATGTTAATTAACATAATCAGAATCACTTCTGTGTATATCCTAGGTTGTCCATTTTTGGGATGTCACTTTTCATATGGGTATTTCATATCACTTCTATCTGCAGCATTTGTGTGCATCAAAAATAAAAGAGGTTAATGGATTCACAACTATCTATTATGATTTGACCTTAACTAAAATGTGCAACAATTGAACCTTCATTTCACAGATGTGATTCATCAACCTAGATGATATTCTGATTCCCTGGTGATGTGATATAATTGTTTTATCATCTTAAAACACCCCCCCTCCCCTTGCAAATAATATAGCACCATCTTTTCCAAATGCTCATTTCTAAAAATGCATAATTCCTCTTGGTAATGGGTTGATCATAATTTACCCGCAGTAAGATAGTAGACTAACATAATGCAATTTAAAGTCACCTTTCATAGAAACTATTGATTGAAAAACTAAAAATGAAGCATAAATTGAAGCATATTCAGTAAAACTGATATGAAAACCTCCATTTATAAAGGACTAACAAGAAAGTAGATTTCTCAGAACATGCATTATAAAATGTATTAAAATTGGAAATCTGAAAGAGTTGAATTTGTTAAATAATGCAGTAAATTGCTACTCTTTTAAGTCTCTGATCTTTTATTCTCTGATCATGCTGAGTTTGTGGTTCAGTTTAAATTGGACTATCATTGATTTTGTTGCATTACATCACTTTTATGTGATGTGAGCTTGAGAGTTTATTAGAATACTTGAGAGCAACAAATGATTAGATCATTAAGTCATTCACTTTCACATGCAACTTATTAAGCATCAGATTCCTAGTAAACTACTGTACAAACCTTGCACAGGGACTCTTATCTCTCCACCCTTTTCATAGATATGTTCAGCATAAAAAAGAAACTTATGATCTGGCAGGTACAGGAAGTGGAAAAGCTTGGGGGATGCTATCACCAGATGTAAAGCAGAGAACATTTCTCTACAGTGGTCATACTACGAAAGGGACATAGTACAGGACTGTCTGCTACATAAAAACAATCATTAAAATTCCCATGTAAGGGGAATTACAGATCACAGACAGTACTGTAACCTCTTTTCCACTCTATACACCCAAGTAGAAAAAAAAAAATCAGTAAGAAGACATTCCCGTTGATGAAAGTAAGCATATATGTAGAGATTCTGTTGGCTACAAAGGACCAACTCATGGGATCACAATAAATTCTAGTTTATTGGACAGGACAAGAAGTTACCAAGAAAATCATAAATGCAAACTTTGAGTTATGAGGGGTACTGCTCATCTTAACACACACACACCTGCACTCACTTATTCAAGTCCATGCCATTCAAACCCATGTAGCGTAGTGTGCAGTAGCTGCTGTAGTGACTGTGAGAGCATTGGTGTCAGTATATCTACCCATCTGAGGCCCTGGAATCTGCTGTCGACGGTCAGCTTCCTTCAAGGCAATGTCTTCTCCAGAAGGGGGTTGCCTACTTGTCCTTCTGTCTCGGTAGGTCAGGTGCTGGATGAGAGGGCGCCACTGAGGGTCACGCTTCACTGCCTTTTATCCTCTTTCTGACAGACTTGTGTGATCTCCCAGCATCATCTTGGATACCCAATCTCCAGGTCACTGTCCCATGTGGGTTTTGAGTAGTACCTGACAGCTGTTAGTCACAGGGGTCTCCGCCTGCTAGTACCTGAAGTTTCGGGGGTCCACCCTTGACTTAATGGTTGTACTGTCATGGGTTACAGGAATAGTCCATAGGGTGAATGCTCAGTTCCAGGAATCAGTTCTTCAGCTTGATTAGCTTAAAATGGAGTTCCTTTGGCAAGGCTATTGTCTACTGATGATCATCATTAACTCAACAGATGTTATCACTTCACAATTACAATTTCAGTTTTAAAAATGGTTCAGGGTGTAACTTCATTCCACAAAGAGTACATTTCTGAAGAATTTAAAAGTATAAAACATAAAATACATAATGCCATGGTAAAGACAAGACAGATGAAATATGAAAATGCACTATGAGAAATATATAAAAATGCAGTGTGAGATAGCGAGGATAAAAGGCTACTGGGGACAGTAAGTGAGTTATTAGCACTGCAATATTTACAGTCTTTAAAGTGGATAATTTAGGTATTTTGTTTTCTTTAGTGGCATTAAGCTTAATTGATATGTAGATGCAGTTTCCAGGTTTCTTCTACAGAAAGCCACTTCAGCTTTCTGGCTTGCTCTGAGCCTTGCCACACCCATGCAATGAGTTTGCTAGGTCTCTGACAATAGGGAGAAGAAAAAGAAACGCACAAAATGTGGGGAGGGGGTTTCAAGTAAAAAGGGGTTTCTGTTATATCAATGTCCAGAAGGGAATTGTACAAAAGGGGCTTTTTGCTACATCCTCAGACTTCTGACACCCTATTGTCAGTTGCTTTTCTTATCTCAGATCCACCTTTCCACCACCTGAAAACAGGTTTACTCTCATCTTATATCACCCACACTGGCACAACATCATTTTCATTGCCCTCCCCACAAAACACTTCTGCTTGGCATCCTCATTTCACCAGGCAATGAAGAGGCTAAAGTTATAAGAATTGAACTCCCCCAACCCTGAGGCTAGAAATTGGATAGAGCATATTTCTCCCTCTGCTTTTAGTGGAGATGGGTAAGCTTCACATACCAGGCTTCCTTACAGTAGCTTTTTATCAGAGTCTAAGCCCAAACACCAGTTTTTGGTAAAGAAGAGAATGTGAACTACCAAGTTGTTTGACCCCAGTCTGGATGTGGAAGGCATCATTTTCAGAACTTCCACTCAGGACAGGATCTTGCCTCCAATGGACAGGAGGGAAATCCCCATGTAGTTCCTACAGTCAGATTTGTCCCCCATCTTGTAGATGGTCATGATGGCTGTGTTCTTGAGATCCCTTGAATGCCTCTTTGGCCCAAAGGTGGAGGATATGTTGGTGGAGTCACAATGTGAGTTGGAAGCTGCCAGCATGGTAGACCTCTGGGGGTATACCATGTGGCCCACAGGCTTTGTTGGTTTTCATCTGTTGGACAGCCCACTTCAGCATTCCAATGGTTGTTGGATCGCCAAGGGAATCCACCATTGGACATTGCGGACAGCTTGGAGGGTCTCCTCTGATATGGTGGAATCCTGGTTAAGGAGGAGTTTGAAATTTTCCTTCCAGTGCAAAACGATGGGGTCATCGTCCCCCCAGCCGGGAGCTGTCCTGTGATCTGAGGGGGTTCTTCATGTCATGCATGCATCACTGGACATCAGCCTTCACTGCCATCTTTCACCGAGTTCATGGATGGCTTTGCCAGATGATAAGGCTGCATACTGCCTCTTGAGGAGATCGTGAATTGGTGAATTGATTGCACTTTCTGTTACCATATCTATGTCATTTGTCAACCACCACTGTTCCCTTAAGCAATTGCCACTGTTCAAAGCAATGGAAATCAAACTGGAGGGGGTTGATTTGTGTGAGTGCCTTGACCCTGTTCACCGTCTACCTGACCATCATCATCCACCTCATCCAACATGACCCACCATCTGGCATCAGTATCCAGTATCAACTGGATGGGAAGCTTTTCCATCTTGCATGCTTCCAGGCAAAAATGAAACTCACCACCAAGGACATCCACAACTATCAGTTTGTGGTCAATTGCTGTGTGATGGCTCACTCTGCACAGGATATGCAAACAACCTTAGATCTTTTCAACACTTCATATAAGAGACTTGGCCTGTCCTTGAACATTGTGAAGATGAAGATTCTCCACCAGCCCTCCCCAGGCCACCTGAGCATCCCTTGTGCTATCTATGTAGACAGGGAGGCTCGGGAATAAGTAGAGCACTTTCCATATCTTGGCAGCCACCTCTCTTAACAGGCTACTATTGATAAAGAAGTCCAGCACTGAGTCAACTGCACCAGTGCTGCCTTCTTCAAGCTGTGACAACGTGTCTTCAAAAATAGAGATCTTCGGATATCAATGAAGGTCCTGGTTTACAAGACTGTTGTGTTGACCACCCTCCTCTACTGCAGTGAAACCTGGATCATCTATCAATGCCATGTTAAGACCCTTGACAGCTTTCACCAGCGGGGCTTGCATCGAATCCTGGGGATGAAATGGCACATCTGTGTGATGTTGGCATATGTTACAGACTCTTCAGTGTTGAACCAGCCTACAGTAATGAACTATGGATTCTAAGGGACCACACAATAACTGTAAATTGGTACAATGTACCCATGTTTGGCTCTGTTCCCATCACCAACTTGTGGGGCACAGTCATGACAAGAATAAGCACTACTGCTGTACGCTAGTCAAGATAACTCAGACACTGGAAAAATTCTCTGCCAGACAGTTAGGTAGGACAAAGGTAGAATCTGGCTGTGAAAAAAAAGATGCTTCTAGCAAAGCAGAAAATCTGGCCCACTAAATTTTGACAACATTTATTCCTACTGCTCAAGACTTAGATTAAATCTAGAGATACTATATGTAATAATATAGAATACCAGCACAAGTCTTCTGAGAATTCCAGTTCCCCATTGTAATTCTTCAGTAGCTACCATTAAGTATTATATGGCAATTTTGAAGGAGCTGGGATAATAAAAACATTGTCATGATACAGAATTGAAGTCAGGAAGATATTTGATGCAAATAAATGAAACAACACATGCAACTAGAATACAGAGCAGCACTAGAAATGTGCTGCTGCTACAAGGTATTTCCTGAAGGAAAATAAGGGAAATGGAAATTCACCAAGAAAAGGGAAGATGATTTACTTCCATTTTTTCTCTCCCTTTGTCAGGGAGAACTGTCCTTTTATTAGAGAGGCTAGACATTGTTCTCACTGGAAATCACCTCATTCTTTAGTCAAGTGAAGGGAATCACTGGATAGTGACTGAGATTTTCCTTCTTCAAGTAGGCTTATTTCCCCCCCGACAAAGTCTATGCTGTCTCTCCTCACAGAGAGAATTTGAAATGTAGATTGTGACCTGACCTTGGATCCTCTTTGGGCAGTGCAGTAATCTGGCACCAGAATAACAGGATAGCCATTCTCTGTCTATAAATTACTGCTGATCATCACAGCGCCAAGATGACGGCATGACCTTGCATACAATCTTTATATGTATGACTCTATGAAGCTTTAGTGGATTTAGAGAACCTCATCTAAGTCAACAGCAATTTAAAAAGTTACATAAAAAATTATGTCATGGAGTATGCAGATGATACATTTACACTAGCACAACTAGCATTATCTACCTATGTAATACACACACACACACACAGAGGCATAATGTTATTTGTGCTAGTGTAAATGTATCATCTGCATAGTCCATGACATCACCTATATATACACATACATATAGTGTGTGTGTGTGAGAGAGACAGGGAGACAGAGAGACAGATCTAATTACATAATCTTGGCGATCCAACTTCTCCATCCCAGAGGAGAATTATCTCTGGAAAAACAAAATTAAAAAAAAAATCAGAGGCAAGCTTCCATCCATGTAAATTGTACCAGTTCAGGGTTCCTCTGTCTTCATTCCAAGGTAGCTAGTTGCCAAAGGTGAACAGGCTACTTTCCCTTAGCACATAACAGCAAAAAGCCTACTGCATGCAGCTATGTTGGGATAGATACACTGTTCAAAAATGATGGAAATTACAGAAATGAATGTGCTGGTCTATGCAGGGCCTTGGAATCCTGCCTTCAGTGGAATGGCATCACAAAAAATTGAACAAAATGTTGCCTTCCTCTTCTTTTGTCTTGTGGTAGAGATGCACATATGAAAAGACAATGATGGCAGACTGATGTGGCAGGGAGCAAACACCTAGGTTGAGTAAGTGCTACAGAATAAATTGCCTCAGAAATCTGAAGCTACTTAATAAATCAGCATTCTATTACATGATCTTTCCCTTCCATTAATTAGTCTACAGGAGCAGACCTATTCTAGCAAAGCCCCAGATTATACTAGTGTGGGGTGGAGAGAAATGTTTTGTATAGCCTAAATTAGTTCCCTAGACTATTGCTTATGTAACTCCATCTACATTAATACTTTGACCAGCATAACTACACTGGCTAGGGGTGACTTTCATACTCCTGACTTACATAATCCAGCGAGGCTTTTAGTGTAGCTAAACATAGTTTAGCTTACTAAACATAGAAGAAAATAAAAAAATATATATATAGATAGATCAGACCCACAATAAAGTAGCATAATGTTTGGTTTCCTTTAAAAATCATGAAGGTGGGAGCACTAAGAAACAGTATAAAAAGACCAAGACACATCCACTGGGGTTGGATTCTGCCTCCCAATCAAATCCAGAGTTAACTACATGTGAGAAAACTTGCCAACCATCCTGTTCATTACATGGAAAAAAAAAACAGTGAAAGTGATTATGACCATTAGCATAATATTTGCTTAGTTGGGAAGAGGCAGTAGTCAGACAATGAAAGAGATATTGTTTTTGAAATCATGTTCTTGATATTGTTAGAAATGCACAGCTAGCATCTTGCTCCTGATAAGAAAGAAATACTGTCCAAGGCTCCTCTCCCCCATCCTCCTTAAACTTTCTCATACTGATTACAGAGACTGGAATTTAGCTGCATGGCCTTGGGGTATAAACTTTTGAACT
>NW_017728886.1:131043632-131076070 GCF_001723895.1 Crocodylus porosus | reverse complement strand
GTCCGACATCCGGTCACCCTGGGTCCCCGGCACGAGAAGCGCCCCCGTGCCCGCCCGTCGACCCGGGAGCGCACCGGGGCGAGCCCGGAATCGTGCCCGGGCTCCTGGAACTCCCGCCCGGCCTCATGTCTACTTCCCACCATCAGCTTCAAGGGCCAGATGTTCATGCAAGATCTGCTTCCAGTAAAGAGTTTCTAATCTTCAAGACCTCAGAGGAATGCTTGGAAATATGATCCAAGTTTATTCTATATATACAAAAAAACCCAACAGAAGGAAAATGAAAGGAAACCACATGTAATATATATTATTCTAAATCCTCTGATAACTTATTCAATCCCATTATTCCAGATGCCCGTACATAAGATGCATTGGGCTGAGAAGCCTGCAATTTATTAGAACTGCAGGGTTCCAAGAGAAAGGGGGGAGGGGGTGGAATTGGGCCTTGAATGGCCTCTGTGCCTGTGGTTCTGCTGATGAAGTGTGCAAGTGAGGGTTATTACCAAATTGTTCTCTTCCATACCAGTCCTGATGCCAAAATGCACAAAAACACACCAACGCATCGAAAAGTTCAGTGAGTCATAGAGTAGTGATGATCCACTTTCTGTTATAATTTAAGAGGTTTTTGTTTTTAACAAGAAAGTGCCATGCTCACAAAACCAGGAATTTATGCAGAAAACATCCTCCCACATCTTAAAAAGTAACAAAAAGAATAATCACTTGGAAAGCAAATTTTCTTCACTAACACTAGAAAGCTTTCCCTCATGAGCTGCATTTTTTCAATTTTGAGTAACTAAAAGTTGAAACTTTCATATACAAAAACAGCACATTTTCATTTGCTTTCAGTTTTATCCATACAAAGAAAAGCAGCCCTAATTCTCAGGCATAGGTTTGCTTTGCTCCTGCTACCCTACACTGCCTGCAGTTACATAATAAATAAATCACACTGCATTCATTGCAAGTGCCAGAACCTCAGGCAGAACTCAGAGGCACAGAAGCCTCCTGTTGCATAACTTGTTAGCGTGCCCTGTCCCTGCTTGTGGTACAGCCTACTGCCAAATCACTCCCAGCTAGCCCTGTACTAAGCAACATGATACAACCTCTATGCTTCTCCTTCAGTTGATCTGCAGCTCTCTGAGGGATCAAAAAGAGAGCAACCTCAGTGCACTCCTGAGTCTTCAGACTGTTATTATAGTATGCCTAAATCTTGTGCAGCATGTGTGGGAGGCAGAAAGGAACTGAATATTTCTCCAGCTGCTCTCTGCAGCCTTCTCCCCCCATAGTAGTGCCAAGTCCCATCTGGTCCAATACCTGGCTTATGTTTATTTTTATTAAACAGATACAGAGACAAAAATATGAGCATATAAATCACGTCTTGCATTTGAGAAATCACACTAATTAGTTTCTCTCCAGGGGTGAAAGAGGTGGGTAGTAAAATGGCTTCAGTAATGATTCTTTCCCCTTAAATGAGCTGTGTTGGCAGAACTACTGTCTTGCACCACCAAACACCTACCTTTTGGAACCAGAAACTATGGAATAGCCAAGAGAAAAAACAGAGCTCACCCCTGTAGGGTCACATGACCAATTCTAAACCACTTGGACACATTCTGAATATTGTAATACTTCAGCAAGGAACTGGCGAAAGTAAGGAATGTGTTTGTTTTGAAGAAACACTGTGCCATCTGGAGCCCACACGTATTGTATATCTCACAAAAATGTAGGGATGCTGACACATGGATGGATGCAGCTCCTCTGCTGCAGTTTGACCAACGTGGATTAAGGGCAGCTATAAACCGTAATTTGTGGAATACTAATGGTCTACAGAGCACCTACTGGATATACAGGGTTGCCTCCCCTCCCAAATCAAAATGCTTTGATCATTGTTTTTAAATGAATCCTCATTAAACATTTTGACTACTGAAGTATAAGAAAAACTAATTTAAAATAGACTTGTATGAAAGCTTCACATAATTTCCAGACTGAAGTGATTTTTTTTTTCAGGCACAGCTTTGTTTAAAACACAGATTTGGGTCACCCAAAACCCTTCAGGAATTTACATCAATTTTGAAAACTTGTTTCAGTTATAAACTTAAAACAAAATAAAAAATGATCAAAGCATTTTTACTTGAAATTCAAGAAAAAAAGGACATTTGCATTGACATTTTTCGTTTAAAAAATGTTAATGTTTAAAAACGAACAACAAAATAGTTCATAGCAGGTTGGTTAGAATGTTTCATATGACCCAAAATGATTTTTGTTGTTGTTTTTTGGGTTTGGGGAGTGCAGGGTCGTGTGTGCGTGCATGCGGAGAGAGGGAGAAGTTACTTATTTGTTTCTGTTTTTAATTTAATTTTCAGTTATTTGAAATACCATTTGATAACCAAAGTAAAAGGAGATCTATACTGTTGGCTGAGCTAGAGGCTCAGGTCCTGTTAAGACTAAAATAATTCCTGTTTACTGGATAAGACCACAGGTCCATTTTGCCCAGTATCCTGTGGATAATTTGCTAAAATCCCTTGGAAAAAAAAATCAGAAATTATTAAAGTTGCTCAATTTGGCAGTGCCTGATAGCACAGCAAAAGATACTGAAATGGTTCACTTGATGTAATCAAATAAAATGCTACAATTCCTTGAAAGGGAGTGAATAGCAAAAGGGTAGAAACAGACATTGACTTTATGTGTATGGCAGTACAAAATGTTGCATTCATGCACAAATAGAGGCCAGGATGCATGTGGCAACCCCTTGCAGGGTGAGCAGGCTAGCTGTCCAAGCTGTCTGCTCCAGCCAAGCAGGGAGGCATTCTTTAGCACTCTCTGGCTTCTGGCCTCTGCTACTTCAGGCATATGGCTGCACTTCCAGAATCAAAAGTGCATGTCTGTTCACCTGCTTATTGGTTCAATCTATGCAGTTTAGACTAACCTGTGAAGATTGTATAGATTCAGCTCCAGACTTTTCGACTGTCTCTGCTTAACCTCAGAGAATTCCCAGGCAGGATTGGATGCCCTGGGAGCATCTGTCTGGCCTTTCTTGCTTAGACAAATGTGTCCCATGTAGCAGCGGTGTAGTTTAGAAGGGCTATGTGGGTAAAGGACTGTGCTGCTGCACTTTTGTCCCAGGTTTTGTCTTGAATTAAATCAAGACCACTTCAAATGAAATGTCTATTTACAATCACAAAGACTGGTAGAAAGCCAATCACAGTGGCTGAGAAAAGATATAAAATAAATCCAAACATATTTTACAGTAGAAACTATTAGAAGTCAAATGATACATTTGCCTTGACACCAGCAGGAAAGAAAGTGTATTTTTTGTATAATTAATTATATGCACCAAAATCTCAAGTTTCTTCAAGTTTCTTACTATTTCCACATTAATTTTATCATTCACTCCTCTATGGTCACTGAATCCTGAAATCTACATAAAACTGTAAGCACAGGTTACCACTTCTGGGTTTTCAGAAGAGTTATAGGAGTTAGGCCATATATATCATGTAAATTACAACAAAATTATTCAAATACAACCCCCTTTAAAATATCTAGAGAATCATAAATTCAGTCGCGTTCACTACGTTTCAACTTCATTACTGATGGTCATTTGTTAGTAAATTGATTCCATTATAATAATATTTCTGGGCACCACGAGTGGCATTGAAAAATCTGTTTAGACATACAAATGTAGGCAGAGTGGAGTGAGATTTGGAATGTCCATCCTCCATGAAATCAACATTTAAACATTTGTTTGAACACAAATCAGGAAGAAAAGTTAACAGGTTCATTTAAAAAACTAAAAGAAAGTAACAAAATGGGTTTTATTGAAAAAAACAAAATGTGTTTATCTTCAATAACAATTAAACATTTTGCCATTCTTGACATAAAAAAAAAAAATCAATATTTCCTTTTAATTTGAATCAATTCAACATTAAACTGCATTCCATATTGTAGTTTGGCCCAAGGTACACTTCCCGGGACACACTACACGGTTTAGTTGCAACGAAATCTATAAATGCATTATGGGACATAGGCTAAGCTCCCTTCTGCACTACTGGAAAAAATGGGGTCTCCAAACCACAACTCTAAGGCAATAAGCTGATAGGCCAATAAAGCTTTAAAGTGCCTTTTTCTAACTCAAAATAAAACATTTTAGGTCAGATAATCAAGACAGTACTATGATTCAGGATAAACTGGACCAAAAGAAAATAATTCATTTTGATTTTCCTCATGGAAAGATAAACAATATTCAGCAAACTGAAATTTTCCCATAAAAAAACATTGTTTTTTGGAATTTATTCAATAGAAAAATAATTCAGGAAAAAATTACAACTAGATCTAAAGTCTCATAATCCTTCTATTAATCAATATTTCACTTATATATAAGGAAACTTCAGGAGTTAAAATATTGTTTCTGCTTCATTGTAAATTCACCCATGGTCTGAAATTTCTTTGGAAAGGTTTCTACTAACATGCCACAGCAAGTGTAGCAAAGGCTCAAAGTAAGAGGGTGTGGCACAGATGAACTGAGGAAACGTGCAGAGTAATTTGGGAAATAGAAATATTGTTCTAAAGACTATGAAAACAATTTATGCTGACCATCCAGTGTCACAGCATGAACGTAGTATTCAGGAAAGCTTTCTAGAATACAAGTTGAAAGAGCTGGGAAAATTTTATTTCAGATGGGATGGGAGAGGCAGCTGATGAGTTAGCTGTAGGTAGGATCATGAAATTAACACCATCACATACTACTAAAGGGTGTTAGATATAGATGTGTTTGGGTTCTAATACTCAAAATAATTCAATTTTGAAATAGATCATAGTTTTTTGAGGTCCAGTGTTCTTCCTGCTGAAGCCCAGAGTCCTGATGCTTGCTTTTTTCTCTTTTTCACTCCCAACAACATGCACCCAGGAACAGTGTGACATCTACATGAGACACTACATTGCTGTAGCAATGAGCTCCAGCAACATAGTGTCAGTGGGCACAAACCCTGATGCTTGCTGCTGAGCAGTAACTCATTGCTACTGCACAATAGTCAGAAGCAACTTGTGTGGTGCTGAAACTGCACAGTACCAGTGGTTACTGTGCAGTCATTTAGTACTTGCTAGAGCTAAAGTACTTGCTGAAGTAACTGTTAAACCTCAACCCCATGCGAGGCCCAATGACCAGGGAATCTGACAAATCATTTGCCCATGGGATCCTGATACTCATTAGCCAGAGCAGAGCAGAGGGTAAACACAAGCACACACTGCATTCAACAGTTTACTGAAGTGGAGGCAACTTCGGACAGGTCCTCACCAAACTGAGGAGCGGTACAAAATGTTGCATTCATACATTTATACTTTCCAGTCCACACTTATTAGCATTAAGCCATACCCAGTTTCCCCGTTACGCCCACGGCTCCACTCCTGCATGAAATTACATGAAAGTGGCTATGCATTAGCCCATTACCATGAACTTTCCGCTCCGTGCCTGCATGAGGTCGTCACCCCTACTTCACCCCTACTACCTTTGGTCACTTGCGGTTAATCATCTTAAAAGCCTACTTTATATTTTCCCTCTTAATATACCATTGGTTTCCTCCCCTGTCTGGTTTAAGTTCCTCTATACCACAACTAAACAAACAGTCAAATGATTAGACAAATGATTAACTATTCAAAGCCCCTAAGTAACCAAACATGTAAAACATTACATTTCTGCTAACTTTAGCATTTTAAGTCTTATGCCTGGTTAAATGTCCAACTTGGGCATCAGCTGCAAGACCAAGACCTTTCAGTGTTCAGGCTCAGCACAAATCAGCAAGGGAAAAGAGTGGGAGAAAGAGCAGATTGCAAACAGCAGGGGGAAAGAAGCGGAGAAAAGGGTGGGAAAATGCAAGCATAAGTAAACAGTGCATCAGGTGCAAGATGAATGCAAGGGCTTAGCAGAAACAGCAGGAGAAAAGGGCAGGAAAATGCAAGGTTTACCATCCTAACAGTAACAACTGCGCATTCAGCCACACTCGCAAACACGCCTTCTAAATATTAGGTAGTAACCTCTTCAGGGATGCGGGGTTGGCCAGGAGAAAGCTAATTTTTGTTCCATTTCTTTCTTCTTCAGCCGTGGAGTAGGGAAAAAGATTGAAATATAGGGGTCTCTCTAGAACCATCTGCTTTTTCAGCAACCAGGAGTCTGCAGGCCAGAGTTCATTCTGCCCTAATACCAGAGTATTATATCAGTAAAATTAACATGAGAAAACAAAATCTTTTGTGTATCAGGATACTCCTCTGGGACCCTTTCTAGTGGAAGATATTCTCAGTCACCATTCTCAGAAGTGTCTGAAATAACACCTTGAAGGCACTGTCCTGAAACCTTAGGGTCCGTTCCTATAAAGTTTAGAAAAGTATAATATTCAGAACTGAAGTATATATCCAGTATTTGGGAGTGTTATAGTAATCATACAAAACACCACAAGCTGAAAAACTTATTTGAAGAATGCTGCTAATGTTCCGTGTTTGCAAGATTGCAAACAACACCAGATAATGCAAAGATTATGTTAAGTGAATAATCTGTTCAACTCTGATTTATAGTAAAATGACTGGCTCTTTTTAATGGAGGCTCATACCTGAAAAAGAACTCCTCCCACCTCCAAGTATTATATCCCTCACTGATAAAACATTTCCATGGAGTCTAGCCAAATACCCGGGGGGGGAGGGGGCGGTATCTGACGCTCCATTTGAAGCGTTAACTTTCTCATAGCCACTGCTGAATTGGCAGCAGATGTTGGCTGTCCAGCTGTGTGAGGACTAAAGTTCAGCTGCAAGGAGAGACTCTGTAATATATTTTGCTTCTCCTACATGACTCTCATAATAAAGACACCTTATCAATTTAAAATATTCTTGTAGGGATTGTTTTCTTTTACAAAATTATGCATGGTTCCAAAAACAGTTGGACTAATACTGTAAAGCTTAAAAGCCTTCTAACTGCTCCTTTATTTATCTTATTAATGCTGTGGTTCTCATAAATTTTCATAGAGCAACCTACATTTTAGTAAGAGAATTTGATTGACCACCCACCCTCCCATTCACAGTGGGTGCATCTACACATGAGCTTTACTGCAGAGTTGACTAATTAGCTCCACAGTGAAGTGTCACCATCTATATGTGCGCCCATATTAGGGCAGAGTAAATTAATTAACTCCACCATAGGATAGTACCGTCTGGGACAAGTACTATCCTAGGGTGGAGTAATTAACATGTCAAAACGTGTAGGCAGTGGCCAGTGCTGTTTGGGGCATGATGATGCTACAGTGCAGGAGATGCCTGCTAGCTAGTATAAGAGAAAATGGCAATACAATCATAAAAAGCAGATGACCCTTGAAAAAGCCTGAGCTGCTCCCAGCAGGCAGCCAGGACAGTGCAAACCCTGTAGGGAGAAGCCTGGGCTCCGTCACTGTCAGCAGCTACCCAGAGCCAGGGCTGGCCGTGGTGTGCTGAGCAAAATGGCCTCTCATGCTATGCTCGGCATGTGTGCCAAAGGTTGCCAACCCCGATCTACATGAACAATTAATCCTACATAATAACGTCTAGTGTATTTAGTGCTGGAGTTGGCTGCTCCCAGGTGCAGTATTTATATTTGTGCTGCAACAGTATGAGCTGGGGTGGAGCCGCCCTGGCAGTGTGCCCCAGGGATCTGCCCTGGGCTCCGGGGCGTGGCATTGGGCAGCAGAGGGGCTGGCTGGAGCACAAGGGTGCTACAATGTAGAGCTAGTGTTGGGGAAATTTGATCAGCTATTGTGTAGCACCCATACACTGAAGGGTGTGATCATACACCAAGGAGCACTAAACTCGTCCCTTTTGCTGGGCTCATTCTTAGCCACGATCAATAGGCAGAGAATGAGGGAATGTTGGCAAGATGATTTCTCTGCAGAGGAGGGCCACTCAGTGTCACAAAGACAGAGAGTTCCCCCCGAACTGAGTTTACAGCTTGGTATTTATACATTAAGCATTGCATTGCTACATTGTTGCGCGCACATTGGGTTTTTTCCCTTGCTGTTAGAAAATTACAAAACATGGTACAGAGTAAGCTTGGGCTAGTTGAGACTGGTTTCGTGGTTACACATTACTGTCAGCGAGAAATACATGTTGCTTACTGTCAGTAAGAGACTATCTTTTAATTTTAGGAGGAAGAAAAAGATTACCTGCTTGCTGCAGCTGCTGAGAGCCCAGGCTGGCTACAAATAGCTGCACTGGGCTCCAGAGCCCAGTCATCAGCTCTGTGCCAGGAGCAGGGGAGACTGGGGTTGTGCTGCCTCTGGCCTGTCCCCCACTGCGTGCTCCAAGGCGCGCATGCATGTGCCGGTACAGAGCTGATGCTGGGGCTCTGGAGGCTGGCACAGCTGTTTGCAGCCTCCCAGCTACAACCGGCCCTGGCTCTGGGTAGCTGCTGTCAGTCAGGAGCCCGGGCTGCTCCCAGCAGGCATCTGGGACACTGCAAGCCCTGCTGGAAGCAGCCTGGGCTCCAGCAGCTACCCAGAGCCAGGGTAGCTGCTGACAACCACAGAGCCCCAGCTGGGGGGCAGGGACAGCAGGGTTGGGGGGCAAGGCATCCTGCCATGTACCCCCTGCCCTCATGTTATTTTTCTGGCATGCTGGCACTCCGGCACCTTCCAAGGTAGGCATTGTGGGGGTTTTCAGCACTCTGGTCAAAAAACATTGCCTACCTTTGATGTAGATGAACCCAGTCATAATCACATAACTTTTAAAACAGTAATAGCTTTGAGAGAAAAGTTGCATCATGAAAAGCATATTCAGCATATACTCACCTGTCTTACTGATATGTAGCAGACAGAACTAATAAGACAATATTATGTGAACAACAGCTTGTGACATGGAGATGAGAGAGAGAGAGAGAGAGAGAAAGAAATAAAATAAAGGTTGATTTTCAAATCAGCCTCTTAAGCAAAGGTCAATAGCAGGGGCAAAGTGATTATTTTGAAGCATAGTTTCCTAAAGCAAGAGGTGAAAGAAGAGGACTCTGAAGGAACATTAGGATAGCCCAAATCTACTACTACCCAGGGCTCCAGATGTTCTTTTTAGGGAGATAGCAACCAGGAGAGGGAGCAGAAAATATGGACTAGCATTGATAGTAGAAAGGGGGAAATGTTACCGTTTGGAAGATTTGACATAAAGTAACTAAAATCAGTTTCTGGGGCTGCAGAAATGAAGACTTGTTTATGATTTCACTGTGGGACGCTATTAGAATCAACCTTGAATAAGCAAATGGAGGCAATAACAGTGAGGTATTCCATCCGGGCTGCACTGAGGAAGCAATGTTTCTTAACTACTGAGCTTCAAATAAGTTTTTGAAAAGTTATTTGGCAAAAAGTCAAACAGCAGAATTTTAGCCAACACTTCATTTGCCAGTAACAAAACAAATCAAAACAATGTAATAGAAAAAGTTGTCTGTGAGCAAAAGATTCCTGAAAAATAACATTATTCAACAAAGAATCTTGTGAAAAATACTATTTTTATTTTTCCTTAAAGATTTAAAATCAGAACACCTTTGTCAAATCCCTGTAGCAGACTGTACATGATTTCTGAGGTAATATAACACTTACAGGCAAATGATATCTGGCCAGTGTTCTAAAATCACTACTAAGCTGCAATTGCTCCAAAATTTGCATAAGTTGAATGGGGGTTACTGAACCAGACTTGACTCAAGCCTCTTACATGTTCTTACCTTGTACCATATATATAATCAGAACCTATCAGAGATTCCAATTTCATTATGTTTGGGCTTGTTCAATAATTGACTAGACCCCCTCTGTGTTATGCAAGTACTAAAGCAAATGAATCAGCTGAAGATACTCTTTATGCTCAATGAGAACCAAATAAAGCACATTTTCCCCAAGCTAATGCTATTAAACTCTGAAAAGAGAAGAATCCAATTATGTGAAGAACAGCCTGTAGTCACTTTGCCCCTTCCTATTTCTCTTGAAACTGAAAGGAAATTAATACCAATGACCCATTTAGCCTCTTACCAACCAAGCCTCTGGGTTTCTCCATTCCCAGTGATAAGCCACTCTATCACAGATATACGACAATTTTAGGACTTCTGTATGGGTTAGCTAGTTTCCAGTAAGCTAGGATATGAATTTACAGCATACTGCCTAACATGTGCTAACTCCCTGTGTGTACACTTTTAATGAACCTAAAATGAAAGGTAGTTTACACCATCAAAGTGGAATACTTCTCACAAAGGCATTCTTACAGAACACTAAGTTATGTTTGCACTGCAGACTGCATTGTAGTGTCAACTTGAAATGTACTAGTTAAGTAACTGAAAAGAGTCTTGCCTCAGTAGCATAGAGCAGTGTCAATTAATAACTGAGAAGCAGGGTAAATTAGGCAATGCTGCTGCAGCTATTCTGCATCTGGTACCCCACACCAATCTTAGAAGCTGGCTCAAGTATCATTACACTAAAACACAATTGGCAGTGTAGTCTACTTTGCTTTTCTGGCACACTCAAGGCTGCTGCTGAGAACCAGTGGCTTCACCTACCTACACCTGCTTTATGCACACTAAACCCAGAAATATGGCAGAGCCACTTTGGGGCATCCCCCACCATTCCTTTCAACCATTCCAGAGACAAAGTTCAAGAGAATGGTATCAAGGGGTATCCTTGCAATGGCTTCACAGCTATATTTCTAGGTTTAGCATGTTGACAGGGAACAGGTAGGTAAGGCCATGCTTCTTGGTTGCAACTCCAAGAATGCTGAAGAAGTGGTTTGGGCAAACACTAAGAGTGTACTGTATACTTCTCCAAGGAGGCAAGACCTAACTAAGAAAAATGGTATTGTCCCTGGCTTCCTTTTAGTCACACTAGACCATGCCATTCTTCCTATGGTAATTCCCCCTGAGATTTTATTTGGGTGCCACATTATATTCACCTTCTAAATTTTTGTGGGAGTGTTCCACTAAGTGGAGGATATGGCTAGGATGCAGAAGGTACATCTACATGTGAAATTAATGCAAAGCACTAGACTCCAGAGTAGTCTGAACCAGAGAAAACTACTCCAAGGCACAGCATCTACACATGGGCCCAGGACAGCAGCAATTTAATCTGGGGTATAGCCGGCTGAGTTGACTTGATACTATTTGCACATGTAGACGGTGACTGCATGCATATTTCAGTACAGTAAATTAACCCACTGTAATATAGTAATGTGTCAGACAGTACCATCTTACACTGGAATTAATTAGTTTACCTTGCTCCAACATCAGTGCATATATAGACAGCAATGCTTTACTGCACAGTTAATTAGTCTACTTCACAGTAAAGTGCATGCGTAGATGTGCCCTGAAGGTGCATCCCACCAAGTGCACCATATAGTTTGCAGTGCCTCAAACCCACTTGAGGCACCATAAACCACACGTAGCACATATGTGCCCACTTGCCACACTCCTAATTTGCAGCACAGCAGGGGGTTTTAACACCAGGATATCCAGTGTCAAAAAAAATGTCGCTAAAAAAGGTGGTACAGTACATGCAGCAGATGTGTGCACCACCAAAAATGGAGCCTGGCTGGCCACAGCCATGTTCTAGCTGCCAGCCAAACTGGGAAACTGGCTTGGTGCTGCTAATGCCGTGGGAGGCCCCCAGAACCCCAGGTAAGGCTGCTAGGGCCAGCACAGGTGCTGGCTTCCATCTCACCTACCCCACCTGGGTCAATTTGCTGTGCTCCAGAGAGCATGTATAGGGATGTGGCAGGGGACAAATCACAACATTTCATTGGGACATACCCAGAGACACCTAGATAAATTGTAGGATTGGACCAGAAGAAAATTCAATGCATTTTCATAAGGATAAAGGCAAAGTCCTGCATTTAAGACAGAAGAATTCTATGCACAAGTACAGCCTGGGGACTGACTGGCTAAGCAGCATCTCTGTAGAAAAAGGACCTGGGAGTTGGAGGATAATCAGACGAATATGAGCCAACAGCATACCCTTATTGTGAAGAAGGCCAATAGCATACTGGGATGCATTAGTAGGAGCACAACCAGCAGATCAAAGGAAGTGATTCTGCCCCTCCATTTGGCATTGGTGAGGTCACATCTGAGTACTCTGTCCAGTTTTAGACCCACTAAAGCAAGGACATGGACAATGTAGCGGGTCCCAGCATCCAAGGGTGTCCACGATGTCCCTAGTCATCCCCAGACTCCTGCCATCCACACTCACTCCTCAGGATACCCTCCCTTTTTATTTACCTGCCATGCCTTGATGGAATTACTTTTAATGTTAAAAGGGAGGTTGCCCTCAGGGTCCTTGAGTGAGCACACAGTCTAATTTCACCTTGCCCCTGAGACTCAGTTGTGGTTCTTCTAGCCTTATTAGTGCCCCAGGGCACCAGTCACCTTATGGACTATTTGTGGCCTCTGTCCACCCCTACAGCCACACCCATGTCTTGCAGACAATACACTGCCCACAGTTTAGTCTTACAGTAGAGGTCTCAGCCCTCTTGGCTTTATCCATCCCCCAACACACTTTATCTAGCTGCAGGCTTACAGTCTTGGCTCACTGGTTCAGATCTGGCTCTCTTGGCTTCAGCCCTCTTTGTCTCTGGGCCCTTCAGCCCTATCTTGTGCTTTGTCCTAGCCTCCTGGAAACTCTGGCCCACACAAGTTTGCTCACAATCAGCCTTATCCTCCTTGGCACCATTGACCCAGGCAAGGTGGCTTACAATTCCACCAAGCCCCACCCCTAAACTGTCTAAAAGATGGTTACAAAGAGGATGGAAATCAACTGTTCCCAGTGATGGCAGGTAACAGAACAAGATGCAGAGGGCTGAAGTTGCAGCAGGGAAAGTTTAGGTTAGATAGTGGGAAAAACTTTTATTTTATGAGGAGGGTAGTAAAGCATTGGCACAAGCTACCCAGACAAGTCATGGAATCTTCATTCCTAGAGGTTTTTAAGACCTGGGTAGACAAGGCCTTGGCTGGGATGATCCTGCTTTGAGCAGGGGGTTGAATTATATGTCCATGTTAGGTCCCCTCCAACCTTATTTTCTATGTTTTTCAACATATGGTACATATAAGCGTCAGAGAAATTTGCTCTGTGTGTGCTGCCAAGACAGAAGCTACCAGGCATGCGCCATGGTGACAGGCCTTGCAGGTGCCCTTTTCATGACCTGTCAACCTGTCACTCAGGCCTGACCTAGTTTTTCTCTGGCGCAGACTCAGTTGCCTCACAGAGCTTGCAGCTGGGCATGCTCAGAGACTAACTGGAATGAGGTCACCCTTCTGGAAAATTCACTCAGTCAAGCAGCCTGATTGGCCACAGGACTGCTTTAAAACTTGTTTGGCTTGCCAGAGACTGTCTCAGAGACAACCCGCGTGGCTAGAGATAGTGACTGCTCATCACAGTGCTGTCTCTTAGCTAGGTCCTTAGGCCTACCGGTCTCCTTCTCGCCTGCCTCTCGCTTCGCATCGATACCGTTTCTTCATTTTGACCTGGCATTCGACCTTCAGCCTGCTCGACCTGGTTATGACTTCGGATCACCTCATCGGACTCCTGCTATCTCTCGACCAGCTACCGACTTTGGCTACCCACTGGACCACAAACTTTCTCCGTGTTCAGTTACAGTTTTGTTTGTCCATTATCTCTCTTCATGAGCTGTCTCCCAACTCTGGGACTAGGCATCAGGCAGTCACATCTATCCCTGGGCATGTCCCAGGGGTAGAGAGCAAGGGCTTATTTGCCAAACCTCGTGAGTGGACAGACCCCCTTGTTTTTTGTATAACTGTAACAAGAAGCAGCATCTGTACCTGCACCACCAAAGCTTAAGTCAATAAATCTGCTTGTTTAAAACCATCAAGCTTTGGTGCCACCCCAACTCAACCGCCGCTAATCCCAACCTGTTCGCATCCAATTTGCCCCCCACCCGGCCAACCCATCGTGACCGAGGAGACCATGAGCTTGGCTCAGCCAGCTGCCCGGACCCTTCTCGATAATAAGAAAACTATGTTAAAAGTACATTATTTAGGTTGCAAAAAATCAAAATACCTGATAATAAGAAAAAGTGTTTGCTGCTCTATTTATAGCCCTGTTCTTCTTCCTTTTAAACAGTATATTGACTCAATCATCTATTACCTCATTAATAAGTGGCCCATTACCTGATTCTTTTCAACATACTCTTCAGACCTTCTATCTACAAGGCTAAACCAAACGTCTTCCCATATAACTTCTGTATAGTGCTTTAGCACATCTAGGTAGTATAATCACAAAAGAGACTCTGGCAGCCCCCCAGTTCTTTGGTGGCTTAAAATTTACCTACCAATTTACTACTTCAATTATAGTAGGGGAAAATTACTACATACTTCATTAAAGATTTCTACATTGGAGCCAAGTTATTCTTGAGCATATTGTTCTTGACAAAAGTAGATGGTTAAGTACAAATCTTACCTTTTAATAATTTATTATTCATTGCTTGCTTTCTCCTCCTTTTGTATGCAACTGCATTTAGACTACTCTTGCAGTACTGTTGACTGGATATCTTCCCAGGCTCATTAGTAGGGTTCAAACAACAGGGATGCTTTACTAAATGACAGTAATTTATTATAAAATCCCTACAGAGGGAAACGTAGAATGATCTCCTGGTCAAAATAGAAATTTAATTTGTCTTCTAGGGAATCACTTTATAATAGATTATTGCACAAACATTGCAAGATATTGATAGAGAGGGAGAGAGGATGAGTAAGTATATTAGGACCTCAACATGCATTTGCATATAGACACACACACACGCGCACACACACACACCCCCAATAAGAGCAGTTTAGGTTCTGGTGAAAGTAGCAATTATTGCATATGATTATGCAAAGAAGAACTTCTTTGCATTCTTGATCATTGACATTTAGTGAATGAAATGGAAAAAAATAATCTAGCATATGTAAGTCTTGGCTAATATCATGGATGGCTCTTTCAAAGCCATCTGATATTCCAGAGTTTTGACTAGAGAAGTTAACATACTTCTAAGTACAAATATATTATCTGGTCATGTGTACATTTCGAGCTATAAAAACAGCAAGAACAATATGACCTGAAAAAAAGTCAGCTGGCTTTCCTAAATACTATACATTAAACAGTTCACTTGAAACAGTTTCTATAGAATTGAAATGGTTTGCAATTGCATTAGGAATATAAAATTAGAGGTAATCAAGTTACTAGGTTCATGCATATTGTAGAAAAGAATAGCTCCCTGCAGAAGTTAATATGTAGGATTCTATACTGTGTATTATGTAGGAGGTCAGACTAGATGTGCAATAATGGTCTCATCTGGTCTCGGAAAAAATTGATGCATGTTTGATGCATCCGCTTATGTGGTCAACTCTTTACATTATTTTTAGCGGTCTTCATTTTTTATTGAATTTCAAAGCATTTAAAGTTACACTAGATCAACTTTTTTGCTTAGAATTCTACAATTTTTTGAAAAAGCACTAAATAAAAAGTTCCAAGTATAATCTCTTAAAATTCATTGCTAAACTTAAAGATAGAGTTAGAAATCTAAATCTTAACTTCAGAAGTACAGGGTATATTCTCAATGAGTTTCTCAGACATTTATCTACATGACTCATGGGAATATATAATAGCTCAGTAACTCCTAAGTAACACTCTGAAACCATTTTGCACATATAGGTATAATAGTCAAAACCATTTCTTTTTGCACAAATCAATTTAAGTAACTGTGACAGATGTAGGACCCTGGAAGCATGTAATCTCCAAAGACTGCTATATAAAGATGTGAAAGACATCACCGGCACATGGAATACTCAAAATGACTTACGTCAGTGCCATAAGTGTTATGTATCAGTTGGTTCTTGGTTTACTGTAGGTAAATAATACAATACATAGACAGGTGTTCTGGGCATATCTGATATTCTGATTGAAGAAGACAGGAAGTTGGGGAAGGGTTTAAATACACAGCTTTCATCTGGGAGAGGGAGATACAGAGTATATCTGCATTGCATCCCCAGCATTTTTGGGGAAGGCCAATTTCAAGCATGCCCTGCCTACTAAGGGTGTGTGAAGTGGGCCCTATTCCATATGGATTCAGATTCACCCCAAATTGGGGACAGTGGTTCAATTTGTTGATCTGGATCACTGTCCTCGATTCAACTCGGATGAATCTGAAGATTCAATGCTGATTCAGAGAACCAGAAATTTGGACATAGACACAGCTTTAAATATTTTTTCTACATACCTCAAGATAATAGTGCAGCTTGTGAATGCTGCAATGCTAGGATGGATGGAGCATCCCACAGGAGTGCAGGGGGCACTCCATGCGCCCAGTATCACAGCATTCACAAGCCACCTGCTACCTAGAGGCATGTAGAAAAAAATATTTCAAGCTGTATCTATGTCCAAATCTCTGAATCTTTCAGAATCTCTCTGAGTCAATTCAGAGGGTTCTGATTTGATTAGGAGAGATTAAAGGGTCCTTAATTCAATTTGGATTAGGAGAGTTGGCCACTTATTTGGGCTGAATCTCTGCCAAATTGAATCAGGGACTGAAGCTTCACACAGCCCTGCTGCCTACATGCTCCTACTCATTCTCATCAAACCCAAAAATGCAGTAGTGAAGCAGTTTTACTGCATTCCAATAGTTGCTTTCAACACTTCCATCTCTCGTACACATATCTGGGTTGGGCACGTACAACAGAGAGCAGATGGGCTGAACGTGCTTGAGCATATCCATTCTTTGGCCACCAGGAATACATGGGGTTGACGTGACATGACATAGCCATGCAGTGACATGTATTTTATTATATATTCTCTATAATACTATGGTCCAAATGGTACTCCATTTTATGAAGGTCATTGGTTCAGCCTGTTTCTATACCTGAGATAGCTCACCCAACTTCTATGACGTAACTCTATGTATGATCACAGCGAATTACAAGAAGAACTGCAGTCTTAAAAACCTGGACTTAAGGGGCATAGAACATGAGTCCTCACACTATGAAGAGAATATGGAAACTCCCTACCTGGGCAGTGTTTCCTGACAGAGGCCACAAGGCTCAAAGATACAGTTAACGTCTCAAAATGACATAAACAGAGAACAATTTCAGAGGACAGAAACTAAGTAGAAGGTTCTGTGGCTACTCTATGCCCTGGTCTTCACTAGAAAATAGGCATATTTTTAAACTATATTTAAAATCCTAATATATATAGCAATTTGCCCCCATGTCCCAAAAGAACTCATGACTTTTCAAGATCCCATTCAGTCCTAGTTTCTATATGTTTTATATAATAGCTCGTATGAATCAATACCTTTTCTCCCAACACAGACTGAAGTATTTTAGAAGTCACATGGACCTATACACTGTGTTGGAGTAAGGTAAATTTTTTTTGTGCTTCCAGAATACCAGTCATATTCCAATGATAAAACTTTCTTCAGGGGTGGGTAATGTTGCCAGCCTTAGTCATTTTCAAGGAGCCTAAGCCAAGCTATAAAAGTGCTGCTAAGCAGAAGGCCCCAAAGCCTGTTTCTGAGTGCCTGTAGTGTGAACCTTGCAGATGTGACAACTAACTTGGTCAGGAAGTAATGGAAGCCATCAAACGAACTTAAACAAGGCACAAAGCCTGAAAGGATATCATAGCTTTATCTTAAAATATATGAAGTAGTGATTGATGTAACTAAACGTATTAGATATTATTTTGCTATAATAGTTATATTTTTGTTAAGATGCTCCGATAATTTGTAAACACAAAAGCAGCCTTGTAAAACAACACCATAAACCAAGGTAAAAAAACTAAATAAAACAAAAACAGGCCAGTGTTGAGCAGCACTCCACAATAAGGAAGGAGGAAGGAGAGGAGATAAGAAACCCTCCCTCTTGCTTTCCCAAATATGTAAATCCTAATTAATTGACACCTAAATCCACAAGAGAACTGGTTTAGTCCAGTTCCAAAATTTTCAGTGAAACAAAGAAACTTATATAAAACCAATCAGATAATTAATCAGAATATTCAAACCAGCTATCTATAAATATTGGGCATAAATTAAAGGGAAATTTGGAGAACTCAGCAAATTGAAAAAAACCTGCTGCCAATGTGCATGCCAGACTCCTCCCACCTCTTGGGTCTCCTACCCTTAAAAACAAGAAAAAATATAAAGGTGCACATGAGCTGAAACTTTGAGACTGAAGGGGTACACTTTTTGAAGAAGGTTGAAAACCCCTGCCCTAACTCAACCTAGCTCTCACCTCTTGAGTGTTTTAACATTAGGATGTCATATAAAAGGATGGCTCCACCTGCCCACTCCTCTATGCTTTAAAAGAAAAGACTGAGCCAGTCTTTCAAGTCAAAAGTGGCAGTCCCAAAAGAACATTGAAAGCTATAAATCTTGATCAGATACAGGTACTCAAGTCAAAGAGAGGGACATAGCTTAAAGACGCACACTTCTCTTCAACATTTTATATTGGCTTATCACAGAGGCCCATCTTAGTCATCTAGCATCCCACATAGTTCATATAAGAGCTTAACTCAAGGCCCTTGATTGCAGCCCAAGAACCAGGTACCTACAGGTTAGATGTTGCAGCATGTAATACTTCAATGATTAAATCCTTATGTGCATTTTACATAAATGAAAATCCCACTTCAAAATGGTGAGTCAATAGAAAAAAGGAAAAGAGAAAAACCAATACGTCTCCCAACTCCCATTCTCTATTAATTCTTGTCAATGACTACAAAGAAAGTGACATGCTTCTTGAATTGCTCCAAAATACCTTTGAATTATACAAGAAAGCTAAGACCTAAATTTTACAGGTGCCTTTTTAAGCATTAAAATTTATAATAGTTACTACTCATGGGCATAGAGATGTTATCAACTTGTCAAGATTTTAATTCTACCGTTAGGAATTGCTTGATGAATCAGCATGTGGATAAATACAAAATAAACGAAGAAATGAACATTGCTTCAGATCAAAATAAATGAAACACTCTACTAATACTGAGAGCATGAAATACATTGATCATGAGAAAAAAAACACCAATCACAAAAAAACCTAACCCAAACACCTTAACTTTGTGGAAAGAGAGTACATAAGATTTGTTTCTCAAACTACAACTACTGCCATAGTATAGGTAAAGTCAGCTAAGCATAAAGTAATTGAAAGACATCTTGAAATCATGTTGGACTTACTGCTTGGTCAAGAGTAGGAGAAGAAACAGTAAATGAAGCTGCTTCATAATGCCTCTCTGTAAAAGTTCCAATGTTCTAACATGACCATGGCCCTCTGGTGGCCAGTTCAGCCCTGATTTTCATTCCAGCATCCCTGGTTTTGCCAGCCACACTTTGGTTTTAAATAGTAATTTGCAAGTCAGCCCTTAGATCTGTCAGAACAATACCCCAGGTGGTTTTCTCTACGTTGGAGTTTCTCAAGTTTGGCCCAGTCAGGTTGACTGCCTGTGAGCCCCATAGCAACTATTTGCCTTCTTTCTGGGTTCATCAATTCACTTGGCTTCTCTGGCTTATCAGGTTCTTCTAACTCACCCATTAACCCTCCCATCAGTCTCAGAGTCCCTTTAAACCAATACACTACTAACTATACCTAAATGTCCTCTCTCTTTCCCAGCCATTTCATGCCTCACAGCAAGGCCGCTGAGGCCAGGAATATATCTTTCCCAAATAATAATAAAAATAACAGAAAAAAGCAAAAATGTGTTCAGTTCCAAATAAACAACATCAACTCTCCACGGTGACTTTTTCCTCCAGGCCTTCCCTTGTAACTATCTGGCAACCTCCAGCTCCAGCCCTTCTGGACCTACTCATGTTTTGTCATTTGTGCATTAGTCCTTCTTGGGAGGATTTCTCCACCACACTGGCTGCCTACACAAGACACTGACTGCATGGTACTTTGTTACTACTACACAGTAGTGTTGCATGGCACCAAGCATGATGCAATGCTACTACATAGTAGTAATGAGCTAAATCACAGTCAGCATCACCTAAAAAGCCATTTGGCAATGCTACTGCACAGTAACTCCAGTTACTGAGCAGTTATTTAGTACTTGTATATGTAAGTACTAAATGACTACACAGTTGTATATTCAAGTACAGTCAGCGCACTCATGTAGACATGGCCAGTGTCTGGGATTGCCCCACTCCTCTCATGCTCTAGTTTATGTAGCACCTGGCTCTGCCCCTTCCAGTAAATTTTGGCCTTAAAGGAACTACTTCATCCCCCTCCTCCTCTAACTCATACTCTTTACTCAGTAATGGAATCAGGGGCTCCAACTACACTCTCCAAGCATCATGGAAAGAGTAGCTAGTGCAGCCAAAAGCCTTTGTTACAAGTCTCTACAAATCTAACAGTAATTAGTGTGCTACTTAATCTGTTTTATAGTAACATAATGAAACTATGTGCTCCTAACCTATCTCATTACTGTGTACTTCAATGACAACTGGAGATAGTTATACTTAACTCTATGGATTCATAGAAAGAGTGTTAGAATCACCAAGAATTAAATTGGGAGCGTTCCTCTCAATTACATTAGCACTAGGTTCTCTGTAATAACAATAAATAAATAAATAAAAATTCAACATTTCTGTGGCTGTTGCAGTTCCATTTTAGAGATTATTCTATGGGAAATACAGGTAGTATCTGCTGTAATGAGGATGAATTTCAGCTTCAATTCCAACCTCACATCTTCATGTACTCATATTTCTCATGCAAATTTCTTTGACTGGTTATTTACCATGCTTGGTTTCAGCCCAAAGGCTTTTAAAAACACAATGAAAAACAGTTGGACTGCTTTCAAGTTGTGTGGATATCTTGGGCGTGAGAGGGAGATACATTTTCCAATAGAAAGTTTTGCCTCAATACCTAACATTTTTTCTTAGTAATGAGCAAAACAGGACCAGATAACTGTTTTAAAACACCTCCCTCTCAACACAGATTCCTAAGATACAACAGAGTAGGGCACCAGGCACTAGAGCTGCTGTTATCATTGTATGGGCTGGACAAACTTCTAGATGCTTCTTTTTCAGCTGGTGATCAGTTAGACATTAAGGGCAGAATCCTAGTTCACATCCTGTGCCTAACAGGCAGTGCACCTGCCATTTAACTGCCATTTTTGGCATTTACATACTGACTGAAATTCATCTGGGGGAGCGCAAACTTGCACATGCCCACTGAGAACATTCTAAAGGGCTATACTCTTGCTGGGTAGGTGTTCAGAGCTATATGCTTGCAAGGCTAGGAAGAGTCCCAGCATTGCAGCCACAAAAGCAAAACAAAACAAATAAACCCCACAGGACTAGTACATTTGAACAGGAAGAGAGGCTATTGAGCTAAAACCCTTCCTGAGTTTTAGCTCAATAGCCTAGTGGTGAAGAGGCTACATGCACACATGGTGCAGTGTTTGGGAGGGGTGGGGAACACAAGTGCATGGTGCAGTAGTAAGGGACTTCTAGCCCAGGTGGTAAGAAGCTCATCCTGGTGTGGCCCATAAGCTTGTAACCCCTGCTAATGCAGTCCACAGGGCATTTACCACCTCAGACACTTAGAAGTTGCACAGCCCTGGTCTATGCTGATACCAAGTCCTCTCATCAGGAAGGCAACCACCACAAATTAATGCCAACAGAACTTTTATAGTACTCAAACTCCTATGTCATATATCTCTGCATTCCTTTTGGGTTTTTTGCTTGTTTATATTTATATTTTTATTTTTATTTTTAAATACCTTATTTAATTGCCTCTCCCCCCAAGTCAGCTATAGAAAACTGAATTCATTAGAAAACCCAGATGTTTTCATTTTCAGACGTCTTTAGTGTATATATTAATTTCAACTTTGTTACATTTTCTTCATGCATAATTTATTACGTTCGGTCTCAGTGAGAGTTTTTATATTCCATACAAGACTGCAAAAAAGCAGAATCCCATTTTACTGTGTCCCTGAATTTGAAAGAGCTCCAATGAAATTCTATGCTGGGTTGGAAAGGAAAAGACAATTTTATAGTACATACCCAGCTACTGAAAGTTCATTCAAATCTTTCCTGAATTAGCCATAATAAGCTCTGTGAAGGTCAAACGTGTACTTCCTTCAAAGTTTCTCTTTATCTAGCTCCTTGACTTCAGGATATTTGCAGCACCTGGTAGATAGGAAAAAATAAGTTTGTGAGGGGGAGAGGAAGAAGGAGAAGCTTGGACCATTGAGTGAGTGGTTATCAAAAAATAAAAATAGCAAGTGGTGAGCCATAGAAAATTACCTCTGAGGTCCTTCAGAAGTCACAGGCTTCCTGGGACTGATCTTCTGGCAAAAATTGTCATGACCTGGCTTCAATAGCTTGAGTAGTTTAATGAAAACAATGCAAACATAACTCCCCACAAAAATGATGTTAAAAAAAATAAAAATTAAAAAAATCAGTCCTCCTGACCTTTTAAAGCAAATTTAACAAATCAGGTAATCATAAATAATGTGATGTGACCAACCTTAATCCCCAGAAGTTAAAATTCAGTCATAATCTGGTAGACACCAAAGAAAAATCCACACTCAAGTCAAATTACATTTTCATTTACACAGAACATTCCAGTCAAAACACTGCATTTGCGTGGAAGTGTTGAAAACTCCACAATGAGCAAATTACAAGTGTTTTCCATTTCTCTACAGAATTCATGATAGGCTGTATGCTGCCAGACATTATGCTTCTTTGGAAGTAATGGATTCAATTGTATTTGCCGGTGGTAAAGAGAGTACCTTGCATGATATTATCACTTGATAACAGGGAAATGACATTGTTACAGATTTATTTCTTACTTTCTCTTTAAACAATCTATGACTATCTTCTCTAAATAAAAGATGAAATGACAAACAATGTTAAATCACTCTGACACACAACAAGGAGAAGATAGTGAGAATATAGAAAATGAAAGAGCTTCAAATTTCCTTTCAGGTTTGAAACTTCAGAGAAATTTCCATTTCTGATGCCCCTAATTTTTAAGCTACTGCACAGTAGCATTGGTGGGCATTAACCACGATGCAATGCTATTGTGCAGCAGCAACCAGCTACTATGCAGTAGGTCATTGCTACTGTGCAGTAGCATCTGAAAACAACATGTGGCAAAAATACTGTGCAGTCATGCTGCACAGTAACTCATAAAAAATACTAAATTACTGTGCAGTAACTGTGCAGTCCACTGCTCATATAGATGTGGCCAGTGTATATTAGATTCATCTCATCCTCTGAAGCACAACCGTGTGGGTTATGTACCTTAAAGTAATGTCATATTTCTGGGTCTACACCAAATGACTTTGAAGTGAAGAAGGGCAAAGGCGTTACTAAAAGAAAATCCAAAGCCACATCATTTACCAGATAGGTAAAAAAGGATCTGCTACTTTGAAACAAAAGTATAAAAGCAAGGCCAAGGGCAAAAGGAAGTAAAAGCATTGTATTTCTGAAGCAAAGGCAAAGCAACAGATTCAACATACTGAAACTTCAACAGATTCATACAACTTCAGTCCTCAAATCTTTTTGTTTGCTTGTTTGGGGCTTTATGGATATATGAAAGCAACCGTACTATACAGGTAACAAAGTCTTGGGTACTTTTCTTCCAGCCAAGAAAATTACTTCTATTCTGGAACTTGTTATTTCATTTGTTATTACTATGAGAATGGCAAACAAGTACCATACAAATACTTTTGATTAGTGAAATTTGGGCAGTTGTTGATATCAAACATGCATGGCAGTGTTTTTAGATATTTAGTGGAAAAATTTTTAAAAAGGAACAGCAACAGGAACAAAGCAATTAATGAAGTAATTCGTTAATAAAACTAGTCATGCTCATTCACAGAATGGGAAAAGATGTGTGTATATGAGAATTTGTTCTATTCAATTCATGCAAATACCTCATGTAAATTCTCAAAAGAAGCCTGTAAGTCTCTGATTCAACTCTCAGTGAATCTTTTGGAGCTCCCAAGAGGGATAGCTCATTCTGTGATTAGGGCTCTAGAGAACCTGTCAGGGATTCCCTGTTTAGTTACAGGTTCATGCATGACCTTCAGAAAAATCATTTAGTTACTCTCTACCTCTATCTGTATATAGGGATAATAGTGCTTCTCTTCCTTGCAGGGTTATTGCAAGGCTGAATATGTTTAAAAGGACTGAGATGCTCAGACATGTTATTAATGGGGTCCCTTATATCATGGATTTCATGGAGACCTGGATAGTACACTAAGCACAAATTTAAAGTATTGATTATTTAAAGTATTGCTAGGGTGATAAAACCCAGATGTAGGAATATCAATAAGTTGACTCATCACCAATACCCAAATGGTGCATAAGACTGCCCCTATTAATATACAAAGGAAGCACAAGAGCATACAAAAAAAAACACATGATGGTCAAGATTCAGATATGATGTGAATGTCAAATTAAATTACATTTCAGTCACTTATATCTACCTAAGCCAGTGTGGGTGATACAAGACGAGAGAAAACCTGTTTTCAGGTGGTGGAAAGGTAGATCTGAGATAAGAAAAGCAACTGAAAACAGGGTGTCAGAAGTCTGAGGATGTAGCAGAAAGCCCCCTTTGTACATTTCCCATCTGGACAATGACATAACAGAAGCCCATTCTTACCTGAACTCCCCCTCCCCCCATTCTGTGCATTTCTTTTCCCTTCTAACTACTGGCAGAGACCTAGCACATTCATCGCATGGGTGTGGCAAGGCTCAGAGCAAGCCAGAAAGCTAAAGTGGCTTTTTGTAGGAGAAACCTGGAAACTGCATCTACATATCAATTAAGTTTAGTGTCACTAAAGAAAACAAAAGAACTAAAATATCCACTTCAAAGATTGTAAATATTCCAGTGCTAATAACTCACTTACTGTCCCCAGTAACTTGTGATCTTCACTGCCTCACACTTCATTTTTATATATTTCTCACAGTGCATTTTTATATTTCATCTGTCTCGTCTTTACCATGGCATTTTGTATTTTATACTTTTAAACCCTTAAGGAATAGACTCCCCGTAGAATGAAGTTACACCTTGGACAACTGTTAAAAACTGCATTGAAATTGTAATTGTGAAGTGATAAAATTGCTATATTGATGATGGTCCCTTGAGTGAAAGCTAGTGTATGATGATCAGTAGGTAATTAAATAACAATAGCCTAGCCAAAGGAACTTGCCATTACAAAACTCCACTCTAAAAGCCACTTTAGGTTAATGAAGCCAAGGAACTGATTCCTGGTACTGAGCACCCACCTTACTGACTATTCCCCTAACCCATGACAATACAGCCATTAAATCAATAAATCAAGGGTAGACTCCTGAAACTTCAGGTTCCAGCAGGCAGAGCTCCCTGTGACCAACAGTTGTCATGTACTACTCAAAACCCATGTAGAACAGTGATCTCTGGATTGGGCAGCCAAGTTGATGCTGGGAGATCACACAAGTCTGCCAGAAAGGAAAAAAAGGCAGTGAAGCATGACCCTCAGTGACACCCTCTCATCCAGCACCTGACCTATTGAGACAGAAAGACAAGCAGGTAACCCCCTTTTGCAGAAGACATCACCTTGAAGGAAGCTGACCATTGACAGCAAACTCCAAGGCCTCGGACAGGTACCAGTGCTCTCATAATCACAGCATCAGCTACTACACGCTATACTACATGGCTTTAAATGACAGGTTTGAATGATTGAGTGCATGTGGTTGTGCATGTGCATGTGCATGCTAAGGTGACCAGTACCACTCATAAGTCAAACTTTGCATTTATGGGCACATCCACACATGCAAACACATGCGCTTACAGCAACTCCAATAGAAGCGGTGTCAATTTGAGCTGCGGCTTTTTGCCTCAGTGCATGTGCCTGGACACGCACTTTGGTGTTGGGCACACTGTGCCACTTGGGGCAAAATAACTCTGCCTGGTTCCTCTCAAATTTGCAGCCAGGGGGAGCTAGAGCCAGGAATCAGTACTTGTGCTGGCCCCAGCAGTATAAAAAGCTGTCCTAGCCAGCAGCTCAGGGCTACTTACTACCCCAGAAGCTCCTGAGAGCTCCCATGAAAAGGGGCTACTAGTTAGCTGGGTGGGCCTAAGCCCAAGGGAATTGAATGGACACCTCGGCAGAAGCTTCTGAGGCCTGGCCAAGTGGTATCTGGGGACTCTAGCTCTTTGTGCCAGCTGGACTGCTGCAGCAGCATCCCAAAGTCACTTTTTAGAAATACCCCCAAATCCATGTTCTTCCACAATTAGAACAAAAGACCACTGTACACACACACACACACACACACACACACACACACACACATACACACACGGAGAGAGTGATGGATCAGTTGGGAAATGTTTTATTGATATATTTACAATGTTCAAGCAATTTGGAAGACTTACCAGTGTAAAATAACATCTAAATATCTATTTGTGTTGATGTGTACTTTTGGTTTTCTTCTCACATGATAGGCTTGTGATGGAGGGGATGTGGGGGGATGCAAGAGGGCATGTGGGTTGGTGGGTATGGAGGGATGGGGGGATGTGGGTCAGTGTGTGGGTAGATCTGGGGGGACTGTTCAGGAGGAGTGGGTCCCCTTCCCCCCCCAGAGTGCAGCCCCCCACACCATACAGGGACTGCACCCCATAGGGTACCAGCTGCCCCTACAGGGTCTATATCACCCTGCAGGGCCACAACTCCTTCCACACAGGGCCCACAACTCACCTCCTGCCAGCACCCCCCTGTGGTGTGGTACAGCCTCAAGTTGCTCAGACATGGCACCATTTGTACCTCTCATTGCTGGCCCAGCCTGGCTTGCTGTGGTGCTGCATGCCCATCTGCAGCCCAGGGGCTGCTTGCACGGTCACCTGGCACCACTAATGGGGACAGTGTGTTGCTCTGAGTTGGGTCCTGCCAGCACTGGGGCTGGTCATGCCACCAGGCAGGGCTACTTCTATGGCAGCAGGAGCTGGCTTGAATCAACACACTGTCTCTGTACGCCAGCCATGTCTTGCCTGTGGAACCCATAGCATCTGCAGGGAGGAGGCACACGCTGGGAGCTGGCCTGGTGCAGCTTGTTAGCATGGCTTTGGACTGAACTGGGAAGCAGTGTGTGTGTTAAGGTACAGCAGGATAAAAGCTGCAGGCCTGATAGCCACTGCTGAGACCACAAAGCCTGCCAGCTGTTGAGGAGGTTGATGCAGGTGGGTTCTGGGGCCCTGCACCCCTAGCTGCTGACAGACAAAACTCATGACGTGGGTGCTTGTGCAACTGATTGTGTCCATCTTACAGCAGTTGATTGTCTTTATTATTTCCTCTCCTTAGTCTGTGGTTTTGTAGGTGTTAATCCATGCTCATTAAGTTGTTATGTAGTAGCGAGGTACCGTGTATTGAACTGGTCCCTGAGTGAGATCATGATTCATTGGTAACTGGTAACACCGTAGCTTAGCAGCCAGGCCTGCAGTAGTCCACTTGTCCATCCCCACCATGTCCCAAGATAGACACAGTTGCACAAGCACCCCTGTCACTAGTTTTTTTGTCCGCAGCTTGAAGTACAGTTTCCCCTTAAACCCGAGCACTTATATCCTTGAAACTTGGCAGGCTTTGTGGCCTCACCAGAGGCTACAACCCCTGCAGTTTTGACTCCACTGTGTCTTAACACATACATGTGACATTACGAGTGTTGCTTTCAAGGTATTGGGGTGCAATTTCTCTGAACCCCCTGCACCTATCTTCTTGTAACTTGGCACACCTCATGCCATCAGAATGGGCTACTGTTTTGAATGTTCCATCCAAATCTGGCCAGAAATGACAAAGTTATAGCCTGTTTTGCCCTTCCCCATTATATCCTGTGGGCGAAACATCGAAACAGGGTCAAAACAGCAAAACGTTTCAATGGAACGAAACGGAACAGCCATTTCAACTTGAAACGCAAGTCAAAATGAAACACTGTTCTGTTAAAATATCAAAACACAGGTCGAAACGGAACGCTTCTATTTCGCACAGCCCCACTTGTGCATGGTTATGCAGTCAGTTTGAGAAGGACAAGATAAGGAGCCCTTCCTCTCTTACTGCATACTCTAGAGAACACAAGATACTCCATCCTGTCTCCAAGAGGAAGCAGTACCCCAACAGAGACCGTAAGAAGTTAGGCAATATGTGAAGCTATGAACCTGTGTAGCAGGAGGCTTGGAGCTCCTGCTACTTTAAGAGCAGGCAGGCTGTAGCTGGAGGCAAGCTGTGGCAGGATGGCAATTAGGACTATGAAGGAGAAGCCTGCAAGTGAGCCCAGGCTGATTGTAGAGTCATCTAACCCAGAGGAGGCCAAGGCTTAGACTGGATACAAGCCCAGGCTAGAGTTGAGCCAGCAGAAACATTTCATATTTGGTTGGGTCAGAAGAGACCTGAGCAGATCATCAAGTCCAACCCCCTGCCACAGCAGGAAAAAGTAGTGGGGTGCAGCAAGGTGCTCATCCAGCCTGCTCTTAAAGACCCCCAGGGTAGGAGCCAGCATCACTTCTCTTGGAAGCTGGTTCCAGATCCTAGCCACCCTAACAGTGAAGTAGCGCCTCCTGATATCTAGCCTGAATCTACCCTCTGCCAGCTTGTGACAGTTATTTCTTGTCACTCCTGGTAGTGCTCGGGGGAACAGGGACCCCCCCACCAATACCTGCTGGTCTCCTCTGACCAGTTTGTAAACAGCCACTAGACCCCCCTCAGCCTTCTCATGTGGAAGCTGAACATGTGCAGGTCCCTTAGCCTCTCCTCGTAGGGCTTGCCCTGCTGGCCCTCCTCTGGACCCTCTCCATGTTGTCCACATCCCTCCTGAAGTGCGGCACCCAGAACTGGATGCAGTACTCCAACTGTGGCCTGACCAGTGTCGCATAGGAGGGGAGGATCACCTCCTTGGACCTGCCTGAGATGGTACAAAAAAGGCTGAGGACAACTACTCTAGACAGCTGCTTCCCAAGCAGGTAGGTCTTCTGGATCACTCTATGGGGCAGTGGAACTTCATATAACCTCTAACTATGGGTTTTACTTGTGTAGAATAGCTGAACCCATAGACTGAACAGCCCAAAATTCCAGGGGTGAATTATATTAATCTCAGGTTGACTGGATTTTAGCGATTTAGGCACACAGTGTTTAAAGAAAGTTATGACTGGTTTGTCACTTCCTGCTTCTTTCCTAAGTATTAATAATGAGGGGAGACGTAGTATGGACTTCAAATGGCGCTCCTTGGCTGGCTGAGGAATGGTTTTAGCCAGGGTAAAAGTAAGTGTCATGCATATCTAACACTGGTGTATTGTCACAAGTACCTTCGAAAAGAGAAGCAGACCATGATCAAGGGAACTCAGGCACAATCAGAAGTAAAAAACAAAACAAAATAAACAAAAAAACCCAAACCCAACACTGGATCATGTTCACAAGTCAAGTCAAATTCCGAGTATCAGAGAATGTGTTGCTGAAACCAGCCATCTACATCAAAGAAGACTTTAGCGAAGTAAAAGATCCAGAATAATATGCTATGCAGTATTTAAAAGGGAAAAAAGGATCCTGCTTATGAACGTCAGAGAAGAAAAGGAAAAGAGATCCAAGAACTCTGTCACATCCAAACTGTCTGGCTATGGAAGTTCTTTGATCTCCCTCACGTGAGAAGTCCAAGGCAGGCTTGACTTCTGTGCTGAGCAGAGGAGCCAAGATCTAATTCCATGACGTTTCAAGTTTGTAAAATCAGCTGCTGTTTTTAGCTATCTTCAGCCCTGATTACTTCAGGATGCACCAACCTAGTGGTAACATTCCCCTTTGTCTTACACAGCAGTACTTTTTTAATCATTGCCTTAAGGCAGGAATGAACTGAGTTGCTTGATGTCACAACCCCAAATATTGTTTAAACAAAAGGCTATTTTTGTTGTTTTCAATTGTTTTACTTTTTACTGAGACTACAGATCAGACTCTTGTATAATATTAATCAAGCCTGGCTTACTATTTCCTTGTAGTCCTTTCCTTTGCTGGAGCAAATTATGCCAAACATGACTTAAACTATTCTTTAACAGTGCACACATCACTGAATGTCACATGTCAGCCTCTAATACCAAGCTAATCAAGATTAATGGATTCATTCACCAGATGGTTACAATGTTATTAAAATGCAAATAGTTGGTTTCTGTTAATTGTTTAATATTGCATACAATTAATCTAGAGAGTTTTACATTCTCTAACAGTTTTGGTGCAGTTTACCTGACAAGCTTGGGGGTGGGCTGCATAACTAAAGTGTCTTTACTGAAACAGGCATCTCACTAACAGTGTTAAAAAGATAGCAATTATAAACAAGAAGTGAATAAGAAGATTTGGGTAGTTTGTAAGTGCCAATTTCATGGTATTAGATCTAGGAACATAGACATAAGGGAAAAATGTTTGCTCGCCTAAGATTTGGGGGGTTTTTTGGGTTTTTTTTTTTGGAAGCCATGAAAAACAACTCAAGAGCTGATGAGAAATCCTGAACCAGACAGGTTCTGCACACTGACTACACCCTTTAAAATGGTTAAAAGAGAGTTAAATATATGCTGATGTACTTTAGTGCTTGCACCTTCCAGCAGTCCAGTGAGAGTCAAAAGAACTTGCTACAGTCCAAGCAATGGTAAATGAAGCAGTGGCTACATTCCAAATGTTTTGTGGAATGTAAGATTTAACATTTGCTTTGTGATAGGTAGCCAGATAAAGTGTGATATAAAAACAATGGGAGAAAAGAAGTCACGGTGAGCGGATCCACACATGCATTTACTGCTCAGTAACCAGGTTGAGGCCAACATCTATACATGCAGGCATTAAAATGCAGTAATGCAGTTTTTGGACTGACTTAGGACTAAAATAGTCCCAAGCCAGTTCCCCCTCCCCCCCCCCACACACACTAAAGCTTCTACACTTGTGTTACTGCACATTAACTTATCAGGTGTAAATTGTACTGCATTGCACTGCTGCTACTTGTCCCCAGGGAACCAGATGTCCACACTTATATGTATGCAGCCATTGAGTCTAAGAAGAAGTTCGAATATATGACATTATGTGTCAAAGATCAGGCTAATGAATCAGAAACTAAGGGCATAGTTTTGAGTTATATTTTTGCCTAAGAACTGTGAAATAAGCTTAGGACACAACATGTGGTAATAGGTACCTATGTTAGATGTCTCAGTTTATATAACCCAATTTAGATTTAGCATAACCAAAAATATAGCATAACCAGATGAGTTGCTTTAGCTTCCCATTTACAGTTTGAGTGAAAAATGTTAATTGTGGGGGAAATATGCAGTGTTACTAAATAAATGGACGCCATTTAAGCACTAATTATATATAGATAAAGAAATACACAAACTAATTAAGCAGAAAGATCTAGTCATAGTGTTGTGACTTTTTTTTTTGGTCCACTGTAATGAAAAATGGATAGACAGCTTTTGGAGAAGGGACTAGAACCCATAAAAACTAGCCTGCAGTGTCATGGTCCATCTTGCATCCTTTGTCTGGGACATTATTTATCCCCCTCCCCCACAGTGGTAGAATTTCAGTTGGAGGGTTAAACAGTGCTCCCATTCCTGCATAGTCAATGGTCCAGGGATTAGAGTGCTCTCAAAGTGGTAGGAGATGTGAGTTTGAACCCCATTGAGGAAAGGATGGAATTGAACTTGTGCCATCCACATCTTGGGCAAATGCCATAGCTGCCAATCTACTGTATAAAAAGGATATAGTCCCTAACTTATTTTCTTGTTTCAGAAGAAAGCAGTAACCCAATTATGGTGGACTGCTCTAAGCATTCCAGCTGGATTTAGCCTCTTCTGGAATTTAGGAAGAGCACCCTGCCCCTATATCACAAGTCAAACTGTTCAGACCAGTCAAGTGTGAGGAACTTCTGGGCAGTCGCTGAAGCATAATGTTAGCAAATGAAGAAGGTTAAAGGTAAAACACTACAATGCCTGTGAAGTAGATGCCTTCAGTGTTAGGCAGCAACAGCATGGAGATGGATTCAGGAACGCAATTTTAAACTCAAACACCTAAGTTCTGCCTAAATCCCACTTACATTATGGGCAGTATGAAGTTAACACTACTAGCATAATTCAGAGGTCTTACAAGGGAAAAATAATAAACATTTGTAAGGCTATACTGTGGCTTACAGGCATATAAAGGTTTAGCAGCAATTGAGAATATTACATCCATTGCCTTTTTTCACGGTAATTTTTTTATCCTTTATTTTCTGTAGAATTGTAGAACAGTGGTATTGGAAAGCACCTTTGGAAGTCATCTAGTCCAACTCCTTGGCTCAAGGCATAGTCATCCCTAAACTATCCCAGTTAAGTATCTTTCTATCCACTTTTGAAAGTGTCCAAGGATGCTCATTTCATAATGTCTTTGGGTAGTCAGTTCCAATACTGAACTTCCCTCATAGGTGTGGCAGAATGCCGGGCTAGCGGTTCCGGCACTGCTTAGGGGAGC
>NW_017728886.1:131037519-131043237 GCF_001723895.1 Crocodylus porosus | reverse complement strand
AATACAAGTATAGCGAGCGTAGATATGCTGTCTAAGCTACGATGAGAGGCAGTCGAGAAGTGGAGTCTCCGGTGTTTCTTCAGTTACAGTATGCTGGATACAAAGGGGGTCTGTTGGTTCACGGGGTTCCAGAGCCAGCCTCCGCGCTCCAACACTGGAACTAATCCAATGCTAGACGCGGCTGCTGGCCCCGTAGTCCCAGAATTGGTCAACAGCTCATGAATGGGATAATCTATAGGGTGTCCTTTGGTTCACGAGGTTCCAGAGCCAGCCCTTGCTCTCCAACAGTGGAGCTAGTCCAAAGCTAGGTGCGGCTGTCGGCTCCATAGTCCCAGAACTGGTCAACGGCTCATGAATGGGATATACAGTACAAAACTGTAACACGGTGAATCGTTGTCAGTTGTCGGATTTTCAAGGCCTTTGTCTTCGCTGGGGTATACCCAGGCGGGGAGGCTAGGAACCAGTCTGTAGGATGATTAGGCCTACAGAGTTTTCCGGTCATCGTCTCTGCTGCTTCCTGCTTTTTTGCCTCTTTTATAGATGTTCGTTGGACTGCCTCTATGACACTAACTACAATATAAGCTAAGCATACAGAGATAGGATAATTTCTTTTACATAATAGTTACTAGGTAGATTTTCTACATAAGTTTCGTTTCTGTAAAACTGTAAATTTTACTTCTTATTTAAAAAGCGTCAGAGTACAGGTGTGTGGCCTACTGCCAGCACAGCATAGTACCAGGCACTTGTTTAGACTAACAGTAAAAATTGCAAGGCAGCAAAAAGCGGTACCAGGCGCTTGCTTTGCAAAGGCCTCAAGGTTACATAAATGTGAGAGTGCCGCACGGCAGTTACACAGAAAAGAAAGGAAATATAATATAAAATTGAAATAATATAGAACAGTTACAGTAGGGAGAAAGTTTTTCCTGATATCCAACCTTAATTTCCTCTGCTGAAGTGTGAGGTCATTGATCCTAGTCCTATCTCCTGAGGCAACAGCGAGTAGCCCACCCTCTTTGTAATCACCCTTCAAGTAGTTGAAAATGGTTATTAAATCCACCCCATTAGTCTTCTTTTCCAGATGAAACAATGCCAATTCCTTATTGAAATTATTAAGGGCCTGGGAAATGGGGCTAATAACTCTCTGCTTCATTTACATCTTTCTTAAAGTGTGGGATCCAAAATTAGATAAAAAATTTTCCAGGTGAGATCTCACAAGTGCTTAATGGAGCAGGAGAATTACTACTCTATACTTGCAAGTGATGCTTCTATTAAACTTTCATTAAGGTTTTGGCCTTTTTTGCAACTAGGGCAGAGTACACTGTTGGCTCATATTCAATTCATGGTCCACTGTAACCCCCAGGTCCTTTTCTGTAGTATAGCAGCCTCTAGAGGGTCTCCAGGAGTCGGAGGGCACTTAATTAGAGCAGGTCTCAGAGCTACTCTAACTAAAGCACCCAAAGCATCCCATCCCTGCACTAAAAAAATAAAAATAAAAAAATAAAAATAAAGGGTGCTGGGTCTGCTTTAACTGAAGCCCATCAAGTAAGCTTTAGTTAATGTGCCCCTGCCACCATTTTTAAACATAGGAATGCAGATACACATGATACTGGGATCTGCTGGAGTGTAGTAATTAGCATACTCGAGCAGACTTGATTAATCGACTCTGTAGCACATTGGAGCATCAGCCTCCCTGATGTATATAAGCACCTGACACAATCATTCTCTACTCTGTATTTGTGCATTCAAGTGTCTCATCCCAAGTGCAAGGCTTTGCACTTGTCCTTATTTAATTTCATTTGACTGATTTCAGAACATTTTCCCCTAATTTACCAAGGCCATTATAAACCCTAGACCTTAACATCCAAAATGTTGTCAATGCTACCCAACTTGATGTTGTTTGTTAATTCACTAAGTATGCACTCAATCCCATCCTCCAAATTATTTATGAAGATATTAAACAACATTAGACCCAGAACAAACCCCTGGGGAGCCCCCCCCAATACTTCCTCTGAAATAGACAACAAGCCATTGATGACTACTCATTAAGCATGATGAACCAACCAGTTATGTATCCACCTTAAAGTACATTTATTGTTTTCCTTAACTTATGAATGAAAGTGTTATAAGTTTGACACTTCGCTTACTAAAAAAATCAGAGCATCTCTCATCCACTGCTCTTCCCCTATCCAGGTGTGACACTTCATCATAAAAGGAAATCAGATTGATCAGGTATGACTTTATCTTGGTGAATACATGGTGGCTGTTCCTGATCAATTTATTCTGCTCCAGATGCATAGAAAGAGACCCCTTGATGACCTGATCTTTCCTGGTATTAAGGTTAGACTAAGAAGTCTATAATTTCTGCCCTTTCGTAAAGATGGGCACTATATTTGCCCTTTCCAGTCACCTGAGACCTCACCTTACTTCTGGCGATCATCTTCAAGAATTCATATTCTTGAAAAATGGTTCTGAAATTACCTCAGCCAATTCCTACAGTTCTGTCCAGTCCTACCAACATGAAACATGCAGCTTCTCCAAGTCATGTCTAACCTGTTCTTACTCTAGCAGTACCCCATGCTGTTTATCTTTTCCCTGATCCCTGCTGTCATCTGGTAGCCAACCTTATTCATAAAGACAGAAGTATAAAAGGTGTTAAAGAACATTTGCACCATCAGTTACTAAATATGCTTATGTATTCAGTAAGAGACTTGCACTTTCCTTGGTCTTCTTACTTCTGACATACTTGTAAAATCTTCACCTTTTACATCCCTTGCTAGTTGCATCTCAAATCATGCCTAAGCCTTCCTGATTTTCTCCCTTGATGCCTGTACTTTACTCTTAGCTGGCAGTATAGGCCAAGCTTTCTAGTATAGATTGAAAATATACTGCACACTTACAATGCCAGACCTTATATGATATTTCATGCTTAACTATGTACCAGTTCTTAGATTTAAGTTATGGAGAGAGTAGCAGGTTTGGTTCTGAAGGTAGCTGTGGTGACCTCTGGGGGCCACTCTAATCCTGCCTACACTCCTGTATACCTTCCTTTCCATCTCACGTGCAATGTCCATGTTTATTGTAAGACTGCCTCTGAGTACTGGAGTCATTTCCCTGGTGTCTAACAGACCTAACCAAACTTTCAGTCCCTGGGTCCTCTGTCTGCTAACAGAACCTTGCCCTATTCCCTGCAGGTGGATCATGTACCCAGTTGGAACTACATGTGATCTTAGTGGCCCTAATTAAACCTTAAGGACTAGTCATAGCCTACAGCCTCCTCTGCAGCCATGCCTATGCCTTGCAGATGCCTGTACAGGAAGATGGATGACAGAGTGACATCAGCCCTCTTGATCTTAGCCTGCTAATTACTCTGGCTGTAGATGTCTAGTCTGGGCCCACTTACTCTGGCTCAGCTTCTCAGTCCCTCCATCTCTCTCTCTCTCTCAGGGCTCACTGCCCCTTAAGAGGGCTCAAAACCCTGAGTGCCTCTACAGCACCATAGCCTCCTAACCACCCCTACAGCCACAATCAGGTCTTCCAGTTGAAACAAATAAAAATGAAAACAAACCACTTGTAACAGAAAACCTAAAATTCCCTCTAGGTTACCACCCTGCTACCAAATCCACCTCCCCACTCACTGGTTCTCTTAGCTCCTGAGAGTACATCATCTGTCCTCCAGCTTCTACTGCTTGCCAGCCTGAGCTGGCAGGAGCTCTGCTCCTTGCAGAGCTCAGGCCCATAACAAGAGCTCAGCTTTAGGACCTTGGTTTATATCCCCTGAGCTCTTTTTTTGGTCAGGTGTTCCCCTGATTGGGTGCAGGTGTGTCCTCTCATTTTAATGAGCAGCCTATGGCTGTTTTTCTAACTGAACTGTACTTGTTCCCCTTCTGCCTACCTGGAGCTTTGTCCTATTGCTATGCAGCTCATTCTGCAGTAGGCACGTGCTCCTCTTTCACATCCTGGCTGTCTACTCTTTTGCAACCAGTCCATGTTCAATGGCCTGCACATACCTGTGGACATTCCTGATGCAGTTTATCTCAAAGTAACAGGAGCCTTGGGCTCCGTCTTACAGACACTTATAACCTTCCTCAATTTTAAAAAACAGAGAAATATTTATTTTCTTGAGCATTGAATTATATAGCTCAAAATGTCTCTGACAAAAAACATCTAAAAGTACAACCCTTGCCACTCATTTGCTTTCTAAGGTTATAGACTACATAAAAACTGGTTATCTGCCATAGACATTATCTGCCATGACGAACATTGGGACTGGGGCACATATTCTCTGCTAGAAATCAATCCTCATCCAACCTGGAGCATACACTGGTATCAAAGAGATGCAATTCGCATATTTATACACTGGTTCATTCAAGACTTCATTTGATTTAGGAGGCGCGAATCTGATTCAGACTTGAAATGCACTCTAAGCTAAGAGGGAACAGATCATATCCAGAAAGTCAAAGGTGAAACTCCTTAACTTTCACATATGAAGTGATTCATCTGCACATTTTTCCTGAACTTTCAAAGTTTTGTTTAACCTAGATAAACCAGTCTTTCAGCTACCTAGGTTTTTATTTGCTTATAATCGTCTAATTATTGTGAGGTAAGTATATGGTCTATTTACAGTCTTAATGTTCTTAAAAACATTTGATTGGCAACCAAGTTGTATTTGTCATACATTTTATGGAGACAAATAATCCTTCTCTCTCAGCTTTCAGTGTATTGTTTTATTTAGATTTTTGTTACATGCAGAAGGGTGTAGATTAAAAGTGACTTAGTCCTTTATATGCACAAAGTTTTTGAAATTCCTTACAGTTGAATAAAGCATCTTTTCTTACCTGTTTAATTACCCACATCTTGTTTGCCTCTCCATAGCAGTCTTATCAAACTAAAGCCAATTGTGAATTCCACTTTTGATTTTCAGGGGTATATTAAGAGCTTTAAAACATCACTGAAGGATGACTGATGGCACTTCTTTGGAATTTTTTATATATATTTTAAGTCAGGTTTTCCTTTTTCCGTTAAAATTCAGATATTTGGAAGAGTGAAGTACATACCTGACTTGAATGCAGCATGAAAGAAAACATTAAAATAGTTAAAAGATTTAAGTTGAAATGATTCTTCTTAAACTGATTTACATTGGAAATGTATTCACTATCAGCTTTTGAATCAATTAAAACTTGAAATGGCATTTTTTTGTCTTGGTGTGTGTCCACACATGTAGGCACATGCACTTCCAGCAGCTCAAATAGAAGTGGCACACATTTGAGCCAGGGCTTTTTGCCACAGCACACCTGCCTTGACATGCACTTTGGTGTGGGGCAACTTGTGCCAATTGGGGGAAAATAACCCTGCCTGGCTCTGCAGCCAGGGGCAACTAAAGCCTCAGGCCAGCTCTGGTGCTGGCCCCAGCAGTATAAAAATCTACCCTAGCCAGTAATTCAGGGCTACTTGCGCTCAGAAGCCCTGTGAAAAGGGATTACTAGTTAGCTGGGTGGGCCTTAGCCCACAGTAAGTGAATGAACACATAGACAGAAACTTCTGGGGCCCGGCCAAGTGGTATCTGGGGACACTAGCCCTTTGTGCCAGCTGGACTGCTGCAGCAGCATCCCAAAGCCACTTTTTAAAAATACCCCCAAATCCATGTTCTTTCACAGTTAGAACAAAAGACCACATACTATACTATACATATAGTATATACATACTATATATACGCATATT
>NW_017728886.1:131028592-131037419 GCF_001723895.1 Crocodylus porosus | reverse complement strand
TGGTTCACTTGTGCAATATTTTATTGATATATTTGCAATGTTAAAGCAATTTGGAAGCCTTACCAGTGTCTTTATCATCATAATAAAATAAAATCTACATATCTATTTGTGTTGATGTGTGCTTTTAGTTTTCTTTTCACACAATGGGAGTGTGATGGGGGGATGTGGGGTTTGCAGGAGTGAGGTAGGAAAGGATGTGGGGGGATGCAGGTGGGCATGTGGGTGGGTGTGTCGGTGGGTATGGAGGGATATGGGGGGATGCAGGTCAGATTGGGGAGGGAAAGTGGGTGTGGGTGGACTGTGTGGGAGGGCCTGCTCAGAAGGGATGGGTCTCCTGCCCCCACAGGGTGCAGCCCCTCCCACAGCACATGGACTGTCCCCCCTGCCCACTGCCTCAGGGCCCCAGCTGTCTCCTGCAGGGTCCCAGCCCCCCACCCCATGCAGGCCCTACAACTCATTCCCTGCAGCAGCAGTGGGAGTGGGGCGCTCAGGGCCTGGTGCTACCAGTCCCTCCAGGGCGCAGCGCAGCCCTGAGCTGCTCAGAGCCGGCACTGCTTGTGCTGCTCATCACGGGATCGGCCCAGCTTGTTATGGTGCCACACACCCTTCTGCAGCCCAGGGGCTGCTTGCATTGTCACCTGGGGGCCAGCGCCACTCAAAGGGACAGTGTGTCACTCCGAGCTAGGTCCTGCCAGCACTGGGGCCACTCGCTCTGCCAAGCTGGGCCATTTATATGGTGGCAGAAGCCAGCTTGGAGTGACACACTATCCCTGTGCGGCAGCCGGGTCCTGTCTTTGGTGGCAGCATTGCTAGACCCACAGTGTGTGCAGGGAGGCAGCGTGTGGTGGGACTCGGCATGGCATGGCTTGCTACTGTGGCTTTGGATCCATCTGGGAGGCACGGTTCCTGTTAGCTGCATGGCCCGGGCTTTATGTATGATGAATGGAACTTGCCTGGGTCTTGAGTTCCTTCACTACCTGCTTCCATCCCACACACTCCCCTGCCCCAATCATGCAGCACAAGAATGAGCAGCAGGCAGACCTCCATTCTTCCCAATGCTGCAGCTCCCCCTCCCTCCCTGCTGCCCAAAATGCTAAAGCAGGGACAGCTGCTGCTGTGGAACTGGTGGGCTGCCAAAGCCTCCAGTGACTCCTCCTGTCCCTGCTTCTGTGTTCCAGACAGCTGAGATGGAGGGAAGTGTGGATGGAAGGGGGAGGGGAGTGAAGAAGCTCGCTACTCCAAGCCCTGTCAGGTAAGCAGCTACAGATAGGAGAGGGAATCAGCAGCAGACTCAGAGAGCTGGTGATGCCGGCTCAGCTCCCTATCCCTTCTCTTCTCTCTTGTAGCTGGAGGTGGCAGCTGATTCCCTGCCCTTCATAGCTCTGTGATCCAGGCAGGCAGTGCTGATCTCACCCTTCCCCTTGCCCTTGAAGGGCTGGGCTCAGTCACAAAGCAAAAAGCAGGCAGTGGGGAAGCTCCCACATGTGCACACCCAACCCAGCTACACCCCACACACCTGGTGAGCTAGCAGCTCCATTAAGCATGTACAAAGCTGGTGGCAGTGCGGTGCTGCAAGACCCAGGCCGGCTCCATCCAGCATATATAAAGCCCAGCTGCAGCTGGGGCACAGCCATGCTGCCTGATACCACCGGCGTTGTGGGGAATGGGCAAGTGGGGGGGGAGGTGGGCAGCCCCCACTCTAGCCACTTCACAAACCCACCCACCACTCTTCATATCCCCGATATCCCCCCTGCCAATCCCCATACCCCTGACACCCGTCTTGCCACACCCCTGATATCCCCCTACCATCCCCATGACCACCCACCCCCATAAACCCACCCCACAACCCCATGTCCCTACTTACCCACGGCAGCTCCTGGGTCCTGGTCCTTGCTGCATTTATGCTTGCCTCAGCATGGCAAGCATTCATGCCACACATGCTGAGGCAGCAGGAGCATGATAGAGATGCTCTGGCCAGAAACCAAAGCACCTCTCTTGGAGGACCAACTCCTTGGTTGCTTTGAGGCATGGTCCAGGACCATGCCCCAAAGCACTGTCCCACTTTTTTCACCCGGAGAATTTTTGGACCTCTGGATATCCAGGGGTCTTATTTTGCCCTGTGCTGCAAATTTGCAGCATGGGGAACATTCTTTTATTCCCACAAGTGCTTCTTGCAGCTTCTCAAAGGGTTTTGACACATTGCAAGAGGCAGTTGCACACTTGTCTGGACGCACCCTTAGTCTTCAAAAAACTGTATCAAGAGCTTCTGAAAATAAACTTCGACTTTCTTGCATATAGCTAGGATGGTCATATCCCTGAGATTTTATAGTCACAAATGTCCTGGTTACCATGCTGTCACGTAAGTTTATACTAATGAAATATCAAAATCAGTGGTGCAAAACTAAAATGGCTTCTCAATAGTTATTAGGCCAATACTATGATAAATCTTATCAACCAAGTACTTATTAATTACTATGGTATTTCAAATACTTTTTTATGCTGGATACTTTTGTAACTGTTTTTCAAAAAACAAGTTGAGCTTCAGAAAAATCTCTGAAATAACTTTGAAATATTTCACAAAACTAGGACTTTTTTGTGAGAGGCAAAAGCAAGGACCAGTGTCTAATGTTTGGTAATCTTCAGGTACTCTGACTTGGAGACTTCAAGCTCCATCTCTTGTATCCCCATAACAAATATGTTCAGTCTCATCTTTATCTGTTTTCTATTTCCAAATGAAGAATTTAAAACAATCCATTAATTGACTAACACTATTCTTTTCACCTCACAGCTGTTCTACTGCTTTGTGGATTTTCTAGCCCTTCTGTTTCAACAGTCCTTTGATCTCTCAGTTCTCAGAGATCCTCTTCATTTGATATAAAAATGAGAGGGAGAGAGAATGTCTCTCAAAGATCAAAGGAATGGGTGAACACAGAAAACTGGGAGGGGAAAAAATAATATATTCCCAGTGAGACCTTACCAATTACTCAGAGTACAGCACAGGAAATCATATAGCATGGAAAATATGCTAAAGGAAGTATTGAGAGTTATCACATTAATTAATTATCTCAACATATAAAAAATGGACCTCTCCACAACATTAAGAAGCATCTTTGCTACCTCATTATTTGGTTATATTGGCAGCAAGAGTATTTGAGCAATCATGGCATTTCAGGAAAGCTATATTGGCTTCTTCCTAATAAGTGAACTATCAAGATCTTTATAATAATTTAAGGGTGCCTTCTATGGGTTTGTGCTTTCCAAGTGCTATGGAGGCAGGAAAATGAAACAAGTAGCCCTGATGCTTAAGAATGTGAAAACAACAGTGTTTTTAACTTCCTAATTTTGTTATACACAGACATGCAAAGAAAACCATATAATCCTTTTTTATGGGTAAAACATTAACAAACCAAGTGATAGAACTGAATGCTTACTGAGTTTTGACCTTTTTATCATGGATATTTGATCAATATAACCTCACAAATCAAACTTGATTTTGCTTTAAATATATGTATGCTTATGCATATATTAAACAACAGATGTAAGCAACTGATTCTGGTAACTGGCAACATTCAAGGCACAATTAATTTTTATGTGAAATTCTGTACATGGGGGTAAACTGTGCATAGGGGGGAAAAATCCTACTCAGACTATCCAAATAACATTCTCCTTAGACATCTGGCAATAGAGGAAATAATGAAGGTGGGAGAATGCCTTTCTCTAGATGACTTATTGGTGTTAACTTACATATTTGGCAACCTGTCTTAGTGCATGAGTCTGTGTCTAAGAAGTATATAAGATTTGCTGTCATCCTTTTAAGTCTTGCAGGAAAAAATAGCAATTTAAATGGAAATCATAAGACTTTGGTCAAATACACAATCCTCATGCTTTTACTGATCCCTCAATTGCTTCATCCACAAATATCAGTTGATTGGTTGTTGGTTTTTTCTATTCTAAATGGTAAGATCTTTACAAAAGGGAGGAAGGAATTTTCCATTTTTCCCCCTGCCATAGGTATCAGCTAAAATACAACTGTAACAGTTGGAAGATTAAAAAAAAAGAAAGAAGAGAGATTTGACTGAGAAAGTACAGTGACATAGAAATTAAATATAGGTTGCAGAAAGCCATTTTAAGTTTGATCAGAGACAGACCAACACTTTCAGGTTAAGGCATATTTTACTTCAATGACTATTTCATTTCTAAAAGAGAATATAGTACTTCAAAAGGACAGATGATATTAAAATGATTTTTTTTTTTTTGCTTTTCTTTGAATCTCTGTTTAATCTCAGTGCCTCCATGCTGACCTATGGTGAGTGTGATAGGAAAGATACAATTAAATGTCAGTTCAAACTACTTTCATCCCTTTCCCTATTTCTTCCCAACATCCTAGCAGAGCGTTTGTAACATTTCTTTTGACAGCAAAAACATATGATGACGGATCTAGCTAAAAGTCACAATTTCATGGTCTGCTCCCCCCCCACCTGTTTTTTTAGGGTTTAAAGGTGACGTTTGAACAGAGAACTGAACCACACATACAAGTGTACAAATAAGCATGTAGAGGTAACTGCTTGGGTGAAATATACAGGTGCACGTGTATAACTTTTAGAGTGGTGTGCATTTGCTTGAGAAATTATGTATTCCTATCACCCTTTTGTGTCCATCTATGCCTACAGTTTGTATGCCAGGAGTAGGTACCTATTTTATCAGTTTGGTTCTGATGAATCATGAAGACTGGACTGATGGGAATTTAAATGGGTAGCCCCATAAAGAGCAATTGGAGAGAAGAGACAATCTGATGCAACTTCCATATGGATCAATATAACTGGCATTTCCAAATACCAGTAGGTGACTTCCTTAACTCCACTGAAGAGAACAGTTATGTCTGCTTAAGTCACCTCTGTGTATGCCTCTTGAATCCAGATGGACAGCACGTTTCTCCTACTCATGAACAGTGTGCTCTCCTGAGCATAACAAGGCACCTGCTTACAGGGGCACAAGAAGACCAGCTACTGCCACTGCCACAGCTGGCCCAGTCCTTGCTGCTACCCTTGCTGCCCAGGGCACAAACCCTAATCATTATGCCTCTCATATATGTTTGGGCCATCTTGCCTCATTCTATCCAACAAGCTGTTTAGGTGTCAGACTCTTGATGCTTCACTCATGGATAGTCAAAATTAACCCCCTAGAATATCACTTACTAGCATGATATTTAAATACGAACCTATTTCAGTGATTTTAAGTATTTATTTTCCTGAACACGTTTTAGAAAACAAAAGGGTTTTGCGATGGTCAAAAGTACTTATCATTGGTGAAAAGGTATTTATTTTGAACACATTTCAAATATAGTTGGTAGAAAATTGTAAGGTACAATGTCAAACATGGGGACCAGAATTAGGTACACAGATCTGCATCTATGTACTTAAATAACAGTCTGGATTTTCAGAGGAGTACCATAACTCTGGTACCCTATTCTGGTTCCTGGGGTTACCATGTAGTACTCTCCTTATAGCAAATAAAAAGACTGTTGAAATATAAACAAGAAAAGAAAATACAATTGATTATCACTCTATCCTCCATATTATTCAGAGCTGTTTCTGCTTGTATTTAAAACTTTAAAGGATCCTTGAAAGGAAAGAAGCAGGGTCATGTGAAGAAAAGTAAATTTAGACTCTATTGCCAATATAAGACAAGACCGGGGAACTTGTTTCACATTTCCCCCCTGGCATTGTAACAATGTTATTCCAGTTTATAGCAGAAACTGGATCTTAACAATGTTTTACATAAGAAAGATTAGAATCTCAATTCCACTATGAATTGGAACAAAGCTGTAAGCAGGGTAAGAGAGCTAAACTTCTTTCCCAAGAATGCATCGAGTGTTTTCCACTTAGAACTTCTAAGGCAATTTCCTCCTCTAAAATGCCTGACTAAGGTTACATCTCTTGTGAGTATCATTCATCATTCATCAATTACATGTTGTGTTAAACTTGGTTGTCATGATCTCACTGAATTTTGGCTCTACTCTTTGCCAGCTCATCTCTGCCTCATTTAATAACATTCTGTAGATGTGTCTTCTTGTAATAAGGTATTCAAGGGCACTTTTTTCCATAAACACTGTGTAGATATTGCATAACACTAAGTGGCAATCTCTGCAGTTAGGCACAAAATCTCAACAGGCCAGTGTTGAAATATCTGCTCTTTCTGTTTTCAATTGTATTTTACTCTTTATTGCCTTTTATTGCCTTATTGGATATAGGCCAGAAGCTGTCTGCATTACCTTGTGGAATGAATGGCCATTGTCTGTAACTGTTTTTTGTTGTTTTGTTTTGATGGTGGTGGTGGGATTGGAGGGACAAGTGGTGTCTGATGGTAGGGTTTTTATCTTGGTGATGGTGAGGGTGGAGATTGTTGTTGTTGCTGGGTTGGTACCTTTTTCCCCCTCCAACATAAACGTTCTTTTCTTGGTGCTGAATTATTAGAAACCATTTCCAGAAGGAGCTTCCTATTAATGTCACATAGCTATGAAGTAGCACAATTCCTAGCAGTACTTTCTAACATTGAACTCTTATTCTATGACATATTCTTACTATAGGTTCTCTCTCTCTCTCTCTCTTTATATAGTCCATAGTAGTTTAATATATCATTATTAACCACCCACCCTATAAATTCTTAACAAGTGTAACCTATATTTATAATAATTTAGAACAGTAAATCCAAAAACCCTTGGATCAACTGTTTAACTCAGGGGTGAACAGTTATTTGGGCCAAATACCACTTAGGGAATTTTGGTGAGCTGCTGCAGTTTGTGTCAGCAGTCCTCTGCCCCCTGCTGTGCCAGGTCAGGGCACACCCACTCCCTCTTCACAGCAACTCACCAAAACTCCCTAAGTAGCTTCCTAAGTAGCTCTGGGACTGCAGACAGGTGGGGAGTGGTACCTGGGAGTGGGACAGCCATGCAGGGCTGGGATTGTGGGGCAATGACAGCACAGGGCCAGGGCCTGGGGCAGAGCCACTATCTGGTCCCTGCATGACCTTGTGACAAGTGCTGGTTCTCCAGGTAGAGGGATGTAGGGAGCAGATCACACCTCTGGCCTGGGCACCAGCCCCATGCTGTCACCTCCCCAAGATCCTGGGGATCAACTAAGACCCACACAAGCAGGGCACACAGCCAGGTGGATAGGATGGGCCTACAGATGGTTGGGAAGATGCATCCATGAGTGGGATGGGTGGGACTGAGTCCAGAATTTTGGGGTGGTGACAGCATGGGGCCAGGGCCCAGGACAGAGCTAAGATCTGCTCCCTGTACACCCCTGCCCACAGAACCAGCACCCATCACAGGGACAGATGAACAGTGGATCACAGCTCTGTCCTAGGCCCCAGCATCATGCTGTCACTGTCCCACAATCCTAGCCCATGATCCTGTGGCCCTGTCACTAATTCTGCTTTCAGATGCCACTCCCTGCCCACCCACAGGCCCATCCCATCCACCAAGCCATGAACCTTGCCTGCATGGGTCCTGTCATCAGTGCTGGGTGTGGGGTGAATGGGCTGGAGTGCCCAGGTGGTGGTGCTGGGTCCAGTGGTGGTGGCAGGTGGAAGGAGCCACCACTGCTGGGGCTGCTATGAAACAAGTCTGGCTGCTGTGCTGTTCCAGCCTTGCTGCATGCCCAGTAGTGGTGGAAGTGGCTGCATGCACATGGCCCAGGCCTGGGTTGGAGGGGAACTGAGGGGACCCGCTGCAAACAGGACAAAACCCCTTGGTGGGCTAGATCCAGCCTGCAGGCCATATTTTGCCCATTCTGATTTAACTGAGAATAAGCCAAAAATGAGGAAAGATTGCATGATCCTACCATTCACAAATGGCCACTAAGGGTACATATAGACATGAGGGGCAGGGGTCAGGGAGAGGTTAGCTCATACAGAAAATGCCCCCCTGCATTCCTAGATGGACAATCCCCTCTTGTGAACCAGCTAGCCCCACCCTCTGAGCCTGCTAAACCTGCCATCCTGCAAGCTGCTCCTGATGCTTGTTTTACCAGTGTTTGCTGATGCTGAGGGCTGAGAAAATAAGTCCTTGTGGGATGAGGGGTGGGCAGGATGGTTCACTGAGGGTGGAATTATTCATCTGAAGGTGGGAGTGGTGGGGGAAGATCAAGAGGCTTAAAATAGCCCCTGGTCCTGGTAGGGGGAAGAGAGCCCATGGACCCTGCTAGCCCCCCTGACCCTGCCAAACTCTTCCAGACCCCAGCAACCTTTTACTCAGCCTTGGTGAGGCCACAGCTGTAGTAGTGCATCCAATTCTGGGCTCCACAATTTAAAAAAGATTTTAAAAAGCTTGAGAAAGTCCAGAGCAGAGCCATGTGCATGGTCAGAGGGCAGGAGAACAGGCCTATGATGAGGGGCCGAGATCTATGAGACTCTTCAGCCTGGAAAAGCACAGGCTCAGGGGGGACTTGGGGGCTGCCTATAAGTATATAAGGGGTGTACATCAGGATCTGGGGGAACGCCTGTTCACCAGAGCGCCCCAAGGGATGACAAGATCAAACAGTCACAAACTCCTCCAAGACCATTTCAGGCTGGATATAAGGAAGAACTTCTGTAATGTCTGAGGCCCCAAGGCCTGGAACAGACTGCCACCAGAGGTGCTACAAACACTTACTCTGGACTCCTTTAAGAGACATTTGGATGTTTATCATGCTGGGATCATCTGACTTCCTGCCCCTGGGGCAGGGAACTGGACTCGATGATCTTCTGCCCTAATGTCTATGAAATCTATGAAACTGCCCTGTAGACCCCATTAGCCCCCCCCCCCAATCCTCCCAACCACCCACAG
>NW_017728886.1:131026279-131028492 GCF_001723895.1 Crocodylus porosus | reverse complement strand
CCCAAAGACCCCACCAGTCATCCCAAACTCTCTGAGACCCTATCAAGCCCTACCGCCATTGACCCCACTAGTCCCAGTCTCCCTACTAGCCCTCCTTTCCCTTCCAATCCACCTTGTGGAATCTGATGTTCCCCCAATCTCTTTAAGCCTCCATGCACCCCACTAGCCCACCAATCCCCCCAAGCCCCTCATAGACCCCACTTGCTCCTTTAACCCACTTACTGACCCCTCCTGTGCCAATAAAATCATAGGATCATAGAAAGTTAGGGTTGGAATGGACCTCAGGTGGTCATCTAGTCCAATGCTTTGCTCAAAGGAGCACCATCCCCAACTAGATCATCACAGCCAAAGCTTTGTCTAGCTGGGTTTTGAAAACATCCAATGATAGAGATCCCACCACCTCTCTAGATAAACTCTTCCAGTGTTTTACTACCCTCCCCAGTGAGCAAATTCTTCCTAAAATGTAACCTAAACTCTTGCTGCAACTTGAGACCATTGCTGTGTCATCTGCCACCACTAAGAATGGTTTAGCTCCATCCCTTTTCGAACCCTCCTGTCAGGTAGTTGAAGGCTGCTATTAAGTCCCCTCTCAGTCTCCCCTTCTCTAGACTAAACAAGCCAAGTTCCCTTGGTCTTTTCTCATAAGTCGTATTCCCTAGCCCCCTCACCACTCTTGTTGTCCTTCACTGGACTTTTTTCAATTCGTCTACATCCTTGCTAAGGAAGGGTGTGTGCCCAAAAACTTGTAGAAAAAGACAATTTTTTTCAATTTCTTAGTCCAAGAAAAAGGTATCATCTCTGAACCAAAAGTTCTAGAGTTTTGCATTTCTTTTTGTCTCAGACCAAAACGGCTACCAAATACATCCCTGCAACATGGAAGATGCCAAATTTTAGCTGATTTTGGATTTAAACTTCATTGCTGAACAACAAGAAAGATTTCTGCACCTCCCTGCCTGTTTGCCATGTGACACCACCAGGGAAGGAATCCTGCCTTATCCGCGCATCAAAGAGTAACTTGTAAAGACACTCTCATAGACACACAGGAACAGAATTGAACCTTCAGCTTCCTTTACCATCTTATTCTTGTAGAAAAAGATACTTTTTTTCAGTTTCTTAGTTGGTCTAATAAAAGGTATCATCTCTGAACCAAGAGTTCTAGAGTTTTGCATTGCTAAAATCATTGCCATATCTACCAATCTCCCTGCATCCACAGAGCCAGTCATCTCATCATAGAAGGTGTGGCGACCAAGTTGGTTGGTCACAGTCTGGGCCGACACAATTGAGCAGGTGGGGATGAGTGGCAGAGAGTCAGGCGGCTTATATTCGTATGGTTGCGGAAAAATGTTTTATTTTTACTTACGCTACCAGAAACAGTGCAGCGCAGGTCAAACTCAGTTACAAATGACACCTACAAAACCAGTCGATATCTATTAGGTGGACGAATCACTAATCGGATCTAAACTCGAGCATGCAAGGGCGGGGGTACGCCGGGAGATGATGTTGGTGGAGAGATGTTCACAAGTGGCCAGCTTGTGAAAAGGCTCAAGGCGTGTTCTGGCAGGTCTCTGCCTTGGGCAGAAATTATGTTGGCTTATATATGTCGTGGTTAGCCAATTACAATGCGAGTTGTATGGAATATTCTGGTTGATCACGCACTGGCCGTGTGCTTTGTGCATGATTGAGCATGCGTAACTTAGATTGTTTGCTAGATGGGACTTTCCGTTTGGCAGTTTGGACTTTCCGCCTATTGCTTTCTTATTTCAGCTTCTAGCTCTGTGTCATCGGCACCTATGCTTAGTTTTGGCTGAGACAGAAGGCAATCAGGTTGGACAGGCATGGCTTAGTTTCATAGTTTCATAGTTTCTAGGGTCAGAAGGGACCTGAGTAGATCATCTAGTTCGACCCTCCGCCATGGCAGGAAACAATACTGGGGTCAAACAACCCTAGCAAGATGTTCATCTAACCTCCTCTTAAAAAACCCGAGGATAGGAGCCAGGAAAACCTCTCTTGGAAGTTGGTTCCAGATCCTAGCCACCCTGACCATGAAGTAGTGCTTTCTGATATCTAGCCTAAACCTTCCCTCTGCCAGCTTGTGACCGTTATTCCTGGTCACTCCTGGCAGTGCACGGGGGAACAGCGACTCCCCCAATGCCTGCTGATCCCCCCTGACTAGTTTATAACAGGCCACTAGATCCCCCCTCACCCTTCTTTTG
>NW_017728886.1:131000692-131026179 GCF_001723895.1 Crocodylus porosus | reverse complement strand
CCCCCTATGTATTTAAAAAAGGACTTCTTATTGTCCTTAATCTGAGAAGCTAGTCCTAATTCCATCTTTGCTTTGGCCTTCCTAACTGCCCTCCTACAACCCCGAGCAACAGCAGAATAGTCATCCCTGGTGATGACCCCTTCCTTCCATTGGGTATACAGCTCCTTTTAAGCAAGGAGACATTCTCAGATGCTTTTGGTGAGCCATGGAGGCTTGTGTGCTCTCGTGCTCCCTGGTGAATCCACACTGACTGTTCCTAATCACCTTTTTTTAAGTGTCCCACGCCACACCGAAAGGGGGAGGCAGGACTGAAGAGGTGCGCTCATGGACCACACTGAAGGTAAACTCTTCACTATTCACCCAGGCAGGAAGCAGAGGCTGGGGGCCTGGGAGCTGGCATGGACTTTGGGAAACTGCTCAGCTTGCCTGCATCACCTCGGGGAGTGAGGAGGCATGTGGCATCAAGGCTGTTGAGTGGAGCACTTCCCTGGAGCCGGCGGAGCCCACAGAGCAGTTCCCCAGAGCCAGTGGATGCTGCGCCAGCCCCCATCCCAGTCTCCATCCCTGCCTTGCCTCACCTTGGAGAGGTGTCACTGCCTGCCCTGAGTGAGGCTCTGCTGGCTGTGGTGAACTGTTCCATAGGCTCCACTGGTTCTGGGGAAGTGCTCCACTCCCCAGCCCTGATTTCATGTGCCTCCTTACTCCCCGAGGTGATGCAGAGGAGCGGAGTAGTTCCCCAGAGCTGGAGGAGCCCATGCCAGGCCACCACCTCCACCTCCATCTCATTTTGGGGAGGAGCTTACCTTTAGAAAGTGTCCCACACTGCAGCCCAGCTCCTTTTGTGGTGGATGTGCAGCATGAAAAAGTTGGTGTGTGGCCAGACTTTTACTTGTGTGCAACTGTGCACATGCACACCTTAGAGGGAACTTTGTCTCAGACCAAAGAGAAGGAAGGGAAAAGAACTTCCAAAGGTGATATGGAAAAATACCTAATGCATCCAGATAATCATAATCTACCTCACTTTTTCCATCTCTGAGTTAGAAAAACTATTCCAGCTATTCAATACTTCACCCATGAAGCTGGATAACACTTTTACTCTGAAAATCACATTCAGTTCTTGCTTAAATCACTCTTGAATTGCAACATACTGCATTCCAGACCTATCAATGTGGTTGGTATGATGAAACCTTGGGGCCAACTATATTCCCCTTGGCACCTGCCAGAATTATCCCTACACTGGCACTTTCAAAGCCAAATTCTCACAGACTTTTCAAATAATTCACATCTCAAAATATAACATAATGACATACCATCTATATAAAGTCAATTTTGTTTTTTTCCTTATGCAGAAACCATTGTTATAATGTTTCTTAACTGATAGGGCAAAAAATTAGTTCTGGGGACCTCAGAAACTAAAAAATGATAAATGGATTCATAGGAAGCTTTCATCAACTTTTATAAACTTAAATTAATTTCAGGGTTGAGACTAAACATGAGAAATTTCAGACCAAGAGGTAATTCCTTGATACAGTTATTTGACTGAAATAGAGATTTGGAAATGTAAGTGTCATTTCAATCTTAAATAGTCTCTCTCTCACTGCTCTTATAATGCACGTGTAGGTTGTAACAGGGACAGAATATTAATTTTTCTATGTTTCTGTGTCATAAAGACAAATCCCTACTTTAAGAGATAACACAGGCTTTTCTCATATGAATTTCTTTTTTTTATATATATCTTGAAACACTTAGAGTCTTATCTTAGAAGGTTTTTCCTTTATATTTTAATGTTGAGCAGTGTAACATGAAATGAAGTTTCCAGAACAATCCATTACATATAATAAAATGTATTATATTATCTTTGTCTCTTTCGTGCTTTTTGGTCTTTTCTGTTTTGATCATCATTAGACTTTAATTGTAAGGGTCCTTTTCCATAATTGCATGCTGATATAATGAGGTGTTCATTTTTATTAGCTATCCAGCTGAATAAAACTTGCAATATTTTTCACTTAGATATTTCTTTCTGATTTCTTCCCCCATCCTCTAGCTTTTCATTTAGGGAAAATGCTTGCAAAACTATGTTTAAAGGGTTGAGCAGATTGGCTAGATACCATATTTTATAATGAAAACCTGAACCGCATAAAAATGTTGGGGTTTTTTTGAGCTCCAGAGTAAATACTGTTTTAAATCACAGTTGGTATGTAAACCAAGTTGGGTTATCTGTGCCTTCACTTGAGAGAGCATCAATTATTTATTTCCAGAGTTTTTAAGGAATTAGCTTGGAAGTTACAACAAAAAACGGAAAAAAAAATCCATACCATTTTAAAGTACCAATTGCACAAAATTTAACCCTAAAATAGACATGGTAAACTGATCTGAAACTTGCGCATTCAGGTAAGGAGCAGCAGTTTTGAGAATGGGTGCCTTTCTGCTTCCTCCCAAGGGAAATCTATCCTTAGATTTGGCAATAATGTAAAAGGACTTACAAGTCTCAAGTAACTGCCAGGAATTGTGTAAGCAAGTGCATGCACTTAATCTGCTATCTAGAACAGGGAAATCAGAGTTTTAGCATTCTCTGGCTTCAGGTTCTCAGACCAGTTTTATTCCTTTCACAAACAACTTTGAAACCACAATAAACAAAACAACCAACCTCCAGTAAACAAAACAAACAAACCAAAACCCCTTTGATCTACAACAACCAGAGGAAAAATTTTAGGTCTTGGCACCACCCTCTTCTGGAGTTTTCTTTGTGGCTTCCACCCTCAATTAGCAGGTCATCATTTCCAGCTGTCCCCACTCTCCCCACCAGACAGGCTACTACAGGGGCAGGCAATTATTTTGGGTGGAGGGCCACTTACTGAGTTTTGGCAAGCCATCAAGAGCCACATGACAGGCAGCCAGGGGCAAATAAATATTAATTTTCTAAATTTTGGGGGGGCCCCACAGGCCAGATAGAATGGCCTCATGGGCTGCATCTGGCCCATGGGCTGCATTTTGCAGCTCCTCCCTGCCCCTCTGGTTACTATTTGCCTGCAAGTGGTTTTCCAAACCTTCAATGTGGTGAGCATCTCGTTACAGTGTGTCCATGCTCCATTGAGAAGACAATTCCACGATGTCTGGATATGTGTTTCCAGTCTCATACCCAGCAACAGTATCCAAGAAACTTACCAGATGCATTTTTATTAAAATGGGCAATTGGTTTATGTCACCTCAAAAGTTATACTACTATTTACCTGCTGTTTCAAATTCATTGTACAGTCAAACTTCAATATTTGACATGGAACATGCATTCTCTTTCTCTGGTGCAATGGCAGCTGCACCATTCTTCACAATATCAATCTTGGTGAGAGTGGACTGATGATACCCATTTCCAACAGGTATAATTAGTGTCAAGCAGTAGTTAGCAGTGATGTTTTCCTGTTGGCTGGGCCACCTAAAGACTTGGTCATATTATCCTCTTGGAGATCTGTACAACTGCCTCGTTGAGCTATTCAACATTTAATTTCAGGAAGCAACACTTTCCAGTGCGCTCATCACTGTAATCATTATTACCGCTAATTATTTGTATGGCGGTAGTGTCCTAAGGCCTTCATCAGGACTGACAGCCCACTGGCATTACACAATAATAGGAAACGGATGAAGGGTTGGAGATAATGTACAAGCATATGTCCCAAGTTTTATTGTTTTTTTAAAAGGGGGTAGGGTGAGAAGTAGTAGGGTGGGGTGGGAGCAAAAAAAACCCATGATAGACGAATATGAAAGGGAAATGGCAGATCATAAGCACAGAAAGCATAAAGAGCCATGCAGAGAACAGAGAAGCTGTGATAGGGTAGAAGAAAGACTGTGGGAGAACCCAGAGCCTGAAGGCCAATACTGGGGAAAGCAAGATACAATTAGACCTTTGAGAACTGGGAGTTGCTGTTGCTACCTTACCAGAACCTGTATCTCCTGCCTTGCTTCCCTTAGCCCAAAGGAAATGGGAAAACTTGTGTAGGGAAAACCTGAGGTGTGACCTCATAGAATTAACCAAGACCAGACCATGGCTGAAACTTCATTTATAAAAGTATGTGAGGGCCCACTATGAAAGTGAATAGAAGCTTCTCAAAATGGCATATATCAAATCCATATTCCAAATTATAAAGAAATAGATCTTAGAATATAGCAAACACAGAGTAAAAATACACGCAAGCCTAATTTGTCTAAATGTTCACCTATCAGCTTTCTTTATTATTTATACAGCATGATCACTAGGGCCATGAAAAAGAACCATTTTGTTCTGACTTCTGTTTCACCATTTCAAAGGGACAGTGTTTTGTTTTGTCATTTCAAAGCACTGTTTTATCTCAGGTAGTTGATACTGTTTTGCTGTTTTGAAGCATTTTGATGTTTCACCCATAGGCTATAATGGGGAATCATGAAAATGCCTATATCTTTTTTGTCATTTCTTGCCTGATTTGGATTAAAATTGCAGGGATGGTAGCCCCTTCTGAAGGCATGAATCCTGCCACACTCCAAGGAGATAGGTGTAGGGGGTTCTGGGAAACTACACCTCAAACTGTTCAAAGCAAAACTCCTATCACTTGCTGGCAGCGGCAGCATGCTGTCATCCTGCAGATCTGGGGGCCTGTGACCCCTGGGAAGGCTGTGGGGCTGTGCTGGACTCTTCCTGAGAGGTATGGGTCCCTGGATCTGCATGCATGATGATAGCAGGCTGCTGCTGCCACCTGGGGCCAGCACCAGCACCTGAGTCTGCCTGGCACAACCTGTGTCAAGCACTGGGAAGAACCCAGTGCTGCCGCTGGCCCCAGCCAGAAGCGGCAGCCTGCTCTCATCCCACACACAGATATGGCACCCCATGCCCCCCCAAGAGGGCTGTGGGACTGTGCCAGACTCCTCCTGGGGGGCGCAAGGCCCCAGATCTGTTCATGGAATGATACCAAGCTGCCACTGCCAGCTGGGACCGGCACTGGGCACTGCCTGTGCCAAGTGGTGGGAAGACTGGCGCTGGCCCCAGCCGGCAGTGGCAGCATGATATCATCCCACATGCAGAACTGGGGGTCTGCACCCCCTGGGAGGGCTGTGGGGATGTGCCAGACTCCTCCTGGGGGGCGGCAGGCCCCTGGATCTGTGCATGGAATGACAGCATGCTGCCACTGCCAGCTGTGGCTGGGCACTGGGTTCTTCCCCATGCTTGGCACAGGCTATGCCTCTTCCCCCTCCATCCTAGTTTCTTTTTAGCTGCAGCAAGTCCAGCTTCAAAACTTGAAACGTCTAGATACTTTCAAAATGTTTTGAGTCCCCTCATTTCATTTTGAAGCTATTTTGAAGCCCTTTATTTTATTTTGATTTCACTGTTTCGAGCTGAAAACACATTGAAGCAGCTTCAAAACAAAACACCCATCGAAATTTCACAGAGCCCTAATGATCAACCAAAGTATGATAGCCCCTCTATAAACAGAAGAAAAACAATACTTCAAAGAGCTGATATTCTAAAGAAAAAAAACAAGAAATCAGCAGGGAGAGGGCCATTGAACTCATAGGCAAAATAATTTATTATTTGCTGATGATCTCATTAAACAAAATGTCTTTATTTTTCCAAGCAGAGAGAGAAAAGACTGGGATTAAAATTCAGTGGGAGGTAAAGACTAACCTTTGTCTATTATTCTATCTTTCATCAGTAAGCAAACAGTAAATAAAAGAATAATCATTAATTATACTCATGTTTATAACAATAAAAGCATTGGGTCCAAATATGACATTTTGCTTGGGAAAGAAAATGCATATTTCATTACCCAGATTTTCAGTCTCGTTTACTAAGAAAGAGTTATAGTTAAAAGAGAAGATAATTGGGCAAGTTCTGTCATACTTCTCAAGCACAAAAATGTGGGTAAACAGCAGGACACAGGATTAAGTCTCAGAGAAATGGAATTGAATTGCACAGCTGCTACAAATCTACTTTACAAATACAAATGAAATGAAAACATTGAAGAATTTTGTTGCCATATATAGACCCTAATGTTACTGCTCACTAACAGTAAAAAATAAGGGTGGATGTAGATAAGCAGCTTGAAACAATCTAATATCCATAACAAGATCTTCTGATAAACATAATGCATAAAGCTTCAGTGCTCAGGCACCATGTAATTTTAAAGTATAGTGGCATATTATCCAGCACTACTTCATTTGAATAGTTTTCCAGTAATCTTATAGCTGGCTGATAGATGGTTTTTGATATCTGCACCATGAGGAATATTAGAAACTGAGCAATATTTTGCTAAGATGCAATCTTTTCCTATAAATGTCTTTTATTAAAATCAGTTGAGGTAAATAACTATTGTCATTTAAAGGGGGATATGTGCTAAAGGGAGGGGGGTGTTCTACAGACTTTAAAAGAAGAAGGATCACAGTCATAGTCATAGGGCATATCTACATTAAGTGTCTGTGTTTGCATGCATCAGTGGTGCACTGTGCATTAATTCCAGACCCTGTAGGAAATTTGGTGGTGTAATGCGCCTTACATGACTTGGGGCACAGCTTCAAGGAGTTTTAGTTTGCTGCTCCTACAGCCACGGAGTGAAGCACTGGGCTCTGTGCAGCTCCACAGCTCTGCAGGCAGCCTGGCAGCAGCCCAGGAAAGCAGGTTCCACCCAAGAAAAGTGTTGAGCCTGATCTTTCCTGTCCCTACCTCCCTGTCCCTCGGAGCCTGCCTGCCTGAGCTGCATGGGGGCCGGGTACTTCCCTCTGTGGCTGGGGTGCTCTGCAGGACCACCCAAGCCGGGTGCCTGTGGGCAAGTGCCATCTGGAGGGGGTCTGCCACTGCCACGGAGAGAAGCATCAGCCCTCCACCCCCAAAGACCACTCTGCCCACCAGCAGCTTGCCCTTGCCTCCCCGCCAGAGAGGCAGGTAAGTCAGCGGGGTGTGTGCATGACACAGGGATTTAGTCAGCCCTAAGTTGAAGTTTTATAAAACACCACCTTCAACTTAGGCCCCCTGTTTTATCTACACACACCCTAGTAGACTAATCTACTGCACAGTAGAGTGTCTCTATGTAACCGTGTTCTGAACTACTGTGCAGTAAAACAGGCTAATGCATATATTTACATGTAATAAGTTTACTATGCATTAGCTAATATATAGTAATGTACAGATACTGACTGGGAGCAATTTGTTCCTGGTCATCCCAGGCAGCAGGGGCCCCAGGCAGCCTTGATGTGGTAGGGAGCTGTGCATGGTTGTCTAGTGCCTGTTATGTCGGGGGGGCACATGCCCCTCAACACAAGTCAGTGACCTGGGGGGGTGTCCCTCAGGAGCCAATCCCGCTGGCTGTGGGGAGTCACCCAGCAGCCAATCCCACTGCCTGTGGGGGACACTGATTTCACTCACTGTAAAAGTGGCCGCACCACTTTTGGAGCTCCACAGCCATTTTCAGAAGCAGCACTGCCGCTTTTACTGGTGGCCCCGCTGCCCAGCCAGTGCTCAAAGGAGTTACTGGTGCTCTTGCCTTCCCCCCACCCACCAGCTAAGCAGGGAGGATGGACTGACAGGGGATGCACCAGGACTCTCAGGGGGTGCACCCCCTATGCGTCGCCCCTGGAGCTGTACCACCTGCAGGGGCAGTCATTTCTCTGTCAGCGATGTGGAGATCTGGAGGGTCCTGATTCCCACATGGGTGCCAGGTAGCATCTCCCCCCAGGCAATGATGCATCTCCTGACCCTCCAAATCCCCATAAGACTTCCAGGCAGAATCCGCACCAAGCATCCCCACTGAGCAGGGATGCCTCTGTCAGCCATGTGGGGATTGGGTCTGATCCCTAAAAAACTGGAATGCAGCAGTTCTGGCTGCCAGAACAGCTCTCCCTCTACCATGTGGGGATTGGGACCAGCCTTGTTTTTCCTGGCAGCCCTGGGATGACACCTGGAGGAGCCTGGAGCTCTCCCTGGCTGCTGTAATAGGGCTGAGCATAGCTGGAGGGCAGGAACATCCCTGGTTTTAACTGCTCTGGTTGGGAGCAAGTTTGTTCTCAAGCTGGCACACATGTAGCCCCTTACCAGGGCACAGTTTACTGCACCTTATTTTGAAGTGTGTTAACCTTCCTATTCATTAATGGCACATTTAGACATACCCATAGAGTCATAGAGATATAGGGGTGGAAGAGACCTCCAGAAGTCAACTAGTCCAACCCCCTGTCTGAGACAAGATCACCCATAGCCAAACCATTCCATAAAACCATATTCTAAAGTCTACACAAGACTATCCTTAACCCTGACACAACATAGACCTAACACCCTAACCTGCCACAGATAAGGCAGGGGATCACAGAAACCAAAGCCCTGCTTCTATAAAATGTTATCAATAGATACTCAAGAGGTCCCACATAGAGGGCCACACCCCTGCTACATAGGAAGGTAAAAACCCCCACAGTTCATCCCAAACTGACTATAGGGTAAATTCTTTCCTGACCTCAAATATGGCAATCAGACTGAGCCTGTGAGGAGGGGCAAGACCCCTTAGCCAGCATCCTCCAATTTTTATCCTAGGTAGAGAATCAGGACACCCTAGATGAAGTCTGGGGCAGGGAGCTGGACTCAATGATCTTCCCAGGTCCCTTCCAGCCCTAATGTCAATGAAATCTATGAAAGCCTGGGAAAGTGTTGGCTCAGGGGGGACCTGGTAGCTGCCTGTAAGTATATAAGGGGTCTACATTAGGAACTGAGGGAACGTCTGTTCACCAGAGCACCCCAAGGGATGACAAGGTCAAATGGTCACAAACTCCTCCAAGACCATTCAAGGCTGGACACAAGACAAAACTTCTTTACTGTCTGAGCCCCCAAGGCCTGGAATAGCCAGAAGTACACTGCATCTACACTGGACTTTTTAAAGAAACATTTGGATGTCTATCTTGCTGGGATCCTTTGACCCTAGCTGACTAGGAGCAGGGGGCTGTGGCAGAGGGCTGGACTTGATGATCTCCCAAGGTCCCTTCCAGCCCTAATGTCTATGAAATCTATGAAAGCCAGCACCCAATGCTTGCAGGGAGGCTTTAAAACACCCCAAGTGTCCATAATGTCACTAGGTAATCTAGCCTACCTCACCTCCTCTCATTCTAGTGTTCCAATGGCTAGATTCATTAAAAAGCATGACTTTTAGGTGCCTGGTGAAAGGAGTACAGGTCTAAGCCCAGAGTTCCACACCTATTAGTGAGGGAGAGCTTGCTGTCTCAGACAGGTAATGTAAAAACAAACAAACAAACAAAAAGACAACCATTTTTCAAAACAGGAAACTGACTAAAGCTAGTCAGTAAGAAACACAAGCTCCACTCACTCCCTTGGAGCTTAGGTTCCTGAGGAAGTCAACTTCATCCACTCAGAATATAAAGCTCAGAGTCCTTCCATATGAATAGGCACTTATTGTTTAAAAGAGAATGCCACTGTTGTTTAAGAAAAGCTACAAGAAGAGAGAGAAGGTGAAGCTGATGACAGTGACATTTCCCAACATTTAGATAAAAACCTTCTGATTAGGAACTCTGGAAATGGGCAAGTTGTGTAGTGCTGTACATGCACAGATGTAGAACTGCAGGTGCAAGGGATCTTTCAGGCAAAACAGAAAGATATTTCACAAATTTTGCATGCTTCCAGGGGTAGGCATGTGCTAAGCATGGGTTCTTTGGAACGCAACTTTGAAAATAAGTATCTAAAGTTTGCCCAATGTCTATTTTAATTGACTAAATTAAGGGCGCTCATCCTCCAACACACAGGCCAAATGCAACCCATGGATTGCATCTGATGTGCAGGGCTCTCCACTGGTCAGGAAATTTGGCAGTGGAGGAGTGGTGTCCTTTAGTAAGGCCACCCACCCACCTGCCAATGTCCCAAACCCTAAACCCCATGGACCTGGCCAGACCCAGGCCATTCCTTCTTCCCCCGAATGTGGCTGGGTTTGGGCCCCATTTTCTCTATGGGATCAGCCTAGGCCTGGGCCATGCCCCCTATTCTTCCATGGGGCTGAATAATGTCCCCTTTACCCCCTGTAGGGCCAAGCCATGCCTCCTTTCCCCCCACAGGTCTGGGTTAACATCAAGTCATGCTCCCTTCCCATGTGGGGTTGATCCATGCATTACTAAGCCTGTAAGTATGTTGGAGATTGTTCGTTCCCAGATGGAGCACTTTACGCTTCTCAATGTTGAACTTCATTGGGTTCTGATCTGCCCAACTTGCCAGCCTGTCTAGATCCTCCTGTATCTGTAGCCCATTTTCAAGTTTGGCCACACTCCCCCATAATTTGGTGTTATCAACAAACTTGGCCAGTGAGCTTTTCACCCCCACATCCAAAGATCTTGAAAAGTACTACCCCAAGCATGGATTCCTGAGGGTACCACTGGCCACTTCTCACCAGGATGATACACATCTGTTCATTAGAACTCTCTAGGTCCTACCACACAGCCAGCTTCCTACCCACCTAACTGTTGAGAAGTTAGCCCACAATCCTCCAATTAACCTGTGAGAACATCATGAGATACCAGATCAAAGGCCTTTTAGAAGCCTAGGTATACAATGTCAACCTCCTCTCTCTTATCCAGGTGGTGAGTTACCTGGTTATAGAAGATGAGATTGGTAAAACAAGACCTACCCATGATGAATCTATGCTGGCTGCCATTCAGAATCCTACCTTCTGCAAGTGTATCGCACATAGATTCCTTGATGAATTTTTCCAGGATTTTCCCTGAGACAGAAGTTAGGCTAATTAATCTATAGTTGCCCAGGTCCTCTGTCCTCCTCTTCTTGAAGATGGGCACAACACTGGCCCTCTTTCAGTTTTCAGGGACCTCCCCCAAGTGCTATGAGTTTTGAAGGAGATATGTCAGAGGTCCCATGATGACTTCAGCCAGCTCCTTCAGCACTGTCAGATGAAGTTCATCTGATCCTGCTGACTTTTAAATGTCTAACTTTTCTAACTGATCATGCACCATCTCCAGATCAACAGTAGGAAGGTGATCATTCCCACCATGCCCATTCTGAACCTTATCTAGTATGATTTTCCCCTTAGTTTGGTGAAATACCAAAGCAAAGTAGTCATTCGGGACTTCAATTTTGGTAACCAGCTGTCCTGAGTTGTTAAGCAATGGCCCCATACTTCCATTTGTTTTGCTCCTGTTCCCTACATACCTAAAGAAGGACTTGTTATTGTCCTTGATTTCAGTTACTAATTTAAATTCAGTTGCCACCTTAGCCTTTCCAATTTGTTCCATACAAGTGTGGGCCATTGTCGTCCCAAGCTTCTATTGTTTGTATGCCACTTTCTTCTTGTTCAAGGTGACCATGATATCCCTATTAAGCAAAGAGGGCTTCTCATCCCTTCTGATAACTTTCCTCAGCATGGGAATGGACTTCTTTTGTGCTTCAAGGATAGTGTCCTTAAGGAATGAACACTGTTCATGCACTCCTTTCATCTTTGATCCCTGGTCCTGCAGTGCTTCCCTTACTATTACCCTGAGCTTGTTGACATTCACTTTTTTGAAGTCCAAAAACTAGCTATTAGCTTATTTGTCTGCCTTGTGACTGACAGTGAATGTGATGGTTTCATGGTCGCTCTCACCCAGGCTACCTTCTATATTTAAGGTGGTCACCAGGTCATCTCCTTTGTCCAGAACCAAGTCTAGGAGAGCATTACCTCTGGTTGGCCCATGCACCTCCTGAGCCAGAAAGAGCTCTTTGATGCAGGTCAGGAAGGAACGTGAACAATCCAGATTAGCTAAGTGTTCCTCTGAAGAGATGGCTGGGTAATTGAAGTCATCCATGACGACCATGTCCCATGTGCATGTGGCCTCTCTCAGTTCTCAAGAGAACTCCAGATCAAGCTCCTCCCTCTGGTTTGGTGGCCTGTAGTATGCACCTACAGTTAGATCTTTCTCAACACCCCCCCCTCCCGGTAATTTGACCCAGTGGATTTCAAACCAGTCTTCTTTGGGTCCAATGTCAGCCTCCAAGGAGGTGTACTGCTCCACCTTTCTTCCCCACTTAGTCCCTTTTGTGCAGGGTGTAGCACTCTCTGGCTATGTTCCAATCATGTGAAAAGTCCCACCAGGTCTCTGCAATTCCTACTAGATAGTAATGCCCACTGGAGAGTAGGGGGGCTAGATCCTCCTGCTCATTCCTCATGTTCCTGGCATTAGTATATAGGCACCCAAATCCTCCAATTGAGACCTTCAATTTCCTATCATGCTGAGGGAGAACCACTCCCTCATCTCTTGCAAGAGTGGCTCACCTAGACTACACAACTTCAGAGCTTTCTTGTGTGCTGCTCCCCGGGCATGCTTCAGTCAGTGTTTCCGCATCTCCTGGCAATCTTAGCTTAAAGCCCTATCTATAAGATTGGCCACCATGGCCAAATACAGGGACTTAACTCTACTTGTAAGGTAGATGCTGTCCCTTCCCAGGAGTCCTCTCTCCCTGAAGTGTGTGCTGCGGTCAAAGAAACTGAATCCCTCTTGGTAGCATCATCACTGGAGTCATTAGTTCACTTTTTCAACACATCTGTCCCTCCTAGGTGTGTGGCCTGCACCCAGGAACACAGAGGATAAGACTATCTTCACCCTCAACCCCTGAGTCCAGTTCCCAGAGCCCTGCAGTCACTCGTGACCCAGATTATTCCTGGCTATGTCATTTATGCCTATGTGGATGAGGAGCATGGGGTAGTGGTCAGAGGGGTGGAGAAGCCTAGGGATTCTCTTTACCACATACCAGAGACAGGCTTCAGGGAGACAGAAGACCTCATGGGCAGTTCCCTGACTACCCATCTCCTCCTCCAATCTCTCCATTGGAGTCTCCTTATGAGTGGTGAGAGAAGCATACCTGTTGTGCAATGCAAGGGGAGGGGCAGCCCTAGCCCTGTCCTGGAGCCTGAGATGACTGTCTTCCAGGTAGCTCCAGGTGGGTCTTTTCAGCTAACCTTCTTGTTGGCCACCTCCTCCATCTTCTTCTCTTCTCCTGAAGAATGAAGAAGAGCCAGACTGTAGTAGTTATCAATCTCCTGCCCTGCTTGTAGGCCCTAATGGCCTACCTGGTCCTGGAGCTCCATCACTTGGGACTACAGGGACTTCACTAAGGAGCATACACCACAGGTGGGGGTGACCTTGCCCCCATTCCCAGTTGCTGGAAACCTTGCCAGGCAGCCCCTTAAGCCAAGTGCCAGGTGTTCCATCTGGGTGGAGGCCAGAACAAAGGGCCCCATCTGGGTGGAAGCCTCAGTGGTGAAGAGGGAGGAAGCACCAGTTGGAGCTGAGGAGGGAAGCTGGAGGTATGACACATCCCCACCACTGTATGGTAAGGAGCTTTGCTACTACACACAGACTGGCCTAGGAACTGGCCTGAGAGCTGCCTGCAAACTGCTTCTACTGTTTGCAGACTCTGTTCACTGGCTCCCTGGTCACAGGCTGTTGGCCAGTTCAGTAGATGACTATACTTGCTCTTCTCTAACTTGATAACACTTAGCCAATTCCAGTACAAGCTAAATAGTATATTCAGGTAAAATATATATATATATTTCTTTCAAATTTTTGTGTTTAAAAGTATCAAGAGTATTTGAGATTTAAAGTTTAGTTTTGCAACAATGATCAGTAATAAAGCTCACTGTTTAGAACAGATAGGGAAAGTCAACACAAGGAAGCATGAATATAAGTGTGGCAGAGTACAAGTTGCGCCTGCCAGTTTAAGTAGTTAGGCAGGCTGTGGAGCAGCCAGAAGGTGCAGTTAGGCCCAATTAGGTGGTCACATGGCCACAAGAGGGCCACCAGATTGGATGAAAGCTGGGCAGCCAGGATATAAGCCCAGGCCCTAGGAGCACAGCTGGCAGTATGTCCAAAAATAAGGCATTTGTTTTAATGTACAAAGCAGTCATGAAAACTTTATAGGGACAGATTCTGCTGTGTTAAAAGATAGAGCAATATCTAAATTTTATAGTAACTGAAGTAATTTTTTTAAAAGATTTTTCTTAAGAAAAAAAGATTCTATAATGCAAAGTGCTGTTTTCTTTCTGAACATTATTGGTTCTACATGGGGGAAGACCCAAGCCAGCAAACACTAAGATATGTACAGCTTTCATCTTTCAAGATGTGGAGTGACTGGGCTTCCAGCTTTCTTTGCTGTGGTCTTTAAAATTAATGAAGCAAGAAGCCAAGCTATTGCTTTATTCACTGAATATAACATAATATGAAAGTCACTTATTTCCATGTTTTATGACAGGTGGAGACTGATGAGAGATGGAGAGAGAGAACCAAGTAGGAAGACATTATAAATACTTAGGAGGAGTGGACTATTATTGGCAGAACTGGATTATCTTGAGTACTGATATAAGAGAATTGGAATATGATTTAAAAAAGCAAAGTGCAAGGAATGTTCTTAGAAATAGGAATTTATTCTATAAGAAAGAAAACAACCAGAACCAGGAGAAACATGTGGGCTTGTTGGGCCATGAAGAGCTATACTGCTTGAAGTAATGTAAGTGTTTTTGAAGCACTGCATCTAAATTATGTTTTAAGAAGTAAGGGTACAGATTTATATGCCTGAAGTGCTTCAAAAATGACCCTCAAAACAAGAATAGTTCCAAACTGCTTCATTATAAAGCACTTCCTGAGACATCTGCACCCTCAGACAGGGGGTTCTCAGTCCTGCAGTGTCCCAAAGTTTCACTCATCCCCCACCCCCATTTCCAGGGAAGAGCAGGGCAGACAGCAAAATAATATTCTGCTGTCTACTTAGAAACTAAAGGTTTTGAGACATGCAAGGATTCCTGCTCTTCTTCCCCCTGCTGGAAAGCACTACCACTGGATGATTTTGTGACCATTTTGAAGTTTTCCTGGGATAAGGAGAAAAAAAGGTGGGGGAGTGGGTGCATCTACATAAGACACTTTACTCAAGATTAGAGCAAATTACTATGCAGTAAACATAATACTGTGATTATGATGAGTGCAGGTACACACAGGGTGCACCTACACATGGAATTAATCTAAAGCAATAAACTCCAGAGCAGTTTGAGCTGGAATAAACCACTCCCAGGCACAGTGTTTAAGCCAGGGACACTTCTACCCTTCTCTTCCCTACTGCAACAGCTGGGGGAGGAAGAGTGCACTCCAGACTTTGGCTGCAGCTGCCAACATCTGCCTGCAGCTGGAAACAGGGGCAGTGGGTGCATCTACACAAGACACTTTACTCAATATTAGAGCTAATTACTGTGCAGTAAGCATCACTGTCTACATGTGAACCTGCTTACTGAGCACACAAGTATATTTCTAATTTATTTCTAATCAAGATTACTTACTGCACAGTAGTGCACATGTAGACACCTGACTGGGAGAAAATGGGCTCCTGGTTAGCCAGGCAGCAGGGGCTCCCTGCCCCCAGGAGCTGCCTGCTGCTGAGGTGGTCTCCACCACATGAGCCCAGGCAGAGACAATTTCAAACTGCCCCAGCTGCCCACTGCCATTCTGAGCACCTGGCGCTCAGTCACCTTGTGCCACCTGACTCCCTCACCTGCTCTGGCTGCCTTCTGAATTACTGGTACATGGCCTTCCAGGGCCCCTGCTACTATGGAGCTGCTGCCACCAGCCATAGTGAACCCAGGCTCCAGGATGCCCCCACTAGGACCACCGTCACCACCACCTCTGGACTCACTACACCAGCTGGGACTGGTTGCAACATTTCATGCTGCAGGAATGGGATGATAAGCAGTGGGTTAACATATTTCAGATGACCTGGGTCATCTCTGAAGACTTGCTGCACCAGCTCCAGCCCCACCTGGAGAACGAAGACATGCAAGTAAGACCAGTCCTCCAAAATTGAAAACTATGTGCAAAGGTATCAATCTTTCTCTGAGTCCTGGAGTGGGGGGCTGTGGTTGTGGACACAGGGCTGTGGACAGGCACTGTGTGTGCCTGCCACTTTAAGGGCCAGAAGGCAGCAGCCAGCAGGTGCCTGATGAAGGCAGCCATTTTAGATTCAGGGCTGCCAATAAATTAGGACAGTTCTGCTGCTGGAGGCCAGGCAACAACATTGCCTGGCCAGAGGGCTGCTGATATCATCTGGAGGTAAGGGAGGAGCTGTAGGGGATGGTAAGGAGGCTCCTGGTCCTGGGTACAACCTAAAACTGCACCCTGCCAGGAGTGGGTGGCCTGGTGGGGCTCCTAGTGTTGTGGGAGCCTCTGCGAAATGCCAGGCCAGGTACCACCATGGTGAAAGGTGGGTTAGGGCACCTTAAACCCTAGCCCACACAACTGGGTGGATTAACCCTTGTTTTGGAGGGCCCAGAGGGTGGACCCTCAGAGAATGAGAAAAAGGCCATAGACTCAGGTCTGTCTGAGTTTCCCCTAACTGGCCCATGCTGGGGCCAGGAGTGGAAGGGTTGAAGGGCCAGGGGCCCACTGCGAGGGATCCCCAAGAGCTGAGCGTCTGGGGTCCCAAGTGGCCTGGAGGTGGGCCAGGGCTAGTAGCTGAAGGTCCTGGTGGGGGAAATCACACCTGAAGGGGACCCAGGTCAGGGAGATATGTTGTCTGGTATGATGGCGGAAGAGGCTGCCTAAGAGGAGGACAGGAGCTGCAGATAGAGCCCCCTGGCATCGGGGAACAAAATGGATAGCCTCCCGCTTAATTAACATATATTCATTAATTATAACAACAAGATGTGGCAGGTGAGAATGTGGGCAGTTAGCCCAGGAACAGGTGGACAGGCCACACTGAGATCAGCCCTGACCAGGTGCCCCCTGTTACAAGGGCCCAGAGCCCAGAAGCAGGCAACCAGCACCCTGGATATGGACAGTTCCTCTGCAGGTCCAGGGGCCATGGTAAATGCTAGGGGCTCCTCTGGGCAGGAGGTGGTGGAGGCCTTCCTCCGAGGCCCAGGCAGGGACATGCTCTGGCATGGCAAGTAAGAACATGGTGTCCTACAGGGCCAGGGCCAGGGTTGAGGAGTCAGGCATGGGAGCACCAGGATGTGGCCTCCACTGGATGGTTCTGATTGGTCACTTGCTGATGGAGCAGCTCCACAGAGCAGTGCTCCAGGGCCTCTAGCCAGGCCCAGTGTTCCCTTTGTACCCAGTCCCTTGACTCCTCCTGGGTGGTTTTCCAGGTGACATCTTTCTCCTTCCAGGCCAGCTCCCACACCTGGTCACACACCACCCAGTGCCCCATCACCAACAGCAGCCACTGGAGCAGGAGTATCCAGTCTCTGGTGCACCACTGGCACAGCCAGCAGGTCTGTGTGGCTCCTGTGGTGACTGGCAGTGACCTTGATGCAGCACTCCTGTAGGGCCCTGCAGCCTCGTCTCCATGTCCAGATGTTGGTTTGGCAGAGGTAAGAGGTGCAAGTTTGCAACATGGAAGAGTATGATGCTTTGAACCAGGGACCCTGTGCTGCCCAGCCTCAGACTGAAGGTTGGCTATACACAGGTGCCCAAGGACCATGGTAAATTGTCTAGGCAGGGCTGGGTCCAGGCAAATTCCTGTCCAGCCCCCTGGACCCTCTTGCTCCTCTGGGACTGGTAGGCCTCTGGGTTCTGGCTGCAGGCAGCCTGCCTCCACTGCTTTCTCCCCAGGGTGGATCAAGCCAGGCTGCTGGCAGCATGTGCTGCCACAGCTCCAGATCCTGCTCCCCCACCTCTCCTTGCAGACCAACCACTCTGTTGTGCTTCATCCCAGCCCACAGCACACATGCTTAGGGCATGAGAAACTCCCGGATAACTAAGGCAAGAGGCTAGCCATTCCCATCCTCTTCACAGGGAGCCTCTCTGAGGATGTCCTATGGGGCTGGCTTTCACTGTGCTGCTGCTGCTGCAACAAGAGCATGCCCCTTCTGTGTGGCCTTGGGCAGTGTGCAATGTGTTGTTTGTGCAGGTAGAGGGCTGCCTGAGCCACTATGCCCTGCTGCTGATCCTGCTGGTGCCCTGGCACACCTGCACTCCTGGTTCAGGACTCTGAGCTATGATAGCATGTGGAACAATCCCAGGCTACCCTGTAACCTTCACCACTACCTGACAGGCTACCTGTTCACAGTGCTACATGTCCCTGCTCCTTGCTGCTAAGGAAGACATCACTGCCAGCATCAACGGCTTCCTGAGTGTGTGAGACACCTGTGCCCATGCAGCTATGGGGACCTGGGCTGTTCAATAATGTTTTAAACTGTTTCCTGACTCTCTGCATACTGTAGGAGAATGAAGGAGGGTGGGACCTGGGGCCAGGGGAGTGGAGGTAGGCTGGGCAGGGAGTGGAGACAGGGGCCATGGTCAGGAGCAAGGCCAGGCAGTGGTACAGCCCTTCCTCAGTGCAGGACTTATTGCAATTGGGGCTGGCAAGGCTGGTAGCTTGGCATGGAGCTAACCATCAGTGAAGGTGTCTAGTGCACCCAGTGTCCACATCCTGCAGTGTGAAGCAGGCTGGTGCCTGGTCAGGGCCCCCTCCTGAGGAGAAACTGGTAGCTGGTGACTGGTGGAGTGGCTGGATGCTTCTCATGGTGGGAGGTAAGGCTGGGCCAAGGGCAAGGCAGATGCCAGGCAGGGCTACCTGAGCTGCCAGTACATTCAGGAGGTAGGTGGGGTGAGGTGCTGAAGGCCTGAGGCCCCCTCCTCTAGTGACATAGCACTGGATGCATCACAACAGGATGCAGGCAAAGGCAGATTGCCCCTGCTTGTGGCACTTGCAGGGGTGCAGCCTGTCTCCTAGGGCACCAAAATGTGAGTCAGCTCCCATATGAAGGGCATGTTTTTTTTCGATATGTCTGAACTGTTGCTTGAAGTTGGTCATGGCTACCTACTGTGCTCACAAGGTCTTGGCCCTCACACAGCAAGGCTGTGCCATCTGGGAGTGGCCTTACATATGCATCCTGCCGGATATGGCCTCATAAATGTGGGTATTCAAGCTTCCAACCCACACAAACTGCCTCTGGACAATGGACCCACCCCAGAATGCCACAAGGTCACACACCACTCCCAGGTCCAGATAGGGGCCTGGGGACTCAGCATGGTGGTCAACATGCAGGTGGAGCTGGGGGTTGATGGGGGACAACATGCTGAATATGCTCCCCACACTGGATCTCTGAGCCCCTGCACAGCTGTCTCTGTGATGCTGTCCCTGGAGAGCTGTCAGCAGCATCCAAGACAGGGCCATGGGCAGGGACTGTGAACTGCACAGCACAGTTATTCACTACAGTGCCTACAAAAAGAGAGAGCTGTGGGTGAGGAACACCAGGGAGCAGGTGCTTGCCCTGCTGTCATAAAGAGCAGGACCAGCAGCCCTGGGCAGAATCTCAGGGCTGGGCAAGGGATGCAGCAGACTGCAACCCTTTCCAACACTCACCTGTGGCCAAGGAACAGCTATGGTACAGGACAGCCAGAGGCTACCTGGGTCCCACCCAGGGGGGAACACAGGGCTTGGTGGGCTCCAGCAGACAGCACTGGCTACTTCAGGCTCTTTGTGCTGTGTGCCCCAAGGCACAAAATGGAGGTAGGCTTTTACAGCCTGCAGCTAGGGGCTGCCAGAGAGTACCCCAGCCCTGTAGGAGAAGTGGCCAGCCCCTTAGTGGCTCAGCAGACCCAACACTGTCCCTGCATCAATGCACATTAAAGCATCTACATGTGCTTGTGCTTGAACTTGAACACATCTACTTGAACTAACTGCACCTAAATTTGATAGTTGCTTTATGCAGGTGCCAAATTTAGGTGATATTAGCCTAAAAATCACCATTTTTTAAGGTGCATTAAGGGTGTGCACATGTAGACACGCATGCCTTTGGACTAAAGCACATTAAATGCCCAAGTGTAGACATGGCCGATGTTGACCAACCTAGCATGCAGAAATCTCTGTATCTTAACTATCTATTGGTTTCTAGCTCTTTTTAGATCTCTGAAATTTTCCAGGCATCTGGAGGATCTGCATGAAGGAGGATTGCCTAAAGCAACAAAATATATCTAAGAATCATGGGCATTGAATAAATATATTTGTCCTGCACAACATAGCCTTAGCAAGTCTCTTGTGAAGAAGGCTAGACATCAGTGTGTGTTCTCTAAAGCTGAGAAGCACTGCCTTCCAAACTCTGTACTTTGCAAGCTCTAGCCTAAGTTATGAAAGCATAATTCATTCTATTATGGGTAGCAGCATACATTTTTGATGACATAGGATTTCCTCTTTTACTACTTTTACCTTAATGTCTATCACAATTGGCTAGTCCTCACGGAAAAAAGCCTAAGACCTAAGCAGACAAGTAGTGCACTTTAAAAACACTGGAGAATTAGGAGATAGTAAGAAGTGGGTATAAATAGCACATTTTTAGAACACTTGTGCTAAGATTTAAGATGGGTGTATTTGGCATATAGCTAGATTTGTTACCTTTTTAGTGAGTAATGTCATGAAAGAAAGCTCACAAATACACAGAGGAATAGATACTACTGTTGAATTGCTTGAATGAAAGATTCAGATTTGTTCAGTATATGTTGTATGCATGTACAAGTCATACCACAGTAAATTACCTCCTTGTCTTTAATTTGTGTATTTCCAGTTACTGACAAACTCGTAAAGCTTTGGGAAATTTGTCCCCAAAGCAGTAAAAGTTATGTACTTTTTCATTACTATTTTAACAGATCTTGTAGGCAAACATGTAATCAGCCAGACCATTAATATGTAGACTGCCCATCTACTGCTCTTCTTTTGTCTTACAAGGACTTCTATTTACAATTTATTAATTTCTAGCTCACAGGCCTCCTCAGTCCCTCAGAGCAGATGGTTTGTATTTGCACTGAGTCTTTCCTTTGATCGTAGGAAAGTAGGTCTGAAAGGGAGGATCTCACAAAATCATCTAGTTGAGTCTCCTGCTCAAGGGACTCATCTCTGACTAAAGCATTCCAGCCATGTGTCTGTCTAACCTGCTCTTGAAAAACTTCCAAGGATGGAGATTCCATAATTTATCTTCCTCAATGATTACTGTGTGTCAGTTTTCCACCAAGCCAAGGGAATCACACTGTCTGACAGGACACAGGACTACCAGGGTAAGGACAATCATATGTCTATAACTGGCAAAGATCTTGTAAGGGAACAACTTGGGAGGCAGGACACCCACAAGTCAGCTGGCCTGGATGGAATGCACCCAATAGTGGTAAAAGAGTTGGTTGACATCATAGCATGACCAATGGTGGGGATATCTGAGAACTCATGGTGCTCAGGAGAGCTTCCTGAAGATTGGAAGAGGGCCAATGTGGTCCCCATCTTCAAGAAAGGAAAAAAAGGAAGACCCAGTTAACTACAGGCAAACCAGTGTGACCTCAATCCCAGGGAAGATCTTGGATAAAATCAAAAGAAACAGCAACAACAGGCTAATGGAAGGCAACATTCTGAGAGATAGCCAGCATGGCTTCATTGTGCGTAGCTCTTGCCTGACCAACTTCATTTCCTTCTATGACCAGGTGACTCATCACCTGGACAAAGGAGAAGTTGCTGTCATATATTTAGATTTCAAAAAGCCTTTGACTTAATCTCCCAAAATTGGGGAACTGCATCCTCAACAAACTTACAGTACAATGGCTGAGGAACTGGTTCTGTGGTCATACCCAGAAAGTAATAGTCAATGGAACCAAGTCAACATGGTGCATAGTGTACAGTGACATCCCCCAGGGCTCAATACTCAGATCAGTCCTCTTTAACATATTCAAAAAATGATCTGGATTTGGGTATCAGAAGTGGACTGGCTAAGTTCATGGATGACACCAAATTATGGGGAAGCGTGGTCATTCTAGAGGATAGGCTGGCAATTCAGGCTGGCCTGGACAGGCTCAAAAGGTGGGTGGATCAAAACCTGATGACATTCAACTTAGAGAAATGCCAGGTACTCCACTTCAACAGAGGTATTATGCTGATTATACTATTATAATCAAGTATTATAATTAATATGTAATTACAAGTATTAATACTTATAGACTCAGCAGTACTACACTCACTAGCATGATTAGACATCAAGAGAACAGGCCTAAATGAGGAGAGGCTGATAGGCATGGGGCTTTTTATCCTGGAGAAGCAAAGGCTCAGGGGTGACCTGGTGGTAGCCTATAAGCATATAAGGGGTGTGCATCTGGAACTGAGAGAAAATCTCTTCACCAGGACACCCTGAGGGAAGACAAGTTCTAACTGTCACAAACTGCTGGAAGACTGTTTTAGAGTGGACATAGGGAAAAGCTTATTTACCGTCCAAGTCTCCAGAGTCTGGAATAGACTCTTCGCAGAAGTGGTGCAAGCACCTACTCTGAATACCTTTAAGAAACACTTAAATGCTTATCTTGCTGGGGTGATCTGACCCCAGATGACTTCCTGCCCTTTGGGGCCCTGCTGAGCCCCTACCAGGCCCGATGATCTCATGAGGTCCCTTTCAGCCCTAGTGTCTATGAAATATAAGCTTGAATTCAGTCATGAAATCATCCATTTATGAAAGCATGTCAGCTGGCTTGTATTCCTACTTACAAACACACAATTAATATGTCCTGAGTGGCACTCAGATGAAAGTGTGTTGTCTTAATTAAACTAAGAGGAAATGTACATTTTTTAGAGAAAGATACTCTCTTTGGAGCTGCCTCAGATATCTGGCCATAGGGTATAATGGGGGATCAATGAAATATCTATAACTTTGTTGTTTTGTCTATGGTTTGGGTGAAACCTGCCAGGATGGTAGCCTCTGCTAACAGCATGAAGTCTGCCAAGTTTCAAGAGGATAGGTGCTGGGGCTTGGGGGGAACTGCACCCCAAATTCTTGAATGCAAAACTCATGTCACATCTACGTGTTACACCACAAGGGGGTGAAAACTTCAGGGGTGGTGGCCCCTTCTCAGGCCACAAAGCATGCCAAATTTCAAGAATATAGGTGCAGGGGTTTGGGGGGAACTGCACCTCAAGCTACTGACAGGTAAAACTCATGACACAGATGACCCTGTGTGTATTAAGGCACAGCAGGTTGAAAACTGCAGGGGTGGTGACCCCTGCTCAGGCCACAAAGCTTGCCAGCTCTGTGTGTGTCTTGCTGGGGGAGTCTGTCTTCTGGGGCCCTTCACCTCAGGCTGCTGACAGGCAAAACTGGTGATGTGGGTGGGTGACGCTGTGTGCGAATTAAGGTGCACCCTTCCTGGCACTGGGGCCTCTGCACAACACAGCAGTGTGCCCCAGTGAGGTCTCCTCCTCCCCTACAGCCTCACTCCCTGTCCACCACTTTACATGACAACATGTAAAATAACTTAGCTGGCTCAATACCAGTAGCATCAGCAACAGTATTAAAGGTACCCAAATCGAACCGTCACAGAGCCTTTCTTTTTATAAAGAAGTAAAGATGTTGTGTTGTGTTGGACATATGATGTTACTTATGGTGTATGATGGCGTATCTTGTGTTTTTATGTCTATATGTGTATTATGAAAGAAAAGAGTATTTAAAAAAATGTATCTGTGGAGGCTTTAGGATTGAACACCCCTTTGTCAGGCTGAGGAAGTACCTTCAGTTGGTCCTGGATGGAAGGAATAGTAAAGAAGGCAGAGACTGGCCTGGCCTAGAATGCAGGCAAGAAAGCCAGTCAGTGAAAATAGAAATGGAGGCATCAGGGGGTGAGGGACAGGCTGGGGTGGGGGAGAGAGGGGAAAGGAGGATGTAGTAGTGCAGGTAAAAGTGCAGAGGTGCCTGGGGTGTCAGATGTCTGGCAGATCACAGTGTGCCAGAATTCCACTGTGTTTATTGAGTCCACGACTCAGCTCTGAAAAGTGCTTTGTACATTCAAACAAGCACCTAGTCTTTCTGGTGAGCTTCTTGAGTAGCTAGCCCTCTCTCCCATATGTGTCCACCTTCTAAGGCCCCTCCACACAATCCTCTCATTCTGTGCTTTTCTGTCAGGGTGTGACCCCCCCCATCCCTAGATTTTCCCCTCCACACCCACAAACCAGTGGAGGCTGAGGATTTCCAGTGCCCCATACTGTCCTTGCACTGGGAAGGCATTTCCTGGATACTGCCTCACCACAGGCAACCCCACCACACCATCCAGCCCCAGCATGATGTAGTTTCAGGTCATGCCTCAGGACTAGTCTTCAAACCTTCCTGGTCTCTCACAAAGCCCCTCTGCATACAACTATTCTCTGGGCTTGTCCTGAGCCCCTTTCAGCAGGCCACAGGCACTCAGCCCCTTTCACAAGGCTCTGAACCCCACACTGCGTCTTCAGGAATCTCCTCCATCCCCACGGTTCCTACCCTGACCTCCAGATGTTCTTGGAGCAGCCAATCTCCAGCTGGGTGATGTTACTCTGGCAACAACCCTGCAGCAACTGCTGTCTCAGCTCTGAGGGCCTGGGTTTATACTGAGGTTCCCTAGTCCCATACTCCAACCCAGAAGCCCCCTTGCAGTCATGTGACTGCTTTGTTAAGCCACACAACACCTGCCAGCTGCTCCACAGCCTGCTCAAACCACTTAAAGTGGAAGGCACAGACTGTGCTCTGCCACACTAGGAGTCACCTAGTTCTTACCCTCTCATAGAAAGAACACATCATGAAGACAAAAGCAAAAGTGAGCACTCAGAACAGCATTCTGTATAAGCTCACCAGTTTGAAATGGAGAGCTAGCCCCCCAACCATCTGAATTGCTGCTCTGGCTCTCAGCTTTTCTTCTACTGAGAATGCATGCCCTGTATGAGAGAGATCCATACACACTAAGTGTCTTTACCCTATATTCTGAATGACAGCTGCCAGTGAATCACAGGATGTCTGAAACCCACCAGCCTAAATAGCATATACCTTCTGGTTGACATCACTGTGCCTGACTTTAGATAAGCCGCGGCCAGCAGGATAAAATGATCAAGACCAACTGAAGATGTAGCACCTGCTGCATGACTATTCATGCAGCACACAAATACCTGAAGTCACGCAGGAGCTTCCTCACCAACACCCAATCTTTCAATACCACACCCAAGGAGACATGACTACAGATATAGAGTGAGACACTGAAGAAAATACCTGACAGCAAAAAAATGCACATTCCAGCAGCCAAGTCCTTACCATAGTGGGCTGACAAATCACGGCAAAGGTGACAGTGTCTCATCCACCTACATACTGGAATTGGACACTTCAAGAAACTGATGAAGAAGTGGGGATATACATAAATGAGCATAAGCACGTGAAACAACATGGTCAGATGTGGTGTAAAAACATGAGAAGCAGCAACAGCATGTTATATGAAACCAGATTAGCTGGAATAGGTTTCCAAAAGTTTCAACAGGATCCAGCTATAGCTAAGGTCTACAGGAGCTTTTTGCACATCATTTTTTAGATCCATTGAATGAACCAATGGTGGTGGTGGTGGATGGGTCATATTCAACCTGGGGGGAAGTGGGCAGTGGAGTCCCCCAGGGCTCGGTCCTTGGGCCTGCACTGTTCAATTTCTTCATCAGCGATTTGGACGATGGGGTGAAATGCAACCTGTTTAAATTCGCTGATGATACC
>NW_017728886.1:130994095-131000117 GCF_001723895.1 Crocodylus porosus | reverse complement strand
CAGTTAGGGCGGCTAGGAGCTGGAACCAACTTCCAAGGGAAGTGGTGCTGGCTCCTACCCTGGGGATCTTTAAGAAGAGGCTTAATGACTACTTGGCTGGACTCATTTGAGTCCAGTCTTTTCTCCTGCCCAGGTGGAAGGTCAGACTTGAAGATCTACAAGGTCCCTTCCGACCCTACTTCTATGATTCTATGAACCAGCTATATATGCAGTGTACATATATAGTCAGTGTACACTGACATTCTGCCTCCCTCCTCGAAGGCCAATGTGCTACTGCATTGGACTCATAAATGTGACCTGATTTGGTCTATAGGTACTTCTCAATATGTGCACTTAAGGTCCAAAATCTGTCCATAGAGAACAAATCAGGAATCATTGCCCACTGACCATTTATATCAAATGTCATCAATCTTTTTGGTATGTAAATATCAAATAGATGCTCAGACAACACAATTATATCACATTTTACTGGTAATCTAGACCTGAAATATTTCAATCATTAGCCCTTTAAAGAGCAAGATCTCAACATTCAATATTCAAAAGAATTCACTGATCATCATGAGCCATTTTGTACATTTTTGGGAATATTTGGGGATACTCGTATTAATTTAAATTTATTCAGATATTTTACATGCCAGTTTGATTTATTCAATTTGTGTACATAAAATGAGATTTGGGATTTTTAAATCAGGGCAAGCATGAGACACAGGGACGTTTAAAACTCAAACTACACTGCACCACCAAAAATCTCAACCATTTGTCAGCTTTGGTTGAGGCTACAAATATGAAAAAGGCAAGGCGATTTGACCTATTTCTCTCATCACAAAAATTAATTATTGTGTTAGAGTTGGATTCTAGAGGGTTTTGCAGGTGAAATAGGAGGAGCACATTCTTACCCCTGCTACAATGCTGGAAGCAGGTGTTAAAATCACACACATGAAGCTGAAGTTCTGTAGACTCACTATCACAGGTGCAGCCTCATGGCTCCACCCAGGACTGTTTCATTAGGAGCAGGCTGGCAAAGGAATTTTAGGAACAGCTAAATTTAAGGGAAAATAAATTTAAGATGAAACTTATGTTTTTATGTTTGCCACCTAAGTCAACTATCCACCCTAGAAGTTTAGTCTGAACATAGCTGAGGTCTAGTTCCCAAATATATTCAACACCCACCAGTCTTACTGAAATGCCAGTGAGCTGCAAGCACTTAAAACCCATGAAGAATCAAACCAAGGTTGTGTGGATTCTCTCCAGTGCAAGAGGAAACTAAACACTTACTAATACCAGAAAGTAGTAACAGTTTGAAATACATAGTGCTGTAAAGAGTCTTTTGTACCAATTTTGCTTTATAATAAACTGCTCAAAAAGGCAAAGAACAGTAAGCAACAGCTGCATAATACTAATGTACTATCAGTCACCATTAATCATGCCCAAGAATAAGGCAGCAATAATCAGTTACAACATTGTTCACTGCAAAAACTATAATTCACTAAGATATCAAGGTAATACACTGGTAAGGAAGTTAGCAAAGGCTTAGCTCTTCTGTTTATCTCTCTCAGTTTATTTTATCTGTTCTGATTTTGAATGTACCATTACCAGACATACCAGTTCCTATTGGTGAGGTTAAAAAAGCTAATTCATTATAATTTATTACAATAGAATAGTGTAATGTCTCTACAAATAAATATAGACAGAACTGTTTGATACCACCTTTCTTAGACTTCACATTATTTCTATTGGAACCTAATGAACCACAGAGGGATGAATTATTTAGTTGTTATTTTGGATGTCCCTAAATATAAAAAACACTCTAATTTTTTAGCACAGTGGTGGAGCTTTCGAATCACTGGGATATCTTTGTTCCTATCTATGAATTTAATGTCAAAGTAGAAATATATGGTGTATAGATAGGTGTCTCTGGATATGTTCATGCGGACTGAAAGAACAGATCTCTGCATCATCTGTGAAAGACCGTCTAAAATGGCTGTTGACTTGCTGAGATGTAAGTTATTGTAGCGTCTCATCCTAGCTTCCTACAGGTACTGTGGGTCCCTATGCTACCACTGCTTTCAAAGACTGCATGCTTTTGTCATCTTCAAAAGAGTCTGTGTTCCATTAGTCTGTTGGGGGCAGAGGAATGAGTGTATTTCCTTACCCTCAAAACAGTCAAGGTAATGTCAGGGACTGTAGCATCTGTTCAAAAGAAGGCAGATGCTAGAGGAGTTGTTGAGGGTGGGTTCAAATCTGGAAAACATAAGAACCTGATATTTAAGGTCTTCATAAACTGCAACTAAGTCAGCCTAATTAAATCATTTTACATGGCCCTACTCATGCAATAAAATCTATACCTAGAAGAAGTATATGTCTAAATCACAGGCTGCACTGAAGGTATTGTTATCTATTGCATGGCTGATTCTCACCTAGCTTCCCCTTAATTACTCCTGCCTTCCCACTGCAATAACTCAGTATCACTTTCCATCTCATAAAAAAGAATTATAAAAAAAATTGGCCCAGATCCTATTCTACCTATGAGTTATCAAAGGATTTGGCCTATGCTCTTTGCAAAAAGTATTCATCCAGTTCAGGAAAGTGATCCTGTGGTTCTCTTTCAAGGGGAAGTATTACATACCACCAGAGGTGAAGCCTATTCCACACCCAGGGCTCAATGCAAAACCTCAGCTCAGTCATAGCCATCATGTTGGGATCTTACCTAGATCCTGACAGCTTAGATGAGAAGCTTACAATTACTGGCATTTTCCTCCTCAGAGAAGACCATCTTCCTGAATCAGTGCACCTAATTGACAGACAGCTGGAGTTAGATGCCTAGGTAGCTTTACTGAATCACTTCTGATTATGTGTGGTAGGCTGATTATAACTTCTTAGAGAATTTTCAAAGGCCAAAATGGAGATGCAGGAGGGATTGAGACTTCTTCTGGCTGCTGCCTGGGGTAGCATAGGATACTGTTTAACAAGTTACATACTTACAAGCATAAGGGCTAGGGCTTTGCAAAACAGAACCATTTTGTTTTAACTTCTGTTTTGCCATTTCAGAGGGACAGTGTTTCGTTTTGACGTTCCAATTTGTTTTGTTGAAACTGTTTTGATGTTTCACCTATAAGCTATAATGGGGAATCACGAAACTGCCAATAACTTTGTGATTTCTTGCCTTATTTGAATAAAAACAGCAGGTAGGTTAGTCCCTTCTAAGGTCAGGGATCCTGTCAAGGGTCAAGGAGATAAGTGCAAGCGTTTCTGGGAAACTGCACTTCAAAGTGTTGAAAGCAAAACTAATGTCACTTGACAGTGTGAAAGAACTGGGGGGTGAAAACATCAGGCATGGTAGCACATGTTGAGGCCACAAAGCCTGCCAAGTTTCAAGGATATAGATACAGGGGTTTCTGAGAAACTGCACCTCAAGCTGCTGACAAGCAAAACTCGTGACATGTATGACTGTGTGTGTGTTAAGGCACACCCTCACTGGCACTGGGGCCTCTATATGACATGGTGGATTCCCCTTTTCTACATTCCCCTGCCTCTGCCTCTGCCATTCTGCCTCCCTGACTCCCTTCACCAGGACCTCCATCCACTGATCCAGGCTTTGGCTGCTGCATATGCTGCCCTTCATCCTCAGGTTACACATGGCAGCCAGCATGTAGACAAGGGTGTTTGAACCACCTCAGGTGGCAGTCTATTCCAAACCTTGTGGGCTCAGGAAAGAAAGTTCTTCCTTATGTCCAGCCTGAATCGGTTGTGGAACAGTTTATGACAATTTGGTCTTGTCATCCCTTGGGGCGCTCTAGTGAATAGTCATTCCCCCAGATCCTGGTGAACACCCAAATCACCCCTGAGCCTGCATTTTTCCAGACAGTCATCATAAGGTCTGCTTTCCTGACCTCTGATCATGCGTGTGGCTCTCCTCTGCACCCTCTCAAGCTTCTCCACATCCTTTTTGAATTGTGGGGCCCAAAACTGGACACAGCTGCGGCCTCACCAAGGCCGAGTACAATGGGAGAATGATGTCCTGGGATTTGCTGGAGAGGCATCTATGGATGCAAGCCAGCATTTTGCTCACTTTATAGCCACAGCATCACACTGAAGGCTCACGTTCATCTTATGGTCAATCATGACCCCCAAGTCCCTTTCATCTGTAGTGCTAACCAGCACAGCACTGCCGAGCCTATAAGCAAGCCGCGGGTTTTTCCTCCCAAGGTGGAGAACCTTACATTTTTCGGTGTCAGACACCATCAGGTTCTCATGCACCCATTTCCTGAGCCTGTCAATATCTGCCTGGATCACCCTCCTGTCCTCAGGTGTGGATGCTGTACCCCAGAGCTTGGTGTCATTGACAGACTTGGCCAGTCCACTTCTGACACCAACGTCTACATCACTGATGAAGAGGTTAAAAAGTATAGGCCCTAGGACAGAGCCTTGAGGGACTCTACTAATCACAGGGCACCAGAACGATTGACTTCCATCAAGCACCACACTCTGGGTCCTACTATGGACCCAATTCCCCAGCCAGCGGATCATGGTGAGGTCAAGTCCAGAGTTAGCCAATTTTGCCAAAAGGTGATCATGGGATACCAGATCAAAGGCTTTTTTTAAGTCAAGATATATGACATCAATCTCTTCCCCCTTGTCCAGGTGATAGGTCACCTGGTTGTAAAAGGAAATGAGATTGGTCAAGCAAGACATACCTGCAACAAACCCGTGCTGGGTATCTCTCAGGATATTGCCATCAACTAGTCTGTTAAGGATGGCCTCTTTCAAAATCTTTTCCAAGACCTTCCCCAGGATAGAGGTCAGGCTGATGGGCCTGTAGTTTAGATCGCTCATGATAACCAGGTCCTTTGAGCACACTGCCACTGAGAGCTGTCTTGAGAATTCTAGGTCTAACTTGTCTCCCTGGTGTGGGGGTCTGTAATAGTCCCCCACTACCAAGTCCCTTTCTCCCTGACCCTCTTGTAATCTGACCCACAGTACCTCAATTTGCCTTTCTTCTGGGCTCAACTTAACTACAAAAGATGTATATTGCCCCTTTTCCCCATTCTATCCTGTCTATACATCCTGTAGCTTTCAATGCCCGTTGCCCAGTCATGGGTAGGGTCCCACCAGGTTTCTGTTAGCCCAACCAGGTTGAATTCTTTGTTTGCAAGCAGGTGTGCAAGTTCTTCCTGCTTGTTCCCCATGCTTCTAGCAATAGTATAGAGACATCTAAGCCCCACAATAGGTTCCCCACCCTGATGCTTAGTGGGGCCCCTGGCACTTACCTGGCTTGCTCCCATGCCTGGCTCTTGGTTCCTGGCCTTGCTCTGTCATCAGCATCTCCGTCCCCCAATGTACCTAGTTTAAAGCCTTACACAGGAGATCAGCCAATCTGTAAGAGAACAGACTCTTACCTCTTGGAGAGATGTAGGTCATCTCATCCAAATACGGCCTTATCCTGGAAGTGTGGGTCATGGTCAAAAAATCCAAACCCTGCATGATGGCACCAGCTCTGAAGCTGCAAGTTGACCTCTCTAACACAGTTGCTGTGGTGCTGCCCATGACCACTGACCTGTAAGATGGATGTGCCCCCGAACCTCTGAGCCTGGCTCCCAGCACCAAGTAGTTGATGTGTCATTCATTTCCACGTGGATGAGGACCATGGGGTAGTAGTCAGAGGGCCTAATCCGGTCTGGATTCCTTCTTGTGACATCTCAAATCTGGGCTCAACTCAACTTCTGCAGTACAAATAGTAATTAATAGATAGTTTTCCCTGAAGTCCATCTGTTGGAATTTTGGTTTTTACCATCAATCAAAACCTGGAAGAAAAACTAGCATAAGCATAGCAATAGTATTTTGTAATTAGAGATATTACTCTTAAAAACATGAAACATGAGCCTACATCAGGTAGGCTCTGGAGTGGTGAGAGACACGTGGGTGAAGCCCGCTGTGCCCCCCCTCCCCCGAACCCCCCAGACACCCCCTCAGCAGCCGCCGAGCCCCCTGCCGACCCCCAGCACAGCCGGAGGTGAGCAGGCTC
>NW_017728886.1:130975709-130994084 GCF_001723895.1 Crocodylus porosus | reverse complement strand
ACCCCAGCTGACTTCCTGCCCTTTGGGCAGGGGGCTGGACTCGATGATCTCCCGAGGTCCCTTCCAGCCGTAATGTCTATGAAATCTATGAAATCTATGAAAATGATTGATCCTTGAAAAACAAAATCCGTAGCACAATTCTGAATTTAATCTCATCTTTCCAGTAAATCTTTGTCTTGCTCAAAATACTTCTTGCCACCTTGACTTTAAATCAGCTAGCATTGGTACTGCTAACAATACGCCTTTAGCAGCACAGAGCTCAGCTCAGCAAACCATCTAAATACTTACTTTAGCTTCTTGGGTTAATTTTGGAGACTAAGCTGATGTCTGTGTTGGTGTAGCTTGTTTAAAGCTAACTCAGGTATATCTACATAGGCTCCAAATAGATCAGTTACTGCACTATAGACATAGGCTGCCGTAGCTTCTGAAAATACATTATGAAAGATGCAGAGCCCATGCCACAAATTAGGTACTCTACTTCATAAAGGGACTTGCAATACAAAGCACAGGTCCTGTAATAAAGTGTCTCCCAGTATGATAGGTGTGTATGTTGTAGCCATGTTGGTCTACGGACATAGGCAGACACAGTCCTTTGGGTGAATGTGATCTCTTTTATTAGACCTACTTAAATAGCTGGAATTTTTTTTTTAATCAAGCTTTTGGGTTTAAGAACTCTTCCTTCCTGATTTGAAATGATGATGAGATACCATGCAAAGCACTTAAATGAGGTTTTAAAAAAGTTATTATGTGATTGTAGTTTTTGTGAACATCTTTCTTTTAGGGACATATGCAAATATTACATGTTTTAAAAGGTGGCAGAAAAAATACATTCTTGTACAGCCAGTGCTCTTTTTCATTTGGAATCAATTTGAAAGCAGTGTAAGTCTAACATTTGGTAACTTTTATCATTTTACAAAGGACATTTTGCATATGGAAAGAGAAATGGTAATATACTTCTTTAAAGATATCAGTAATTCATTCATTTACATTTATATGCCTGATTTCCAAGACAATTGGACATCATTAATTTCTCACTGATTTCTTTGGGCAATACCTTATAGAAAGTTTGCTATTAATCAATGTGTAAGTTTGCTGTGCATGAGGGATTTAAAATTGTCCAAGAAAAAATTTACAAGCTGAGTATTTATTGATCATCATATTTCCCCCCTTGTTCTCTTACTCACATCAGTGCAGTGATAGGCTTTATTTTATTTTTATGAAAATAAAGACAGTTTTTGATACAGATTTAAAATATTCAGAAATCTAAGATACAAATCCAAAAGCATTATATATTCCTTTCTGAACTTTACTATCAGCTAAAATGATAGGAAATTCACTGTGAAAGATTTTGCCACAAACATGGGGCAATAAATAAAAATGTCTATGCAATATCCTTTTAATATACTGAACTTATGAGCATTCTGGAACATGTTCTCTAGCTGCGCTTGAAAGCTTATGAATAATTTATAACTCTGATTTTCTATTAATTCTAATTTATGTTTTTCTAATATATCACAATGTAATTTATTTCTCAAAACAGTCACATTTCTAAGCTATAGATTTACTAATGATACATTGCAAATGGCGTTATGAAGTCGATGAGAAGAGAAATGGATCAATACATCATGTCTTTGAAAATCCTACTCTACACATGTCAGTCATGGAGTTTAGAAGACACATGATGTCCAGTACTTACTTCATAATATTCATTACAAAGATGCACAAGTTTTTTCACAGTTAAGGCTAAAATACATTGTTACCATCAGGATAATAAATAGGCAACTTTATTACTTCTGCCTTCAGGTAAAACAGAGCACTAATAAAGATTCAGATTTGGCGTAGGCCATTATTCTGTGGCAAAACATTCTCCTAATTGAATGCCTACACTTTTGTAGTAACTTGGATCATGGTCTCCTTAAACACTTACAATATACACAATCTAGAATTAACAGACTAGAATTAAAAGCCAGGGTTCATTTCCTTATGTATGTCAGACCAAGTAATGAAGCAAGTGCTTCAGATCTATAGATGACTTCCCTTATATCCAAGCCATGTTCCCCCATTTCACCTCTACCACTAGTTTAAACATGCAATTGCAGAGAAAGAGGATGCTCCAGTGGAGAAAGCACTGTACTGGTATTCAGGAGACATACAATCATTTTTTTTTTGGTTTTTCCACTGGTCTGCTGGGTTACTTTGTACAAGTCACTTCAGTGCTCTCTGTCCCTCAAGTTTCACCTGTTGTGAAATGATACTTCTATGCATGGGGAAACTAGAGGTGAAAAGTTGTATATAAGAGCAAGGCATAGTTGTTATAAAGTGCGGAGGAGTGGTGTTTTCTACAGTCTCCTATTCTGTATTCTCTATTTCCTCTCCATTTTTCTTGGTTTCCTTTCAATTTCCTGACCTCAACTATTAACTTCAAGATGCTCACAGAAAAATAGCTCTAGTCATGAGCATATTAAAAGCAAAATCCATTGAACTGACTTCAGGAACATCTGAAAGCTAAAAAGGAGGCGTACATCTGGTGGAAAGGAGGGGCCACCACCTAGGAGGATTATACCTCTATTGCTCAAGACAGTAGGGGGAGCTGGTAGGAAGGCTAAGGCAGAGACCGAACTAGGACTAGCAACCAGGATCAAAGATAATAAGAAGTCCTTTTTTAAATACATAGGGAGTACAAAGAAAGCACCGAGTAATGTGGGACCCCTGCAGGACATGCTTGGCAATCTGGTGGTTGCACCAGATGATAAAGCTGACCTATTTAACAAATTATTTGCCTCCATTTTTCTGAGCATGAACCAGGACATCCCCCCCACTGGGATTCCAGATGGACTCAGGAGAGGCACAGCCAGGCCAAGGGTCATACAGGACCTAGTTAGGGAAATTCTGGTGGGGCTGGATGTGTTCAAATCTGGAGGTCCAGATGATCTCCACCCCAGGGTGCTGGGGGAATTGGCAGAGGTCATTACAGGACCCCTGGCACAGCTTTATGAGCACTCATGGTGCTCTGGCCAGGTGCCAGATGACTGGTAAAGGGCCAATGTGGTCCCCATTTTCAAAAAGGGAAGGAAGGAAGACCTGAGAAACAATAGGTCCATTAGTCTTACCTTGGTCCTGGGGAAGTTTTTTGAGAGAATGATCCTGATGCATGTTCACGAGGGGCCAGCAGGGGAGATTAGGCTTAGGGGCAACCAACATGGGTTCATTAGGTCCTGTCAGACCAACCTGGTTGCTTTCTACAACTAGGTCACAAAATCCTTAGATACAGGTGTCACAGTGGATGTAGTCTTTCTTTACTTTAGGAATGTCTTTGACACTGTCTCATCCCATTCTCGTTAAAAAATTAGGTGACTGTGGTGTCAATGCCTACACAGTCAGATGGGTCACAAATTGGCTGGAGGGTCACACCCAGAGAGTGGTTGTGGATGGCTTATTTTTGACCTGGAGGGATGTGGGCAATGGGGACCCCCAGGGCTTAGTCCTCGGGCCCATACTGCTCAACGTCATCAGCAACTTGGATGAGGGGGTGAAAAGCATCCTGTTCAAATATGTGGATGACACTAAAATGTGGGGAGAAGTGGCCACACTGGAGGAGAGGGACAGGCTGAAAGTAGATCTAGACAGGTTACAGGGATGGGAGATGAGAGCAGGATGGGATTCAATACTGACAAATGCAAGGTACTGCACCTGGGGAGGAAGAACCAGCAGCATACCTACAGGCAAGGGAACTCCCTTCTAGTCAGCACAGAGGCAGAAAAGGATCTTGGTGTCATTATTGATTCCAAAATGAACATGGGCTGCCAATGTGGGGACGTGGTCAGGAAGGCTAACCACATCTTGTCATACATCCACAGATGCATCACAAGTAGGTCCAAGGAGGTAATCCTCTCCCTCTATGTGACATTTGTCAGGCCGCAGTTGGAATAATGGGTCCAGTTCTGGGTGCTACACTTCAGGAGGGATGTGGACAGCATCAAGAGGGTCCAGAGGAGGGTCACTCACATGATCAGGGGGCAGCAAGGCAGGCCATATGAGCAGAGGCTATGGGACTTGAACCTGTTCATCCTCCACAAGAGAAGGCTGAGGGGGGATCTGGTGACTGTCTATAAACTACTTCACAGTCAGGGCAGCTAGGATCTGGAACCAACTTCCAAGGGAAGTGGTCCTTGCTTCTACCCTGAAGGCTAGATAATCACCTAGCTGGGATCATTTGACCCCAGCATTCTTTCCTGCCCAAGGCAGAGGATAGGTCTTGATAATCTGCCCAGGTCCCTTCTGACACTACCAACTATGAAACCCCTGGAGCAAGTGTAAAAGTACTATCTAATGTGAGGTGCACTAATGTATTAAATGTACATTAGGCTTCCTTAATGCACAGTAGGAAAAGGACATGTTTTAGTGATGCTTAATGTGCAGTAGCCTAATTTTACTGCATGTTAGCATATTAGCATGGTTTTTGCTGTGATACTGTAATGCACAGTAAAATAGGGTACTCAGCATTAAAGCACACATGTAAATGCACCCAATAGTTATAAGGTATTTGGTACCCTGAGGAAAACATTTTACATATTTTTTCCATTCCCCCTTTTTGCTAGAGATGAGGATAACTTAAATTTATGTGTCAGAGAAGAGAGGCGTGTAATTCCTTATCTTATAACCCAAGTCAACAGCTACGTACACCATACCCAATTTATCCACCCAGTAATGGTGTATAAATGCTTTAATGTGATGTCCCTATTAGAATGATTAAGTTGCACATCAAAGTAGTTAACAGAGTTCATACTTGAACTTTAATTTGGATGGAGAGTTGACACCGTATTGGGATGATTACATGATGTATACAGAACTATTGTTTCAAACTGTTTGCATATCCTGGTAATAGAAAATTTTGAGTCTCATACATAATTAAGCAACATCTTTAGAATAAAAAGGTAATGATGCTTTAATCCTAATTTCCCATAAGACTCAGGTTAACAGTCAAAGATTATGACAAGACATGTCCAGATGGACAAAAAACAAAATATTTACAGCTACTTTGCTGCAAATATGTCTTGTACTGTTTAGTCTCACTTTTATATGCATCATTCCTTGCACCTATCCAACAAGAAAATCAATGGACATTTACATCAACCCTTGGACCAGATGAAAAGCAGGTTTTCCTGGAAAGGAATAGTTTCACCAAGATGACAACAATCCATGTGTGCATGCTGAGACTGAAATTTGGCAATTTCTTTGTGGTGTATAAACTATTTGTCATGAAATTAATGAGTGGCTTTTCAGAAACCAATATGACCCAAGAGCAAAGTAGCAAGACAACACCATCAGAAATTCCTACAGAATCATGGAATAGGATTCTAAAGCATTGTATATTATTGAGTTTAGATTAAGGGCCTGTAGTAGCTCAGATCATTTTTCTACCATATGATTGGTGAAGAGCAAGTTATTACACTTGCTCTTCTCAAATCATATGGTAAATATGCAACTTGATAGATGTACTAATTCAGGGTGGGCAGTTATTTTGGGCAGATGGCCACTTACCGAGTTTTGACAAGTTGTAGAGGGCCACGTGGGTAGCCCCACCCCATGACAAGTGCCCCGCCCCCTGGTCACCATCTTGGGATTGGAAGTCCCGGGACATTGGTGCAAGGCACTGGCCACAGGAAGGGGAAGGAGGAGCAGATGCTTTTTCCCCATGCTGAGCACCAGTTTGTTCCCCACCACCACTACTAGCCTGGGCCCTGCACCAGCTCCAGGCTTGTCCCCTGGCTCTGAGTGGCAGCAGCAGCTGGGCAGAAACTGCTGCTCAGTGCTTAGGAAAGAGGGCCTCCTGCTCCACTTCTGGGCAGTGTTTGCTGCAGCTGCCTGCCCAGAACCTGCACCATGCTAGGTGGCTGTGTGAGTGCTTCACTGCAACCTCTGTGCTGCCCAGCATGGCAGCAGTGGCCATGTGGAACAGCCCTGTTCTGCAGCTGCTCGGAGCCCATGCAGGGCTGCCTGTACTTTCTCTCTATTGCCACTGCTGCCCCATGCAGCAGTGAAGTAACAGCAGAGAGGCAGGACAGCCTTGTACAGGCTGTGAACAGCTGCAGCAGGAAGCACCACTTATGGGGAGGGGGCAGAAGGACCGCTTTTCCCCCACGCTGAGCACCAGTTTGTTCCCCACCGCTGCTGCTCAGTCCAGATAGATGAGCATGGGGTCAGGGCTGCACGTTGGTCTTCGCCTGTACCACAGGGCTGGGGCAGGGGCACTGGGAGTAAGCAGACATGTGGGAGCCAGTGTCAGCGAGGCAGGAGCACAGGGCCTGCACTGGTGTCCCAGGGCTAGCACTGATGGGGCCCAAAGCATGGTGGCAGGAGCACAGGGTCCCAGCTGGCAGGGACTCTCGGGAGCTGGGTCAGGTCCCCCCTCTCCCTGCTGGCACACCCAAGCCTGGCTCTATAGACCCCTGCCAGTCCACACCCCATGCTCCTACCAGCTGACTCTGGGCCCCACTGGCACTAGTACTGGCCCTAGGACATTGGTGCAGGCCCCAATGCATGCCGGTCACCTCCAATCCTCCCCACCTCGACAGCTGGGGGCTAAGCAGGAGTCAGCCTGGCCCAGAGGATTGAGGTGATCCCTGTGGTCCTCCCCTGCCTCCCCCACCACAACTTCTTACCTGAATTTCCTGTGCCGGTGCAGCCACGAACGGCCCTATGGTTCCAGGCCAGAAGCCCTCCTAGGCAGGGGCTTCCAGCTGTGGGGGCGGGGCCAGGCAGGCTTTGCTGTTGGAGGATCCTGTGATGGCTTCCCCTGTGTCCTACTGCCCTTGGCTCTTGTCATCTTTGACAAGAGACAGGGGCAGATAAATACTCATTTTTAAAAATTTTTAGGGGCCCCACAGACAAGCTACAATGGCCTGGCAGGCTTGATCTCGCCCACGGGCCATATGTTGCCCACTCCTGTACTAGATATATTAGATTTTTTAAAATCCAAATCTGCTATTTTATTTGTAAATTCTTTTATAATTGTGAGATGGAGATTATCTAGTTCCCTGAATTTGAAAATGTTGTTTTACCCTTGTTTGTGGTAATTTCCATTTCCATAATATGATTGCCAATAGCCAGGCTGCTTTGTCCCCACAATAATTACTAAAAAATAATGCACAATATGAATTTAGTTTTGGGGCTATAACTAGATAACCTTTACTAAAGTGAGGAGCCAAAAACTGGGCACACCACTCCAGGAGGCTTTACCACTCATAACTAGAGTGGAAGAATCACTTCCAGTCATTTTAATGCAACACTTACTCATTTCCTAGAGATTTCTCAGCAATATGCTTCTTTCTTTATGTTCTTCTGTTCTCCATCCTCTACATTTGGATATTTCTATATTTCCCTTCCCTACATTTCCCTATTATTGTTTACTGGCTTTTCCTATTCACACATGAAAATATGGGAATCACAATAGTGTCTCCTACTTTCCATCTTTCTTTGTTCTTTTACATTTTTCTGGCAACAAACACTAAAGAAGATATTTCTTAATCTTCTTTCGTATAATTTAAGATTTCAATTGAGGATGACTTTTTGCATAGCACTGAGCTGTGCAACTTTGACCTGAAACACATATTGCTACTAGCTGTGAAAATTCCCTGTTCAAACATTAACTTGCCTATAATTTTCAGCTTCTTAAACCTTACTGAATCTTCCTTAAATGTTTTCACTAACTATAAAATGATGAAATCACCCAGTCTAGGAAATAAAACAAATATCTAGCCCAAGATATAACCAATATCTTAAATGTAAAATGAAAGGGGCTGTAAGGCCTATACTTTTTTTTTTTAATCTAGCTTCCTGGCTGCCTTTTCATGAGAAAAATTTATTGCTGATAACTATTGCAGCGTACAATCTGATACAAGATTCCAGACAGCTAGTTCAGTTTAGAAATGAACTCACATTAATGTGGCAATAATTGTTTTAGCTCCATTACCTATATTTGCTAATTAAAGATTGAGGGAAATGCCATGGAGGAGACAGTGACATTTGCTAACAAGAATATACTAATGATTTGACTATTATTATTGACCTCTGAAAAGGTTAAACTGTCACAGCTGTTGAGTGACCGAGTAAATGTGTCAAATTTGGGTTATTTTTGTTTCTTCAGGAAGGGAAGGGGGAAGATATCACACCTCATCTGTCAAACTTTCATGGGGGAAATTTATTTGATTACCAATTCCCAGGTAGACATACCCAAGCTAATTTTAAACTGCCTAGGTCAGATACTGGCAGCACATTGCTGAACAGAGGCCAATTAGTTTAAAACCATCTTGGGTATACCTCTGGACCAGATCTTCATTTTATCCAGTAAGAGGAAGATTGTAACTTCACATCAAGCCCTGCAGAATAGATAGTCCACATAGTTGTGCCATCCTAAACATAGGTCTTGGAGAGAACTGGAACTCCATTGTATTTCTTTCTCTGGCAGCCCATCCCTTCATTTGGGGCATGGAATGGCAGAAAAGAAAATACAACCCTTTAGGGTTAGCATTTTTATCCTTTTGTCAATGCTCAGCTCTATTGGCCATAAGACTGAAAAGCCAGTCATGATTTGACACACACATGCTGCTCACTCATTCTCAGGCAGCTAAGGGGGTCAATTCTACACTTTCCCACTGTGCCCAGAGCTATCAGACAGGCCACAGAGGAAGGTCAAAATGGGGACTCACTAGGGTGGATAAAAGTCAATTATTTAAATGAAAAAAGTAAAATGTTTTAGATTTTAATTTTATTTGTATTAACTGCACTTTTGTTCTTCTTTTTAAAAAAATGAGTACTATTTAAATTAAATAGTGTAACATACAGCCCATGTTAAGGTCTAAACTTTGTAGAACACTATTTGCAGAACAACGTTATCCCCAAATACTATGTTGCATAAGTCAATCTGAAGAAGGGATGATTGGAGGAGGGAGCTGAAAACAGTTTTCAAATACCCAAAGATTGGTTATAAAGAGGATGGTGGTTAATGCGTTGGTGGTGAGCATAACTTCCTTCCAAGGAGTTGACCTGAGTCCAATTCCCAGCCAACGCAGAGTGATATCGTTCTGGAAATAACTTCCCAGGGAAGTGGGCCTTGCCCCTACATTGGGCATTTCAAAAGGAGGTTGGATGATCACCTGTCTGGGGTCTTGTGAACCCAGCATACATTTCTGCCTGTGGCAGGGGGTCAGACTAGATGATCTGTTCAGGTCCCACCTGACCTAGATACTATGAAACTATAATGATTCTCTGTGGCTGCAGGGGATTGGATAAGGAGTAATGGCTTTAAATTGCACCAAAGGAATTTTAAGTTGGTTACTACGAAGAACTTTCTCATTATGGTTAAGCATTGAAACAGATTTCCTAGAGATTTTGTAAAATCATCCTTGAAGTTTCTAAGAGCAGGTTGGACAAACACTTGTCTAGAATGATTTCGATAGGAATGATCCTACCTCAAGCAGGGGATTGGACTAGGTGACCTCCAGAAGTTCCTTCTAGTCCTATTTTTCTCTAATTCTCTAATTCTATTTATATTTAATACTAGATTAAAGCAGTACACATTAGCTACTGAAATTTTAAAGAACTCCCAACAACGGAACATCACGAGACTAAACACCACTAAAAATAATTCTTCCCCATTTCCTGATACAAAAAATTTAGCCTGACTAAGTGAAGGTTTAGCTTAAATAAGTATGTAGCGATATAGTGTATCCTCCCACTCAGCAATAAAAGGCCAAATGTAAAGCCATGGTCCCCAATTTTTACTGGTTTGTGAGCAAGAATACTGAGCAAGTATACTTTGCAGTCCCTGTCAACCTCAGTTTTAGTTTCAGTTTTGTGTAGCTATGAATAATATGTTTGTGAATAATATGAAATAGGGAGTCACTCGTATAAAGGATATTTGTATGTTATCAACAGGTAGTCCATAGTTAACTGACTAAAAAGTATCAATGAAAACCAAAATTAAAATTGATTATAAAGGTTTCTTGCTCACTGATTAAAATTTCATAGATGTTAGAGCTGGATGTTAGAGTTAAAATTATCAAGCCCAGCCCCGTGCCCAGAGGCAGGAAGTCACCTAGGGTCAAAGGATCCCAGAAAGATAAGCACCCAGACGTTTCTTGAATGAGTCCAGAGTAGGTGCCTGCACCACTTCTGGAGGGAGTCTATTCCAGTCTTGGGGACTTGGACAGTAAAGAAATTTTTCCTTATGTCCAGCCTAAAACAGTCTTGGAGGAATTTATGACCATTAGTCTTTGTTATCCCTTGGGGTGATCTGGTAAACAAATGTTCCCTTAGATCCTGACCTACACCCCTAATATACTTATAAGCAGCCACCAGGTCCCCCCTGAGCCTGAGCATTAGGAAGAGTCCCATGGATCTCAGCCTCTCTTCATAATGCCTATTCTCTTGCTCAGTCATCATACATGTGGCTATCCTCTGGACTTTCTCAAGCTTCTCCACATCCTTCTTGAATTGTGGAGCCCAGAATTGGATGCAATACTCCAGCTGTGGCCTCACCTAGGCCAAGTACAGCAGGAGGATGACATCCTGAGATTTTTTTGAGAAGCATCTACAGATGCAAGCCAGAGTTTTGTTTGCTTTACCAGCTATGACATCGCATTGGTGGCTCATGTTCATCTTGTGGTCAATCATGACCCCCAAGTCTCTTTCAGCTATGGTGCTAGTGAGCATAGTGTCACCAACACTATAAGCATGCTGCAGGGGGGTTTCTTCTCTGAGGTGGAGTATGTTACACTGATTGGTATTGAACATCATCAGGTTTGTATCCACCCACTTACTAAGTTTATCCAAGTTAGCCTAGATCACTAGCCTGTCCTCCAGTGTGAACAATGTGCCCCAAAGTTTAGTGTCATTGGCAAACTTAGCCAATCCACTTCTGACACCAATATCCACATCATCGATAAAGACATTAAAGAGAACTGGTCCAATGACAGAGACTTGGGGGACACCACTGGTCACAGAGCACCATAATGATTCACTACCATCAATTACTACTCTCTGGGTCCAACCTTAGAGCCAAGTTCCCAGCCATTGGACTGTGGTGTAGCCGAGGCCACAGTTGGCCAATTTTTCCATGAGGAGGTCATGGAACACCAGATCAAAGGGTTTTTTTTGAAGTCGAGATACATGACATCAATCTCTTCTCCCTTGTGCAGGTGATATGTCACCTGGTCATAGAGGGAGATGAGATTGGTCAGGTAAATCCTACCCATGATAAACCCATGTTGGCTGTCCCTCAGGATGTTGCCCTCAGCCAGCTTATCTCTTTGATAATTTTATCCAGAATCTTACCAGGGATTGAGGTCAAACTGATTGGCCTGTAATGCCTGGGATCTACTTTCTGCCCTTTCTCCAAGATGGGTACCACATTGGCCTTCTTCCAGTCTTCAGGTACTTCACCTAAGCACCACAAGTTTTTGACTATTTTTGCCAGTGGTTGGGCTATGACACCTGCCAGCTCCTTGAGTACTCTAGGGTGTAATCTATCTGTGGCCAGCTGACTTGAAGTTATCTAGCCTCTCAAGGCGTCCCTTTACAAGGTCTACACCAATGCTGGGTATAAATACACCTTCATCCTGCCCGTCCTACATCATGCTAGGCAGGGCAGTCCTTTTGGGCAGATGAAAGACCGATGTAAAGTACCCATTATGCAGGTTGTTTTTTTCCTGGGTGTTGGTTATCAGCTGTCCCATTTGGTTCAGCCGTGGTCCAATGTTACCCTTGCTTTTTTTCCTGACTCTACATATCTGAAAGGATTTTTTATTATCCTTGATATGTGAAGCCAGGTGGAGTTCAGTTGCAGCCTTGGCTTTCCTGGTCCACTCCCTACAGGCACGGACCAGTGCTGAGTACTCCTCCTTGGTGGTTATTCCAGCCTTCCATCCTTTATAAGCCTCTCTTTTTAGGCATAGGAAGTTTTCACATTCCCTGCTAAGCCAAGGGGGTTGCTTTGCCCTTTTGCTACCCTTCCTCTGAGATGGGATGGACAATGCTTGTGCTGCCAGGATCACTCCCTTGAGGAGCAACCACTCCTCTTGACTTCCTGTCAAGTCATGGTCCCTTAGGGCCTTGACAGTGAGCCTCCTGAGCTTGTCAAAGTCAGCTTTCCTAAAGTTGAGGACTCCGTCTCTCACCAAAGAGTGGACTGTGATCATGGAAACCAAAGACTTCAGGATGACACCAACACCACAGTCTTTGGTTGACTACCTCAACCCATCTCTCCCTCTTCAGCTCATGACCAACAAGTGGGAGGAGTGAGGAAAAGAGCACCTGGGCCCCTAACACATTGCTGACTGACTTGCCAGCTTTGTGATGGGTAGTGAAGGTGATCAGCTTGTGGTCACTATCACCCAGCTTTCCATCAATTCTTAGGTCACTGACTAGATCATCCCTTTTGGCCAGAACCAGGTCCAGCAATGCTTTACTTATTGTTGGCCCATAGAATTATTTAGTCAGATAGAACTGGTCCACACACATGAGGAAGCTTTAAGACTGATCAGATCTGGCTGAGTGCTCTTACCATGAGATGTCTGGGTAGTCTCTCATGACAATCATGCACTGAGAGTGTGCAGCCTCAGCCAGTTCCCTGGCAAACTCCTGGTTCAGTTCTTGTTTCTGGTTAGGAGGTCTGTAGTAGACTCCTATCATGGTGTCACCTGTGCCACGTTCCCCATGTATTTTAACCCAGAGGGACTCCAGTCATCCTCCCTTGGTGCCAATGTCAATTTGCAGGGACATGTATCTTTCCTTGACATAGAGAGCTACACCCCTACCCCTTTTATCTGCATGCTCTCTTCTGTACAGGGTATAGCCATCTATACCTATGGCCCAGTCATAGGTGGAGTCCCACGAGGTTTCTATTATTCCTATGAGATCATAGTATTTCTTGTTTAGCAGGAGGACCACTTCCTCCTGTTTGTTCCCCAAGCTTCTGGCATTGGTGTACAGACATGCAAGTGTCCCATTGAAAAGCCTAGGCTTCCTTGCACTTCCAGATGGACACTGTTCCATGACTGGGGTAGGCATGGATTCCCTAGATTACCCTAACCTGCTGGTTATGCAGTAGTTGCCTAGTGGGCTTGCATTGGCAGTTTTCCAGTGAGCTTAGTTTAAAGCCCAGTCAAGCAGGTCAGCCAGTCTGGCTGAGAAGATCCTTCTCCCCAGTGGAGTGAAGTGGAGGCCATCTCTTACCAGCAGACCACTGCCTCTCTCACCAAAGAGTGGACTGTGATCATGGAAACCAAAGACTTCACGATGATACCAGCACCACAGTCTTTGGTTGACTACCTCAACACATCTCTCCCTCCTCAGCCCATGACCCACAACTGGGAGGAGTGAGGAAAAGAGCACCTGGGCCCCTAAAACCTTAAGCCCTACTCCCAGAAACCTGTAGTCTCTCATGACCTGGTTGGGATTGCTCCAAGCCATGTCGTTCATGCCCACATGGATAAGGAGCATAGGGAAGAGGTCAGAGGGCTGGATAATCTTTGGGATCCTCTCTGCTACGTTTTGGATGCAGGGTCCCAGGAAGTAGTGGCCCTCCTGGGCTAAGGGGTCAGGGTGGCAGATTGCCCCCTCAGTAGGGAGTCTCCCATGACAAGTACTCTGTGTTTCATGTTAGGGAAGAGTAGGGATGGGTGATTCTACCTTGCCTGCAAGATCTGGCAGCTCTGCAGGCTCTACGGGAGCTGCAAGAGGTCCATATCTGTTGTAAAGCCCCAGAGGGAAGGGGAACTTGGTGTGGCAGGCCTTGGGGCCATTGACCATCTTGGTCCAATTACCTGGTTGGACAGTGTGGGAGATTCTCAAGTCCTCCCTTGTCCTGGAGGATGACCTTGGTTGACCCTTGGCCATCGTGGGGTGAAGGGCCTGGCAGTAGGAGTCAATCTCCTGCTTGCCATCTCTGATGGCACACGGTCTCTGGACTGTGGCCTGGAGCTCCTCTATCTGATACCCCAGAGACTCCAAAGTGGAGCAGACCTTGCAAGGGGTTATGCTCACAATTCCCATGTGCCTGGAAATGTGCCAGGCAGCTCCTGCAGCCAGGCTTCATCTGCCTGGAGCCCAGAACCATGGGTTCCATCTTAGTGGAGACCTCTGATGAGCCAGAAGGTACCCTCACGTGCAGTGTGTGCCCATCCACATTGTGCTTCTGGCAGTTTGGCTACTGATGGGACTACCTAGCCCAGTGGTTCACTGGCAGGGCTTCAGGCCCTTCCACTCACCTTCCTGTGTGAACTCCTGCACTAACTCATGCACCAGGCAGACAAGCGTGCCTTTTTGTATGTCCTGTTCATGTGGCTCCCTAGGGGACTGGGCCAACCAGGAGCCAGGGTGGGGTGAGACCCTCCTCAGCACCTCTCAGCTGCCTTCTGCAGCTGGGCTGGGCTAGTCCCCTCCCACCATGGGCCCCGCTTACTTCCGGCTGTGCTGGGGGTTGCTGGGGGGTCTTCAAAGTATGGGGGCATGATAGAATTTCACCTGTGTGTCTCACACCACTCTCAAAATTGTTATGAAGATCTCCTTTTAAGCACTGATTTAATCAATCCCCCCTGAAGCTTATGCTCCTTTACTGCCTGTATGACCACATGAAAAAGTCACAATAGTCCCTGTAATGCAGCAACACACTAATATAATTTTACTACACATAATTAAAATTACTACTTAAACATTTAAAAATTCTAGGTAAATGTTAAAAGGATTTAAGTTAAATGCTCAACACAGTCTATTTCTAACAATTTGATAGATATACTAACAACATTAAAAACAGATTAAGGTAGCTGGAGGTAATGGGAAGGATGGCTTCCCCATCACAATTTCAGCATCAGACAGTGCTCAGTGTGTATAATCTCCAAATAATTAATATTTTAAATATGACATTACCCTCAATCCTACATACAGTGGTGACAGTCACTAAATAACTCGTTTGCTTCCCTTAAATTTCAAAATTCACTTGAGAAAAGGTACTTTATTTGATCTTGAAATTTGCATTTTCCTTAACTTGATGCTTTTTACTGCTGAAAATATATAGGAAATGAATATATGTAAACCTGGCTTTTGATTTTAAATCTATTAAAACAGAAGTTATACAAATCTTGCTTGAAAGAGCTGTTAAACTTTGTGAGCCATTCTTTCTCAGAACCAAATTTACTCATGTTTGGCTAGTTATTTAACAATGGTCATGGTCCCTGACCAACAGCATTATTGGAAAAGAAAATTCAGTTTGCCCTTGTCTCTGACTGCTAATATTTCTACTTGAATGGAAGAAATTTTACTTTGAAAGAGACTAAGATGTGGTGCAAGCTTTTTATATCTGATCTACATCTGACAGATTAATTTATTCTCAAGACAGAATGGTGAGTTTAAGGTAAGCAGGTATGTTTGTTTTCTCTCATAAACAGCATAACAGAGAGGTGAAAAGAGGCAGAAGTTTGAACAGGGACACCTAGGGATGAACTGCTTCAGAGAGGCATGAGTTTTTGTAGGCAACAACCTACTGTAGCAGATGCTAGATGAGATTTTAGTAGGCAATTGATGGTCCTTTGGATCATGGTGTACACATAAGAGGTTTAGTCAAATGCCTGATGAATCCATTTGTGGCTGAAAAGCTCAATTTGAGGGAGAGACAGCTTGTTACACGTTTCATAGGTCCACATGTTGTCCAAGTTGGGGTTCAAATTACAACATGCTGCTTTTTTTCTTGCTTGCTTTGCTTCCATCTGCTGGGTCAAAGCCACTTCATTTTGAGCTGAACAAGTGCCAGATTGGATAGGATTCTACATTCTTCTCCCAGCTTTCTATGTTAATGTTGAATGACTTTATATCATTTTTGTACACGTCATGGTACCACCACAGAGGGTAACCCCACTTTCTAGAGCTGTCTTGAATCTCACTATACAAAATATTCTTGGTGGATACAAGCTCCTCCCATTCATCTGACATAGCCAATCCATTACAACCTCCTCTTCTTGGTAGTGGTTTCTATGTGTGTCAGTTCTGCATGCTTAAGTACTAGGGGCACACGAAGCAGACCATATTTGATTCAGATTCAGCCTGAATCGGGGATAGTGATTCAGTTCATTGATTCAGAGTGGCAAGAGACACGTGGGTGAAAGCCCACCATGCCCCCGCTACCCTGAAGCCCCCTAGACACCCCCCAGCAGCCGTGGAGCCCCCTGCTGACCCCCAGCACAATCGGAGGCAAGCAGGGCCGTGGTGGGAAGGGGTTAACCCCTCACTGAGTGGGGAGGAGGTGGCTGCATGGAGCTGGGCTGGGTCAAGCCCTGCCCAGGCCCCTATTTTGCCCAGCCCCCCAGGGAGCCACGCGACCAGAGCTGTGCGAACAGGCTGTGCAAATAGGTGTGCTTGTCTGCTGGCGCATGAGTTAGCATGGAGTTCATGCAGGAGGGGATGCTGGAAGGCCCAAGACCCTGCCTGTGAACTCCCTAGGGTAGACACTCCCAGCTGTAGGCAGCCTACCACAGGCATGACACGGATGGGCACGCACCACACCCTGAGGGTCCCCTCGGGCTCTATGGCCCCCCCCTTGGGCACCTTGGGCACCTCAGAGACCACCACCCAGATGGAGCCCATGGTTCCGGGCTCCACACAGGCTCTGGGGCCAGGGAGTATGGCCACCTCCCTGTGTGCAGTCTTCTCCCTTTTGGGGTCTCTGGCACACCACCGGAGGAGCTCCAGGCCACAGTCCAGAGACTGCTTGCCATCAGGGACTGTGATCAGGAGATTGACTCCTACTGCCAGGCCCTTCTCCCCCGGGAGCAGGAGGGTAAACCATTGTCTCCCTCCAGGACAAAGGAGGACTCCAGGACCTCCCATTCTGTCCAGTCTGTTCAGTCAGGGGCATGGACCAAGGTGGTCAAGGGCCCTAAGGCCCTCCACCATGGACCCTGCCTGGCTGGAGCTTAGCAACAGGTACACACCTCTTGCTGCTCCAGCAGAGCTTGGTGAGTTACCAGCTACCACAAGCAACACAGGCCCAACTGCAGCTACTGTCCCTGCTCTCTCAAAGACAAAACGTGAGGTCTTTGTCATGGGAGACTTCATCCTGGGGGGGACTGAGGGGGCAATCTGCCGCCCTGACCCCTTAGCTCGAGAAGTCTGCTGCTTCCTGGGGGACTGCATCTGGGACATTGCAGAGAAGATCCCAAAGCCCCTCCCACCCACAGACCACTATCCTATGCTCCTTATTCATGTGTGCACCAATGATGTTGCTTGGAGTGCTCCCAGCTGGGGCATGAGGCACTACAGGGATTTGGGAGCAGGGCTAAAGGGTCTGGGGGCACATGTGTTCTCTTCAATCCTCCCAGTCTTGGGCTATGAGCTGAGGAGGGAGAGGAGGAGCCACATAGTCAACCGAAGACTGTGGCACTGGTGTCATCAGGAAGCCTTTGGTTTCCATGGCCACAGCCCACTCTTTGGCGACAGAGGCAGCGAGCTGCTAGGAAGAGATGGCCTGCATCTCTCTCCCCTGGGGAGGAGGCTCTTCTCAGCCAGACTGGCTGACCTGCTCCACCAGGCTTTAAGCTAAGCTCATTGGGGGACGGGGGGACTACAGCCACTGCTGACCCACTGAACAACCCTTGCAAAGCCAACAGGTCAAGGCACTTAAGGGAGCCCACCCTTGCCCCAGCCCTGGTACAATCTGTGGAAAAGGCAAGAGCCCCGAAGGGGACACTTGCCTGCCTGTACACAAATGCCAGGACATTGGGGAATAAGCAGGAGGAGCTCGTCCTCCTAATCAAAGCAAATGCTTATGATGTCATAGGGATAACAGAGACATGGTGGGACTCCACCCATGACTGGACCTCAGGTATAGATGGCTATACCCTGAACAGGAGGGATCATGTAGATAAAAGGGGTGGGTGTGTAGCTCTCTATGTTAAGGAAAGCTACATGTCTTTGCAAGTTGACCAGGGTAGAAGACTGGAGACCCTCTGGGTTAAAATCCATGGGGAAAATGGCACAGGGGACACAATGGTGGGAGTCTACTACAGACCTTCTACCCAGAGTCCTGAGCTTGACCAGGAGTTCGCCTGGGAACTGGCTGAGGCCGCATGCTCCAGGACCATGTTTGTCATGGGTGACTTCAATTACCCAGACATCTCGTGGGAGAATCACTCAACAAAATCCAAACAGTCGCAGAGCTTCCTCTCATGCATGAATGACCTCTACCTGACTCAAGAAGTCTATGGGCCAACAAGAGGCAAAGCTCTGCTTGACCTGGTGCTGGCTACAGGGGATGACCTAATCAGCGACCTAGTGATCGATGGGAAGTTGGGTGACAGCGACCACAAGCTGATCACCTTCACCATC
>NW_017728886.1:130971911-130973644 GCF_001723895.1 Crocodylus porosus | reverse complement strand
TCCTGCCCTTTGGGCAGGGGGCTGGACTCGATGATCTTCCGAGGACCCTTCTAGCCCAAATGTCTATGAAATCTATGGATGACTGTCCAATTCACTTTGGCTGAATCTGAATCTCAATATTCAATGCTGATTTGGAGAATCAGTGATTTAGACATAGACACAGCTTTAAATGTTTTTTCTACATACCAAGTGTTACTGATAATCACTGCGATGCTGGGGCAGATGGAATATCCCACAGGACTGTGGGCGGGGGGGGCAGTGCACGTGCTTGGCAGCAAGCCTGGAGGTGGACTGGAGGTGCTTCTGGTCCACTTCCGGGTCCACTGGGGAGCACACAGGGGGTCTCCCACCTCTCCTCTGGCTCAGCAGTCAGCCACAGGTGGACCCCAGGTGCCCCCCGAGACACAGAAGCCACCAGTTGCTGAGCTGGAGAGGTGTGGGGGCACCCCCCAGTATGGTACTTGGTGAACCTGGAAGTGGACTGGAAGTGCTTCTGGTCCACTTCTGGATCTGATGCCAAGTGCACTAGGGAGTCCACTTCACTTCTGTGGGACGCTCCATCTGCCCCAGCATCTCAGCGTTTGTGACTTGCCTGGTACCTAGAGGTATGAAGAAAAGAAACATTTAAAAGCTGTCTCTATGTCCGAATCTCTGAATCTCTCTGAATTGATTTAGATGGTTCCGATTCAATTTGGACAGATTAAAGCATCTCTTAATATGATTCAGATTTGGAGATCTGGTCACCAAATTGGGCCGAATCTCTGGTAAATTGAATCAGGGAGCGAAGCTTCTCACAGCCCTATTAAGTATCTCTGTGTTTGATATTTGTGGTCCCACTTTATTTTCAGGATCTTAATCAGACATCTCAAGTGGAAGCTGTTCAGTATCTTGATGTGCCTAGCATATGTAGTCCATGTTTCTGAACCATAAATCATAAATGGGAGTTCAGCATCTAACAAAGTAGGTTATTGACTATGAAAACTCATGCATCTTTGAACCATTTAGTCTCTAAGGTGTCACCTTTCTGTCTCTGCTATCCTATATAATAAAACCAAGTCATGGTGTTGATTCTATTTCCCAAAATAAAGATGACAGTATTTTGAGATTTACTATGAATTGTGTTTAAGACAATTACTACTTACAGGGATAAATACCATAAAAAGGTAAATACTTGTTCCTTGTAGACTTAAAGGCCAGGTACAGACATTGCACTTTTACTGGTAACAGAACAGAGGTTTGGCACACAAAACTGGTCTTTACTCATTACAGAACTTCATCACACAGACTGGTTTAAAAATTAGTTTTGTAGTTGGTAGGGTAGGGTCAGAAGGGACCTGAGCAGATCATCAAGTCTGACCCCCTGCGATGGCAAGAAAGAGAACTGGGGTCAAACGACCCCAGCAAGGTGTTCATCCAGCCTCCTCTTATAGACCCCCAGAGTAGGAGCCTGCACCACTTTGCTTGGAAGTTAGTTCTATATCCTAGCCGCCCTGACTGTGAAGTAGCGCCTCCTGATGTCTAGTCTGAATCTACCCTCTGCCAGCTTGTGACTGTTATTTCTAGTCACCCATGGTGGTGCTCAGGGGAACAGGGACTCCCCCAATGCCTGTTGGTCCCCCCCTGACTACTTTGTAAATGGCCACTAGATTCCCCCTCATCTTTCTCTTGTGGAGGCTGAACAGATTCAGGTCCCTGAGCCTGTCCTCATAGGGCCTGCCCTGCTGACCCCGATC
>NW_017728886.1:130965360-130971811 GCF_001723895.1 Crocodylus porosus | reverse complement strand
GAGATTCATTTGTGGATGCATGACATGCATCTGTGGATGCATGACAAGGTACGGTTGGCCTTCCTGACTGTGTCTCCAGACTGTCGGCCCATATTCATTTCATCATTAATAATGACTCCAAGATTCTCATTCTGCCTCTGCACTGACAAGAAGGGAAGAAGGGAGGATGGAACCCTATCTAAGATTTGTTCTCCTTCTTCTCCCTACCACCAAAGGGCAAATGTGAGTTTTGTTTGCTATCATTCTAAACAGAAAACTGCATACCAAGTCAGTTTTGTTAGAGGTTGATTGAACTGCTTCCTCCTGAGACAGTGAAAACTTAGTTCCCTGGCACATAAACATTATATTCTTGTTTACAGTTCTGGATTTATGATGGTTACCTCCCACATACTCACAACCCTGTGCGATAGACACTGGGTCTATTTCTGTCAGCGTGGGTAGGTAAATAGCGGTTCAAAAGTGATGTCTTTATACTAGACAAACAACTGTTTTGTTCTTTTTTTTTAACTTACCCTTTTCTGCCTGATAAGACTTGCATTAAGCGCACCACACATTTCAGACCTTGTAAGAGCCTCTTTCTACTCCCTGACCATTCATTAGTGATATGAATATATGTTTGTAGAAAATTCCTTTATTTGTGTTGCTCTTATTAAGGTTGACCAAAAGAAATGTCAAAATATTTTAAAAATTGAGTTTTCAATTAAAGTGTCATGGAAAGAATTTGCTCTCCTTGACATATTTTTTTCATAAAAAATCTGAAAACCAAGAATGTTTCTAGTTTTAGATGAGAACTTGAAAAAAATCATGAAAACTTTCTGGACATACAACTTCTATTTTCTAATCAACTAATTCTCAACCATCCTGATATTTGCTAGTAATAATCCATTGACTCTTGCCCTTGCTAGAAACTGCTAGTATTAAGTGGTGGTGTAAATATTTAAGGTTCCATGCAGCTTGGTCCCCTGTTCAGTCCCAAATGCAAAATCCATGTTTGAAAAAACTATTAATTTAGATAGCAGGGATGAAAAAAGAAACTCCATTTTCAATAAGACATCTAGTCCCTGAGTGGGCAAAACAAAAGCAAATTTCAGAGAAGCACGACAAAAAAACATCAAGTATGGTCTTGTCAAGAATGGCAGAGACAGCATTTATCTCAGAGGTGGGCAATTATTTGGGACCAAGAACCACCTAGGGAGTTTTGATGAACTGTCAGGGGCAGATCAGCACCCCTTCACCTCCATGGAATAACTCACCAAAACTCCCCATAGGCTGCTGGTGGGGAGGAGGGGGAAACAGTGTTTGGGAGTGATGGACAGGTGAGGCTGAGATCACAGGTGAGGCTGGGATCATGGGGATGAACAGTGATCCACTCTGTGCACATCCCTGCCCTAGCGGGCAGAGGTGGTGAGGGTGTGTGTGGGGAAGAGTGTGTGCGTGGGGGGTGCTCATGTGTGTGAAGGGGGTTACCTAGGTGCTAGGTTCCAAGAACTGTTCAGGGGCAAGGTGGTGGGGGGGAGGGACATACTAACATGCTTCAAAACATAAAATATTGTTGCAAAAGAATGTTTAGGTCAGTTAAATGAAATAGCATGCATGATAGTATGTATTAGTAAAATGGCTCAGACAATTACTTTTGAGTACAACACTTGTAGAAGAGCACAAGGGTCTTATTAAGTAGATGCAATACTAACAGACAACAAGTTCAAGGCTTCCACAATAGGTAGGTAGCTTAAAAAATATTTGACTTCCTTGTTGCGCTCTAGGGTGGAGTGGTTAACAGCTATTCTGTGACTACAGGTATGAGGCATAAACTATTTGAGAAAACTGGCACAGATTGCTCTGCTTATAATTGGAATTCAAGTACTGCATGTTCATAATAGTGAGCTATCATCTGAATGAGCTATTAAGGTTAATAAGACTTATCCATTAGAATGCAGGAAAAGAAAAGCAAGCATACTGTCCTGACCAATAGTTAAGTTGCCTGCCAACAACTACGTGCTCTAAATGGATACCTGGCATGGTCGGAAATAGAACACATCAGACACCCAGATGGATTCCAGGAAATTCAGAGATACTGGCCTTTTTTAGAGCAAATCTGACCAAATTTAATTAAGTGTTAAGTGCACCTTTGCTGGGGACGATGCATCACGTTCTAATGAATTGGACAACTAGGGAACATAATGGCAAGTGTTAGGGATTAACTGTTAATTACTGTTCCTCTTATGCCCGTTGTGGTGACTTTTCTTAATTTGCCAATTCCAGGGAGAATTGTTGGTTAGTTCACCATGATTTTATATTCCACATTCATCCTACCTATACAACCAGCCTGGCCACAGAAGAGTAATTGGTGGGATAGTAAATCATAAACAATTAAGAGAAGTTAACAACCCTAATATTAAAATAAATAACTTTTTCCTCAGTACAATTATATCACTTAGGACCCTGGATAATAATAGCATAGTCTTTATACAGTAAGGACAAAGTCAGGAACCAATCAGGAATCCTACCATTCAATACACTCTATTAGGTTGGCTGAGATTCCCAGTTGGCTGACTGGCACTCCCAGCTGGGGGAGTGCGTGGGAACCAAAGGTTCCCATAATTGAGATTCTCAGACTCTGAAACTCAAGGAAGGCTTGAAGGGTTCCCAGCGTGTTCCAAACACTAGAAGCACTGGTCAAACATTAAATTAAAAGGCATGATAGGAACCAGACACAAAGTTATTCCATATATTTTGTGTTATAATTTTGTGATTTACTCTTTGTTTTATCCTACCGTTAATTTATTGGACAAGTGGCCAGGTCATTACTTAAGATGCGATTAACAAATTAGTCATGTCTTAAGTGTAACATTTGTCTGGGATCACAAGGTCAGGTCTTTCACATCTCAGATTAGCCCACAAACTTCATTAAACAACTCTCTGCAGGCACAGAAAAGGACTGATTGACCTAGAGATATTTATATCTTCAAACAAGAATCAGCAGATAAAAAGACAACGGCACCGTTGTTATTGTCCCATCATTTAAAGATGGAGTAGTAAGAGCAATTACTGCCCTGTGCTGGCAGCACATGGTTATGTTTAGCTGCTACATCACTGTAAAGACGCATTCTAGTGAAAGACTGTATCACTAAAACAACATAGCTATGGCATTATTGTTTGTGCCCACTGAAGCTATGTCATTGTAGTACATTGCTGCGGTGATGTAGCATCTCATGTATAGGCATCCAAGATAAAGAAGTGGGATTCCTCTTAATGACCCAGATGCATGCTACAGAAGTAAAATATAGATTGTGGAGCATCTGTTGGTTTCCTGGCTCTTGAAAGAACTGCACAGTATGGAGGATCTTTCAAGTGCCTGAATATGGTCCATATTGTATGTCCAGCACTGGAAAAAAAATCTATAATTGTGACAAGAGGACATGAGAAGAAGCAGAAGCCATAAACCTATGACTATCGGCTATTCTGAAGAGGGTGTATCTCTGCAAAAAAGTGTTGAAAGGTCTTAGTATTGTCACAAAGGAGAATAAAATAATTTTTGAAATCTCAACATTTGTAGTGTGGCAAAAAACAATTTCCTACCCACCTACAATTAGATTTTACCTTTGCATATATTATACTATATTTACATATGTTGTACTATTAAATTAGCACTCTATTTTTTTAAAGCATCTTCCTTTCCCGTGAGCTATGCTCTTCTTGTTATTAAAGCACATTACTGAAAGAAGATTTGTGTTTGGTTTCTAATTCTGCCTCAGACAACATAGAAATCATTTTTGCCTGTTTTAACTCATAGAAGAAATATCATTCAAACTATCATGAGGCTTATTTAAATTCTTGTTTAACAGATGCTTTGGCATGCTTGGATGAAAACTGAATGCGTAGCAGTATTATGTTAAAATATTGCATATGTATTATATACTTACATACTTCTGAAAATTCCTTCAGAATTTAAGTCCAGCATTTTCCAAAGCAACTTCCAAATGTATGACTCCTTTTTTAAATCTCCTGCCTACTAAAGAATCTGTATTGTCATGGGCAAATACCATTTGTATTTTCAAATAAAGGATTTAAGTGTACATGCACTTAATATGCATGTCCAATGATTGTATCTGAATGGAAATTTGAATGTGCAGATTTGAAGGCAGAGGTGAAGCTGCTTTCAATATTCAGCCTTAAGAATCCACCCTCAGGAATCATTCCCTTGGTAGAGAAAAACTGACAAATTAACTCTGCTGTAAACCCAAATAAAACTGGGAGAAACTTAGAGCAAATCTTAGAGTACTAAACTTTTTATTATTCAAGTTCAGTCTTTTGCTATGTATGTCCCAAGTTACCATAATATAATTAACAACTAGAAGGCAAGACACAGAGGAAACATGTTATACATTAACATCACATTATCAAAAATCAATCAATTAAAGCACAGACTACGTAAGGGTAAATAAGTAAGTAAAAACACCAGCACCCAATTCACCTTCAGGTCTGAATGTGTTTTAATTACATACAGTTGGTGTTTCTGATACTAAGGTATCAGAATCACAATATTTGTGCCATGGAGTTATCTTTCCTGTTTATGTATACTAATTATGTAAATATTATGTAATCACATTTATCCCTGCAAATTAAATAATTGTTGCAATGCCAACTGATACACTAAATCCACTGAAGCAGAGATATTTAAAATGAGAAATTAATTACTAGCCATTTTGTAAGTGGTCATAAAAGCCCTTTTTGTGTAAATTGGTAAAAAAATAATATTAAAAGGCAGCAGACTAGATAGCAAAGCAATATGAGATAAAGGCAAGAGCCAAAAGCAGCCAGCTATTTCCCCGCTATGTTGGCTTCAAACACTGGGGATTACTGCTATTAGAGTATCATGATCAAAGATTATATATTAATTGGTCCTATTTTTAAATTACTATATTTCATTGTTAGGTAAGAATTCTTGCAGGTGAGATCTTTAATTAGACTAAATGCATGGTTGGGATAGACACTGACAAGCAGACACAGCAGGATTAGCTAGCAGCTTGAACAAAAAAATTGTGTAAAACTTTAAATTTAAACAGAAGATACACATTTAATTGTTTCTTATTTGAATCCCCATAAAGTAGTTGACTTGTTAGTATTCAAGAAAGAAATTGGTTATGAAAACTGAAAACCACAAGTTTTATATATCCCAGACATGGTATTTAAGTTAGAGATACCAAAATGGTGAACAATCTTCATTTTAAGTTATAAATTTGAGGCACTTATTAAATGCTTAAAAAGCTAAGAGATTCTTGAAGGAAGATATGAGGCTCAATTTTAATTACAATAGCATTAATGCTATTCCAGGCTAACGCCAGTGTGAGACAAGAATCATAAGATCTGTTTCTCAGGTAAATAATTTCCTAATTAAGCTGTAAATTAAGATATCTAAAAATTGAAAACAGTGGATGACATAGTTAAGGCACATGCCACACTGAAAACCAATCTAAGCAATACCCAAATTTCCAAGAACACATGATCACACTCTGCCTTTACAGACATGCAGCAGTTCAGGAAAAGATAAACCATTTTGGCAAGTCTCAGATTTGAAACTGAATCCAACCTGGCCTTCGATTAGCTTTGCATTCATTGCCTCTTTCAGTCTAAATAGTATTAGACTACAGAAGACTTCCCCATGACACAGACACAATGATCCCACATACTTATTCTTCAAGAAAGGTCTCCTTTTCTTCAGACTTCAATAAGGAGTTTTAAGGTGATGGTGTCAAATACTTTCAGCATTTATGTTGTGAGGTAAGACTGGATCTGTGTCAGAATTCTAAGAAATGTTTTCACATCTATTTCTGTCTTCTCCCTTTGCAGTAAACATTTTTCCATCTCTAATTTGTATTGAACCATTTGTTCTTTTGAAATTTCTCATAGGATTTTACTTTCTTTGTAAATTATTTTCTACCTTGGCAGCAGGTTCAGTCACTAAGCATTCAGCACATCTCCATTTCTCTTTTCTTGCATCACTTTTCACTGTTTTGTCTCCTTTCTGGTAGTCACCCACTGCTAAGTATTCCTTTGGTCTTAAGTTTACAGCGTTTCTTTCAGAATTCTTCTATTTGATGGGACACCATATCTCTTGACTTATCCAGTTCTTGCTCTATCTTGCTAGTGTTGGATGATGTTGTAACCATGATAGTACAGAAAATAAGTGAGGCAAGGATAGTAGTCATGGGGGACCTGAATTTCCCGGACATCTGCTGGGAAGAACAGTCAGCTAGGTCTGAACGCTCACGCAGGTTCTTGGCCGGAGTGCAGGACCTCCATCTAACCCAGGAGGTGCACAGCCCCACCAGGGGCCTTGTTGGACCTAGTGCTGGCCACGGGTGATGACCTGGTGAGGGGGCTGTGGGTGCTCGACCACCTGGGCGACAGCAATCATCGCCTGCTGGAATTCACCATCCAGCGCAAGGTG
>NW_017728886.1:130961862-130965349 GCF_001723895.1 Crocodylus porosus | reverse complement strand
GAAGTTAGATGAACATCTTGCTGGGGTCATATGACCCCAGTATTCTTTCCTGCCATGGCAGGGGGTCGGACTAGATGATTTGCTCAGGTCCCTTCCAACCTTAGAAACTATGAAACTATGAAACTATATTTGTAGGTGATATATTTTATTGAACCAAGTGCATGGTTGAGGATAGATTTAAACAAGCAGTGAATTCTTCTTCAGGTCTCAAGATAAGAATAAGCAACCTTACCCAGGTATTGTTCTATCTAGGTTGATATTCAGCTGCAGTTGAATCACCTAGTCTCTGAGTAGAACTCATTTTCTTTCATTTTCTTTCTTTTCTTTCTTTCATAATCATTTTAAGGTGGAATTACTCATGGTCCTTTTTATGTTCCCAACTTTATTCTCTTGATTTCCTTTGCTAATATTAATTTAAAATTCTATTTTCAATGTGGCAATGTATCTTTGCAACTCTAATACAAGACCTGAATCTTGAGTTAATGGAAATGTGGTGGATCTATTTTTTCTGTTTGTTTTGTTTTGCCATTTGGCAAGTTCTCTATTTATTTTGCTCTGAGGAAGGAATAGAGTACTCTCAAGAAGTAGGCCAGAAAGAAAGCCTAATTCAGTAAGTTTCTCAATATTTTGGTCAATAATTCCTATCCTATCATGTCACTAGTTCTCTTTTCATTCTTTGGTTGTTATATCATACTTTTACCTTACAACTACCCAATACAAGGAAGTCCTCTGTCCTTTTTGTCATGATCCTCTGTCAGATTATAACACTTCATATTTGGCATTTTCAGGAACTGGTATGTATAATGTGATGGTTGATAGGTCCCCAGTTGATGCCAGACAAGCTCCGTTCCCTCCAAATACTTGTAGTCATTTCTTCCTGAAATAGTGAGATGTTTCTTAGTTTGCTTGAAGTGTGTCCTACCTGCATTGGTTGTTTTCTCCTCCTTAACGTCTATGATTTCAAGCACATAATTATGCATCTACCTATGATATGTGAGGACTTTGATGCCCGCAACTTTATTCTCATGTTAACTGTTCTTCAATAACAAATGTTGAAGCATTTCTCCTATAATAGAACTTAATTAGTAACCAATTAGAATTTCCAATCAGGGATCAGTAACAAACCCAAAATTGAGCAGTCTTGCCCCGTAGCTAAGGAACCCAGATACCAGTTAGGAGCCAAACTCACTAACTGGGATATGAGCATAGGTTTAGTGGTCAAAGGCTGAAATAAGTCTTAAGATATTTAAGCAACAGCTATGGGCATCCACGCAACTGGGCAGCTATGGCTATGCTACAACTGCACATGCTGTCTAAATAGGAGCATTGTCATTCTCAGCAGAATCCCACAAGGTGAATGAACCAATGGCTACCATATCACAGCTAAGCAGGCTTATAGGCCTCAGATGGAAAAATCTGGTCCAAGATGACTGCTTCTAGCCCAGTAATTCTGACATCAGAAGATAGGGAATCCATCACTTCTTTGGGCACTTTATTAAGTCTTATGTTGCTCTTGTTGGACTATTGCTGAATATTGCATTTCCTGATTTTCAGAACTCTTCACAATCAGGAAGAGTACAAGGCAGAACTAGAGGACCTTCACTCTATGTTACAGATTGGCCATATTTAACAATATATTTACAATACAGTGATAGCTGTGCAGGGCCATAAACATACTGAAGAAAGATAGCTGAGGTATACTTTTTTTTAACTATTCCTGTTCAAACATTCATTCCAATATGCACAAGGATATCTTTAAAAAAAACAGTCCAAAAGGTAGCCTATACTAAATTAATTCAGAATATCCTTCAGATACCATATATCATGCTGGTATCTTTATCTACTAGCTGACATTTACTAATAAGTCTCTATAAAAAATACTCAGAAGGTTACCCTTCTTTTTCCCTCATGAGGTATATGTTAACAGTTTGTGATTTTCACAAAAAAAAAATTATTCTTGGAAATAACTCACCTCTTAATTTCCATAACTAGTGTAGTATCTATGGGCACATATACACATGAAAATAATCCAGGAGCAGTTTACTCTTAAGTAAATTACCCAAGAATAAACTGTCCTGGGCACATGTCTACACAGGCAGGGATGTGGGAACAGATTTGATGTTCCTGCAGCAGTCTGATTTCACTCCCTGCAGCTCTGCAATAGGCCCCTACAGCAGCCAGGAGGAGCTTTAGGCTCCCCCTATGTGATAGCTTAGGAGACAGCTGTCTCCTGGCAGGGGCTGGGACTTGCTCCCAGCTCCTGCACCTTATCTCCAAGCCCAAAGAAGGCCTGTGGTTGTAGGGCCAGGCTAGGAGATCTTTATTTCCCAGCCCAAGCTCCATGGTTGTGGGACCTAGTCTGGGAGATAAGGATCTCCCAGCACTGGGCCTGAAATTGCAGAGCTGGTGCTGGGAGCTTCCTGCTGCAGGGAGACATTGTCCCTGAACAGGCTGTAGTGGTAAAAGGCAACTCCTGGGGGGAAGGGAACAACCACCTGCCCCCTGCTGCCCAGCTAACCAGGAGCACATTTGCTATGTGTGCTATTATGCAGTAACTACTTGTAAGTACATCTGCTATTTGCATTTGCTACTTGCATTTGATCATAGTTTTCCATGATCTGGATTCCAGTTACAAGAAAAAAATCCCTGACACTGCAGCCACCACGCTTTATCATGTCATGCCAACTCCAGCTGGCCTGATGCACAGCTGATCATGTCATAAAGATGTGCCCTGTCCCAGCTGAGGATGGAGAATTGGGGGAAGAGAGTGTGGTGACCCAGAAGCTGGCTCCTTTTTGAGCTTGCCCTGGCAGGGGTGCAAGGAGGGAAGTACCAGCTGCTCCTCCACACACAGACTCAGAGGAGTCTCAAAACTTACCTGCACCCAGCAAATAGGGAATGGTGGTCTGATAGCCAGCAAACAGCATGCTGGGAGATCCTTGCTGCCCTGCTGGAAGGCAGAACCATGACCCCAGGGAGATGGGAGTTCAAGAAGAGTGGTTGCTTCTCAAGGAAGCGATCCTCAACGCACAAGCTAAATCTATTCCAACATGGACAAAAGGCAGCAAGAAGGTACAGCAGCCCTCCTGGATCTCCAGGGACCAAGCGGACCTCCTGCAGCTAAAAAGGAAAGCCTACAAAGGATGGAGGATGGGATTCACCTCCAAGGAGAATTATTCTGCGGTGGTCCGGTCCTGCAGGGAGCAAACCAGGAACGCCAAGGCTGCAATTGAACTCCAACTAGCTTCAAACATAAAAGACAACAAAAAGTCCTTTTTCAGAGATGTAGGGAGCCGGAGGAAAAGCAAGGGCAATGTTGGACCCCTGCCAAACCAGATGGGGCAACTGACAACTGATGCCCAGGAAAAAGCCAACCTATTAAATAGGTACTTTGTGTCAGTCTTTCATCAGTCCCATGGGATGCCCATGCCTGCTATGGGACAGGGAGATCCGGGTGATGGGGATCCCCTACCCTCCATAAATGCTG
>NW_017728886.1:130958921-130961762 GCF_001723895.1 Crocodylus porosus | reverse complement strand
GAGCAAATTGGATGCTTATCTTGCTGGGATCCTATGACCCCAGCTGACTTCCTGCCCTTTGGGCAGGGGGCTGGACTCAATGATCTCCCGAGGTCCCTTTCAGCCCTGATGTCTATGAAATCTATGAGTTAATTGCAATGGAAGGAGGATACCCCTCTGGGACCCTTCGATAAGGGTGCCCCCTTTGGACTTTTTTTTTTTAAGTAAAAGTACAACAGAAGACACTATAGGGCTGATCCCAGCTAGGTGTAACTTACTTAAGCCCCAAAGACTGAGTTAAAAGTAGGCTATTGACTGTGCCGTAATATAAACCAATTCTGAGGACAGGAATACTGTATTCCCAAAGACAACATTTGAGTAAAACCTGTAACATCAATTTGGCACAAGGATAGGGTGAAAGGTGAGGTAGAACCCCAATAAACAATGTATCACTAGGAGTTAATGGTGAATTAGATCAAGGATCCTCCCTCCTTTTTGGTATATACATCAAGGCATGGCAGACAAAACGAGGAGTACACTCTGTTAGCAATTACCTACTGTGTCAAACTGTTAGGCCCTAAGAACTGGCAAACAAAAAATTGCTTCTCTAATTGTAAGTGGCCAATCTCAACAAAGCATGGCTACTTACAGTAAGGTTTGGCCAGGACATAGGCCCCTGGACCTACAGGCAGGCCCTGAGGAGCAACTGAGGAGAGATGGCTGGTCTGCAATGTGGGAGCACAGATTATCAGCGTGCTGAGCCAGGGTTGCTGAGGTCACAGGGACCAAATTTCAGGAGGACAGGGCAGCAACATCAAACAGGTGTAATCTAGAAGTGGGCCAAGATGAGAAATCAGGGCTTGTACCAGGGAGATCTGAGGTCAAGTTCAGGAAAAGCCAAGGCTAAGTCAGGAGCGAGGAGAATTGGAAGGAGCTGCAAATATGGGGCTCCCTGGAACACTGAAGCTGTGTCAACTTGTACCTGCAACCTGAGGCTGCAGTGGGCTTAAAAGGGTGGGAAGTGCTTGCAGTAGCCAATATTGGTGCTCACCTTCATGGAGAAGTAGGGCACTCTCATTGGCCAGGGATCAAGGGCAGGTGTGAGGGCTCAGATGCTAAGCCCAGCCAGGCATGACTTAAAGGCCCTGACAGCACCATCTCAGACCCCCTTATATGGCCATCTTCCAGAAGGCCTGAAACTGGGCTTCTCTGAGTACCTCTCATGGAAAGCTTGCATTAGTTCAGGGGCATGAATATGGTTGGCTGTTTCCTAAGATTTTTCTTCAGAGCCATAGCCAGGCCCAGTTAATCATGTAGTGATTTAAGTTAATCTCAGACACATTTAGCATCTAAAACCTTGCAATATATTCTTTGAGACTCCCCTATCATTGGTGGGGAGGGCTCAGATGGCCAGGAAATAGGTTTTTTATGGAAGATTTGAGTAAAGATACATGGAAAAAGGGGTGTATCTTCAACACCTCTGACAACAACAGGTTGTATTTTTTCCACTACCTTAACTGAGCCCAGATACCGGTGGTCCAACTTGGCTGAGGGTCTTGGGATATTAATATTTTTTGAAGAGAGCCAGACCTTGTTGGTAACTGAAATGGTGGGTTGAGTTGTTGTTATCCGTCATCCTGGTCTTAATACATGGTCTTGACAGCTTCACAATGAGCTTTTTAGTTCATACTACACCTGATGGAGGTGCAATATAAGGTCATTCACTGCAGAAAACCATGGGAAGGTAGGTGGTTGGATGGAACTGGGGATGGGATTCATAGTTGGAGAAAAAGGGGGTCTGGCCTGTGGACATATAGACAATGTTGTTATATGCTAACTGCAAGGGAAAGCAAAGATACACAATGCTGATGGAAGTTTAAGAAATACCTGAGGTATTGTTCCAGGGTCTGTTGGTTAGCATGGTATGCAGATGAATAAAAATGTTTCATGCTCAGGGCCTTATAGAACTCATGCCAGAAGCGCGGAACAAACTGGGTGCCATTATTGGAGAACACCTGAGCTGGACAACCACGTAGGTGAAATATATGCCTCAGAAATAAGTCGGTAGTTTCACAAATGATGGGGACAGATTGGGCAGGGATAAAATGGTTGCTTTTAGTAGCTGCATCCACTATAACCATGACTGTGAAAGAGCTCTCATAACGTGGGAGGTCTGCAAAGAATTCCACTAAAAGCGTTGCCAGTGTAGGTGTGGGTATGAGTTTGTCAAACTCACATTTTTCTAACTTAACATATAGATGATTCTCTCAGAGCCTGAGTAGCACCTGATGCATATGTTCTGAATACTGGATTGGATTATCAGAAAAGTACAATGTCATCAAGATAAATTACAACAAACCAGTCCAACATATCTCCAAACACATCATTAACAAAATGTTGGAAGGTTGTAAGGGCGTTGCAGAATCTGAAGAGCATAACCAGGTATTTAAAGTGCCCATAGCAAGACCGAAACATGATTTTCCACTCATCCTCACCGTCTATGGATTAGGCCCCTCATAGATATAATTTTGAAAAAAGCTTGGCCGGTCAAAGCCTCTCAAATCATTCATTAGAGACATCAGGTAACAGTTATGAAACCTTACACTGTTTAAGGCCCTGTAGTTGGTACAGGGGTGGAAAGAGGGATCTTTCTTAGCCACAAAGAATATTGGGATATGGGCTGGGGATGTAGAAGGCCTGATGAACCTCTTATGGAAGTTGTCCATAATATACTCTTTGAGAACCTTGAGTTCTTGTTCAGAAAGGGAATAAGTGTGTCCAAATGGCATTTGTGCTCCTGGCAAAGATCAATGGGACAATCATAAGGACAATATGGAGGAAGTAGGTCTGGTGAGGGGGCTG
>NW_017728886.1:130948267-130958031 GCF_001723895.1 Crocodylus porosus | reverse complement strand
CGGACTAGATGATTTGCTCAGGTCCCTTCCGACCCTAGAAACTATGAAACTATGTCTGCCAGGTCTCAGTATTTGGCAGGAAGACATGGGACAGGTTCGGACATGTGTTTCTTGTTAAGACAGGCCATAAATCTTCTATGTTTGGAGCGAGGAACCTGGGATCTTTTGCCTTGTCTCAGGCCTGGGTACCAGTCTGAAGAGCCAAATCAGAGCTTGAGCAGTAAAGGTGAGATGAAGTGGAGCTCCCTTAACACTGACAAGATGCCTGGATTATGTAAGGATAGCCAAGTCATTCCTAGTATAACTGAAAAGTGAGGGGAATGGATAAAGTCAAAGCAAAGAGACTACTGAAAGTTCTGCTAGGAGTATCAATAGATTACCATCTTGATGGCAATGGTGCCCGAAAAGACAGGGGATCTGTCCACAATTCCCACTACATCAGGGTTCTGACTGGTATTTGATGCTCTTCCGCAAAGGTCAAGTCCATGAAATCACAGGAGGCTCTGGTGTCAGAGAACCAGATCAGAGATGTCCACCCCAGACCAGTGCTGTAGGCAAAGGGTGACTAGCAAGGGTGAGTCTCAGGGCTTTGTGGTGGTTGAGAGCCTAATGCTGGACAGAGGGGCTGGTTGAACAGTTAATGGCAAGTCCAGAACATACCCTTCTAGCGAGGCAGGGCTGGGGAGATTTTTTGAAGAAGAGGTAGGTATCCCCTTCCCTAAAGGGAAGGTCTTGGCAAAATGCTCTAACTCCCTAAAATACTGGCAGAGGCCCTTGGAGCAATGCTGAGCCTTCTCTTCTGTGGGAAGTCCCTCATCATGTCAATTTGCTTGGCTTCAATTGGAGGCAATGTTGGCTCTTCCATGGCCCTCACCAGCCTTGGAGGCTGAGATACAGCCCCACACTCCTGTTGTGGTTCATGTAGCCATGAAGACACTGGCAGAAGTGGAAGTGTCAGGCTGCCTCATTTCATGTCACCAACCAGCTATCTAAATGTGGCAGCATATCTCAATACTGTTTGGCATTCCTGCTTGAGGGTCTGGAGAGCTCTCACTGCAGTACGCAGGTCTCCAATGATCTGGGCCATGGTTGGGATAAAGTCATTGAGTTTGTTGAACAGGCTATTTGCTACTTCCAGAAGTGGGGAAGCCCATGTCAGGGCATTGCCACTCAAAAGCCTGGGTTGTATTTGAATGGTATGTTTAACAGCAGAGACAAGAAGAGAGGTAACAATGATGAATGAATCCCCATAAGCAGCAGCAATCCCCATCACACTTGGCAGGTAGGGGATTCCAGCGTTTGGGGTGGACAAATGGGCTGCCTGCAGTGGTGGTCCTGGAAGCAGAGTACATTGTGCTTGCAGGGCTGTAGGCTTGTATGCCTTGTAAAGCAGCCAGCAGATCATCCCTAGAAATCTTCCCCAGTGGTAGTTCTACCCCCCATACCATTGTGGGTCTGTCATACATGCCTTGCTGTGAGGGTTTGACCAAGCAGCTGGGCCTGCATGTAGGCCCCAAGGAGCTAATAAGGAGTAAAAAGGGTTTCTAATGAAGTGACATTTGTACACATGCTTGTGCAGCAACACTGGGCACTTTTAAAAGGTCAAGTCAGGTGACTAGAAGCTGAAGAGGATAAGAGGGGGAAGGAAGGAAAGGTCGGGGCAGCCAGGAGAGAGCCAGAGCTGGTGTAGCTGCTCCCAGGAGAAACCTCAGGAAGAAGGGGGAAACAGCAAATCTGCTGCCTTGGAACAACAGAGAAAAAGCTGCAGATAAGTTTTTCTTTTGCTTACATTTATTTTGAGCTTTGCACAAGCCCCATTAGCAGACCAGGCAGGGCTTCCAGTACCAGCCGGGGATTTGAGTTTTGGTAATGCAGGGCGCGTCCAGGAACAGGGTGCCTGAGGGGCTTCCCTGACATGCTGCAAGGGCAGCTTGGGTTCCCCTATTATGGACTTGGAGCAGGACCCTAGGCAGATAGAGCGAGTGTGACCAATAGTGAAGGTGCCTAGCAAGACACACTTTAGTCTCTGCACATGTAGACACCTGCCAACCCCCACAACCTATCTCCTTATCTCCATGAATACTGGCAATGGGGCAGAGAGCTAAGATAGCTTCCTTACCTGCAGTCATCTTGGTAGGCTCTCTGGCAGCTAAAAGCATTGCTCTAAGAATTGGAAAACTCAAGGAGAGGGGTTATAAATCAAATAGCAATAGTTTTACCAAAAAAAAAAAAAATCCATTATAAAGAATGACAGATTCCATTTAAAAATTCAAATCGAAATCTGCATTTCTAGGGCTTTTGGAATAGAGGTTTTGAGTTGAACCTATTTGCCAGATCCAGACATACAGGTATGTGGAGTTTGTGGCAAAACAAACCCTTTTACAGCACCACAAGCCAAATACCCAGCTGTTAAAATGTGCTCCGCACTGCAAATTTGGAGCGGTTGGAAAAAAAAGGAGTGTGCACTGCCAGACACAGAAGCTTAGTTCTCCCGGGAGACACTATCTGCTGGCCAGAATATCTCCCCTTCTCTAATTCTGCCTTGGCCTCTCCTGCACTTTGGAAGCTGGGAGAAGTGTATAAACAGCAGTTTCCCCAAAGTGGAGAATTTTGCCCCACACCAAAGCTCATGTGCAGAGGAGTAGCAGCAACAAAAAGTAGTAGCACAAATTTGTGCTTTTTTTTCCTCTGAAAGCTCATGCCCCTGCATGTGGAGGATATGCCCACTGAGGCCAACAGTGAAAGTGAGGTCTAAATGAAAGTTTGACTAAATTTATAAATATGCAGGGACACCTGGAACCAGAATTTGGTTTAGATTAAACAAGTATACTTTGTTTAATAATTTTTTTCAAGTGTCTGTGGGAAACAGATGCTATGAAGAACAACAAGCTATTTTTCATGGCAACTACTTTATTCTAATATTCTCTAAACACATATGAACCCAAAGCCTTTATTGCATGCTCAACTTTAGAATCTACTTAATAATATTAAAAACCCCCAAAATTTAGAAGGAATCCATTTTAGTCTCCAAAGTGAAATAAAAAGACTGAAAAAACCCTAATGGTTCCATAAGGGAAACCATAATTCTAGAAAATAAAGATTATTAAATGACATTATCTGGATTCCTGTTTTAACCTGAAGTAAAATTTAGCAACAAGTGTGCTTTTCTGTCTCAGATTCCACCCCATCCCCACCAAGAAGTTGCTAATGGTAATGAGATTTTTTAAGCTAAGAGTAAAATCAGGCCATTTCCTTTTTGTAGTGTACTACAGAAAATTAATTGTGCTTCCAAACATCGATACATAAATATTATTTTAAATAAATACATAACACTTCTGATAATTATTCAGAATTAAGCACAGCTGCTTATAATTGTAAACATAACTGCATATAATTTCTCTCTTTTCCTGAAAGCAGGGGAAACAAAACATAGCCTCTTCTCCATTCCCTTCAAGTAATATAGAAGCAACTAAACTGTAGAGCACAGCAGTTGTAATTTAGAAATCAGAGTAAAACATAGCGAAGTGAAGTGCTGTTCTGAATTGACTGCTGAGTTCAACTATAGCACAATAACATGGGAGGTGCCTGCAGTCAGGTAGTTGATTACTTTGTACCTAAAATGCACCCTTTACATGTTGCATACATCATTCATCTCCTTCTATGTAATACTTACCGTAAGGATCTAAGGAGCTTGAACCTGCCTCTTCATTGTCATGATCATGTAGCTTTTCTTTCACCATACAAACAATAGTGAGGGAGTAACTATGTACAGTAGTAAAATACCAAATTCTTAGTACTTTTTTCATCAAGGTCATAAAAGATGAATCACCATTTTCGGTGGATCCTTGAGATTAAACAAAAAAGGATAACCTTGATCTTCCTTTGTTCCTCTTACCAGTTTCACTCCTTCGATTTCCATAGCCTTGAAATGTAATTTCTCTTTCCTGCTAGACACTCACTATCCATTTAATTCAATAATCTCAAATTGCCTTGTTTCATTACTTGTGTTCCTTACCCCTTTGAACCATTTCTGCTTTTATAACATATATTGTAATCTGACCCCATTGTCACCTAATTTTTTCTTCTAACAGTCTGCTCTTGATTTGTAATTTTTTTTAACACAGTTCATTTTATGCTGCAGTAAAGCTATGCAGCTGACTAAATTCTATTATGTTGCAGTATGCACAACACTACCTGACAGATTACCTTCTAAAATGTGCAATCTGTATGATCCTGTACATTTAAGACGTAGAAAAACCCAACAAACTTGAAGAAAATAACTGGCTGGTCAGTACAAAATATGATAACTACTAAAAAAGTTTTTAAAAATGTTATCTGTTAGATCCCAACTCCATGCAGCGCCCAACAACTAGGGAAGCAATGGTCCAATTGCTCATGCATCCTGTTATTCATTAGCCAGAGCAAGCAGGGAACAAACACCAGCACACATTGCTCACAACAGCTTTATTCAGAATGGAGATAGCTTTGGGCTAGTTCCCAAAAAACAACAAACCACCGTGAACATTAGTTCTTTCCACATTTTATACACCTTGGTTCATACTTATTAACATTCACTCCACCTATGTTCTTCCTTCAGTTCCACCCATTTCTTCTCTCATCTCAAGCTCCACCTCTGTTTACTGTTTGCTTCCTTAGCATGGTATTGCCTATGCATTTAATTCATTTCCGTGCCTCTCTGCTAAGAGTGCATGCTTAAGACTTTGACCCTTATCTTCTTTCAGTTGCTTGTGGTTTCTCTCTGGTTCTTTCTGGTTTTCTTGCTGAATTCAGCACCATCTCCAAGGCCATATTTCTGCTTTTGTCCCCTAATGATAACTGTTGGTCTGTAACCTATTTTTACACAACACATCATGAACTTTGTACCCCATCCTTTTGTTAAGAATCCGCTTACTTAAGCATTAGCCAAGTTAGTTGCTTTTAATATGTGCAGCTGAATAAAAATCTTTTATTCAGATGCACACCCAGCACTCCCCAAAATCTAGATCATTACCCCAACACCCAAAATCGATATTGTGACCGTAACATTATCTTTTAAATGTAAGGTAACTAAGGGCCATTGCTTCCATTTGGTAATAGTAACGTGTGAGCTGCATCGTTATAAATGATTTGACTCTTTCTGTAGATAGTCAGAATGAAGTTACACATTATACTTAGTCCATACTAAAGGTGCTTAGAAGGTGAGCATCTGCACATTAAAGCTCATTAACTCATGCTAAGTGCCCTCTGAACATCTCAAAGTTATGCCACTTAAGGCAAGGGTTAACTCACATGCTACCTAGCTCATCCTAGGATAACTTCAGTCTTTTGCATGGAGATAAAAAATGAGCAACTAGCAGTCTTCCAGCTTCTCAGAATTCACCACTTCCAGCTCCTTCAGATCAGGGATAGATCTAAGGTGTCCTGGCTCCCAAACACATTCCTGCTCACAACTCTCTAGTGGCAAGTCAGAGCTGTGCAGGCAAGAAATGATATTACCCCTTAAGATGTGACTTGATTCATTTAAGAGAGAAAAGTGCACTTCTAAAAAAATGAATGTTTCTACTCCCATTGCCTTCCTTTAGTTCCAATGCTTTTGTCACAAGATTCTACCAGGTTTATATCCTAGCAGCAGAAAAGATACTAAGTGTTAATGGTTTGTTTTCCCCACAAAAACAACCATTAAAATCACAGTTGATGTATATGCACAATTACCTTATAATTGTATCAATATGGTACTATTGTATGGAGCAGATGATCCTGACTAGCATACTTAGGGGCCAATCAAGTAGCTCTTTATAGTACTGCTCAGGCCAGAGAATAGTACTGAGATAAGGTGAACAATGGGGGAAATGACCTGAAATGGAGAGGAATAGCCTGAGAATGGAAGGGAGAATAATTGAATGCACTCTGCGGTGCTCTGAGGCTGTACAGACTGGACTGGAAACTGAGGAACTGCTTAACTCTTTGTAGGGGAGTAAGAACTCTTCTTGCTGTACTGCAGTTGCTTAATACACATCTTTTGCTCAAGAGGAGCCATCTCCTTTGGTGTTTGGGGACTTTGATTGCACACCTTTCCTTCTTTGAAGAGGTAGAGTCCCTCTCCACAGAACTGAAATGGAAGGCCACAATTAACCAGGGGAGGGCCCCAAGTAACCAGGCAGACTCAGGGACTGAAACACCAGGATCTTGGAGCCTAAGGAGCCATGGACTAACACCACTCTAGAAACTATAGATTAGCTGGCTTCATGGGATACTCAGAGAGACTCTGCAGGGCTACAGCCCCATCTACACAGTACACCTAAGGTGCAATTAACCAGTTAATCATGACTTAAGTGGTCACCCAGCCATAAATTCAATTAATGGCATGATAAAAAAGGAATATACTACAGAGTGGGCACGTCTTCACGTGCATTTAAAAACAACTACATTTAATTCACATTAAGCTAAGGTAAAAAATAGCTTAATGCACAGGTGTGTACATGTGCAGGGACTTGGCACTAAAGTTAGTGAGAAATTCCTGCAGCCTTGCCATGTGCCCTTAATGGCTGGGCAGACCTAGCACTAAAGTTAGTGCTAGGGCATGTCTACATGTGCATTAATGTACTTTAATTAATCACATCTAAATTTGATACCTGCATTTGCAAGTATCAAATTTAGTCACAATTAGCCTAATTTCACCATTTTAAAGCACATTAAAGGCGTGCATGTGTAGATGTGCACACATAATACACATTAAATTAGGCTAATCTTCATTAAAGCATGGCATATAGACATGCCCAGTTATTTCACAAAATATGTATAACAACTTTGTAACCTCTTCCTCTTACACCATTAATTGAATGTGTGGCCAGGGGCCTCTGTGGCTGGGGGCCCCATCAGCTGATCAAAGCTCCCAGCTTGAGGAGGGGAAGGGGCATGTACACCCCTGAGTCTGGAGTTCCCCCTGCACCAGCAATGGGATCTTATGCATGATCCACACAACTGTGCGGCCTGGCAAGAGGTGCAATTGAGTGGATTGCGTATTAAATCACATTGTGCCTTTACTTGCACATTTAGAGGGGCCATTTGGGTCAAAAGCAAGCACTTCCCTCAAGGCATCTGTGACTGTGTATAATGCAGGATCAACTTTTAACTGGAACAATAGGACAAGCCTGAGAATATAGCAAAACACTCATTGCAAATGTCACACATACAAAAAAGAACAAATGGCAATAACTCAACTAGGATCAATACTGGTCATTTTAAAATTAAATAAGGTCAACATACTAGTTAGTTAATGCAGAAAAATATCTATATACTGCAATCCATGGATATTCTTTATAAGTACTTGCTCTGTATAATTCACAGGATCACCTATCTAATTTCATTTATTTCCAAGTATTTATGGACATAGGTGAGGCATTACCTAAATTAACAAAAAATACAATGCTAAATAATTATGTGTTCATGTCCATGTCATCCTCCATTGAGATTTCATACTATATAGTCTACAAACTAAAAGCAAGCAACTACTGAATTTAAGGAAGTTATGAATTTGACCCATAGAAAAAGCAGGATTCATTTTCCTTAAATGAAAAGCATTTATTAAGGCTGACAGTTTTAGAGTTGTTGCCAGGTATTTAACTGCCTAGCTATGGTTAATTTCCTGATAGTCAGGTACAACTCAGGTTGACACTAAATCCAGTGATTCTATCGGTGGGTCTCTGCCCTTTTTCGGGGGGTAAAATATGACAAAGTAAAAGCCATTAAATAGATAATAATATTTTTTTACAGTCATGTTTCCCCGAGACAGAATGCTTTACACACAACCTATTTTAGCAGTAGTAAAAAGCATTTGAGCAGCTAGGATAATACCATTTCATAGGGAGTTACCATGATCTCCTTAATATGTATTTTTTTTATGGTCACAGCATGAGAAAAATAAGCATACAAAAAAGCAGTAACTTGAGAAAAAAAACCCCATTGCTCGTTTTCCTGTAACCTTCCAAGAATTATGAACAGGTCCAGAAACAGTATTACGTTAAGTCATTGGTTAACAAAATAATCAAGACCATTTTTACCTTAGGGTAGTTTTTATCCCAACATTTTTATTCTTCTGTTATTAAAAACTGTGTGCATATTCAGGTATCACAGCCTGCATATTCTTTGGAACCCTGAAAAAAAGCAAGAATCTTAACTCACATGTATTGAATATTTCTCTCAGGAAATGGAGATGACTCCAGTACATTCATGTTATTTGCGGCGTTAGCGTAAATCTATTATACCACTAGTTTCACTCAAATCACTTAAATATTTTAGCACAGCAATTGGTGTTTTATCACTCTAGTGATAATAAATCCAATTAGTTTATAATTCATTTAGAGGAAAATGTTTTTAAAATATAGCTGCCCAAAGTTAAATATAGTTGTTTCTTAAGTGAATGTCAAGCTTACGTTTGCTTAAGAAAACAGAGAATCCATTTTTAACCTGCAGTCACTCACAGCCAAAACTCTGAAATAAGACACATTATGGCACTTCGTCTTATTCATTTCTCTTACTTTAAAGATATTACTAATCCTGAAAATTACTATTCCCTAATTTGGTAATGTAAGATATGGGGTAGCTGTGATGGTCCAGAAGTTATCCTAAGAAAACTTTGCCTCTAGCGTATCTTTCATTGAACCAACTATGTAGTTAGACAAAGAATGTCTTGCAGTCAAAACATTATCTCACTGTATCCCAGCTGCACAGTTGGTCCAATAAAAGATATCGCTCTGAGAAAACCTTGCCTGTAGCATAATTTCTAAACCATTACAGATAAGAAATCATTGCCTCTTACATATGCCCTAAACTGGCATTTTTCCATAAGCAAATTCCTGAGGTGAGCATTAGTTACCTAAAATATTATACATTTTTCAGTGTGCTCTTATTACATAAGGTTTGTTTGTGTCTTTACTAAATCTAAAGAAATACTTAAACAAACTCTGTTTAATTTTCCAGTGGGATGATTCTCCACTGTAGTTGAAGGTGCTGTTCCAGTTGCCTTCCTCTCATATCACTGATAACTGTCACTACTGGATTATTCACCATTTGCATTATTCTCTGAATGCTGAATTAATGAGAGTTCAATATAAGAACTATAGTCTGCATGGTGCTGGAGAATAATAGTTGCTATAATTTTTAGTTGTGGATTAATAATGTGTTTAATAAATGTAAAATTTCTGATTCTTCCTCTTAGGGCCCCTCTACAGGTGCACGTAAACTTGCAATGGGATCTGATGAGAGGTCCACACATTGCACATTAGATCCCACTGCACTATATTGCTGATGCAGGAGGTGACTGGGCTGTGAGCCCCACAGCTGATAGGGCTTGGCAGGGCTTGCAGCAGGGGCAGCATTCCCTGTGCTGCCGCTGCTGCAAGTCCTGCAGCTGACATGGGCTGCACAGTTTACAGCAGGGGAAGTCTTGGGAACGGTGTCCCTGCTGCAAACCTCCTTGACTATGGGGCATACAGCAGGGGCAGTCAGGAGAGCCCAGCCCCCACTGCAAGCCTTGTGATGTATGAGCATTATCCCCACTGCCCTTGATGTGAACCCCGCACGTTACAAGGCTTGCAGCAGGAGCAACATGGGGAACTCTGTTGCTACCGAGAGACCCAAATGTCACGAGTAGGGAGCTACCAAATTCAAGGCAGAAGTAGAGAGTGTGCATCTTACATTTCCCCTTCTTTCACTTTGCATGTTCCCGCATGTGCACGTTGCCCTTTGTACCCCCCCCCCCCCCA
>NW_017728886.1:130946991-130948256 GCF_001723895.1 Crocodylus porosus | reverse complement strand
CCCAATTACCAGTGGTGCCATCATTCCTTCCTGATCAGCAAGGAAGCTAAAACTGTGGTTTTAAACATGGCACCATTTTTGCCTCCCTGCCAGTTAACGGCAAACAGCAGGGCTGTCTGAGGCCCCTCAGCCAATCAGTGGCAGGAGGCAAAAATGGCACCATATTTAAAACCACAGATTTCACCTCCTCCTGATGAGAAGCAAGCTGTAAGTGGAGCCCCTCCACTGTCCCCACAGCCAACATGAGCTGTAGGGCTTGCAATGGTGGTAGCATGGGCAATGCTGCCACTGCTGTGAGCCCAACACCTGAGCAAGTTCAGTGGCAATATCATTCTCCCCACTGACCCTGCTGTGAGCCCTGCAGCCAAGGGTGCTACCCCTGCTGTAAGCTCCACAACCCATGAGGCTTACAGACAGGGCAGTGTTTTCCTGGCTGTAAGACCCACAGTTGACAATGCTGCCACTGCAGTGACCCTTGTAAGCTGTGGGACTGGCAGTGGGTGCTGCAACCTGTGGCTGGGAGCCCCTCAGCTGTTGGCACTTGATCACACATTCAATTAATGTTGTTAGAACAAGTTACAAAGTTAGTACATATGTTTCCTGGAACTACATTGTGACTTACTACTTGTTTTATCATGCAATATCATGTTCAATTGGTTGAACATGTAGCTGGATCACAACTTATCATGTTAATCATGCCTTAAGTGCAACATGTAGAGGGGACCTTCGTGGCAGCCCTGAAAGAAAAATACCCCTACGCCACTGCTAACGAGTCTGTTCTTATCACCTTCGAGTCCCATTGCAAACTTAGGAATGAAGTTTGGCCGCATATTTTACTCTAAAGTTCTATATGATTTATTTATGTAATACTAGAAAGATTATGCAAATATTAGTTGTTATGATTTTAGTAGGAGTCTTTAACTGCGAGTTGTAGATAAACTCAGCAGAGTGTCCTCTAAGGGAACCAGGCACCTTCTTAAGTTAGGTATCTCACTTCAAATAAAAATCCAGATTTAAACTCATACAAAGGATTCTAGGAGAGATCTAACTGAAACCTGATTCCTTCGATACACCTTTTTCAGTTTTACGCATGTGTATAGTTAGGATTTTCTTTTTAAACTCTGTTTATTTCATAGATTTCATAGACATTAGGGCTGGAAAGGACCTCGGGAGATCATCAAGTCCAGCCCCCTGCCCAAAGGGCAGGAAGTCAGCTGGGGTCATAGGATCCCAGCAAGATAAGCATCCAATTTACTCTTGAAGGT
>NW_017728886.1:130920165-130946980 GCF_001723895.1 Crocodylus porosus | reverse complement strand
GGTTTAGCAGGGGTCCAACATTGCCCTTGCTTTTCCTCTGGCTCCCCACATATCTGAAAAAGGACTTTTTGTTGTCCTTAATGCTTGAAGCAAGTTGGAGTTCAGTTGCAGCCTTGGCTTTCCTGGTTTGCTCCCTGCATGACCGGACCAGTGCAGAATAATCCTCCATAAACAGAAATACCATAAACTTTTAAATATATATATTTAAATGCAACACTTGCAGACATCTCTCTCATATTACCATCTAATGCTATTGCTATAAGTAGTATGTGTTTGTATGCATAAATATAGCCAATTATGAATTACTATATACTAACATTAGGAGTCATTTCAATATAAAATTATTAGTATTAAGGTATTAAATATTTGTCAGTGAATATGCAACTTGTAAGGAAGCAACAGTAACTTGACTTATGCTAATGACTATAAGAATCCTGAAACTGTAAAGAAATTACTTCAACTAAGAAATCTAAAAAACTATAACTAGGTTTAAATGTATTAAACTGAATTTCAACTTCTTTTACTCATAAATTAATGAGGTATTTTAAAGTAGGCTGAAAGGAGAAAAGAGTTAAAGCTGCAAAGCTTATAGATGTTCTGAGTGCTCCCCCACCTCCACTCCAAAAAAACCAAATTATTATACCACATGTAATAATAGAATGTGCATTCACAAGCTGAGGATATTACAGGGGTCACCATGAAGGTCCTGAGCCAATGGAAGGTTGATGGTAGTTGATATATTTACACCTGCCCAGCCCCAAAGACTGTATTTCTTACTTCTGGAAGAACTATGAAAGGAAAGAGGTATAATGCCATATAGCTGAACTACTGTCTAGGAGATCAGTATAATACCCAACATCTGCTCCCATCTCACATCAACAGCAAGGTCCTTGAACCTTATTACCAATTCACCAGCAGCAAGAAACCCAAGAATGAAAGAGGCCATGATGCAACAACCAGCAGAAGAATAGCAGATTTATTCTAAATGAAAGATTGTTAAGGTTCAATATTTGGCTTGGCTGATTTCATGACAGTTCCTTGAATTCAAGTACTTAGTTTCTACGAGCAAGTGATCTTAGCCAAGTTTTACAGAAGCTGTACAGTTATTCATGACCAAACAGGTTGTGTTGAATCGGTGTCACATTACGTGAACTCAGTGTACTCTATTGCGTTAGAAATTTCACTTCAGTGGTGATTCTTGTTAGCAAAACACAAGCCCAGATTCTAGGGAAAACCAAATGGATGTTCAGGGGCCAAAAATTCCAAACCAAGGAGTGGAAACATTTTGTTATACAATCCATACTAAGGCTATGGAACTCAAAGTCATAGAATAGAGTTTAGGCCAAAAACATCGTGACACACTGTGAGCGTTGTGCTGGTGCCATAGGTATTGCTGTCACTCCCTGATGCATAGTCTTGATGCTCTTCTTACTCACCCACCATGCCTTGATGGAAAAATAGATATAATGAGAAAAAAAGCACAGACTTTGAGTGGTGTTCTCCTTAAGATGACTCAGGATACTGACTGTAGTCTCTTCACAGGGTTTCTACCTCCCCTTCACCCTGTCCTGACCAAACCTGTGCTGTCCAGGCCCTTGATGTAACTTTGGGTGCTTTGTCCCTCTCTCCATCTAGAAGAGTCTCATGGTCATGACATCCCTCTTTGTCTTTTTGCCCACCACTGTTTTCTGCAGGGAGATGGCATTCTGCAGTCCTCCTTTGCACTGGGCTGTTTGTTTCACAGCCCCAGTGAGGGTTAAACACTTGTCCTCTGCTCATCACTTTGTGTGCACTGGTCCTTTAAATCCTAAGGGATCCCAGAGGCTGTGACCCTAATACAGGCAGCTGCCTATCATTCCTTTGTTGGCTGCCAATCCTCTTCCCTGAGTTCCCCTTCCCCAGCTAAGGAAAGTTGAGGAGTTTGGCTGCAGCCCTGCAGCTCCTCACTCTGGCTCCTCCAGTCTCTTCAGCCCCTGGCAGACCCTTCCCCAGGTTGGCACTCACCCTGACTGCCACTTGTGGTGGGCCAGTAGGGGGCACTCCTGTGTTGAGCCACCCGCCTCACTGTGTCCAACCACCTTCCAGGCTCCGAGTGCCTCCCTAGGCATGCCTCACGTCCACCTGACCCCCTTCCTGGAGCACACTCGCTAGCCTGGGGGTAACGTAAGCTGCCACCACCCTGAGAAGGGAGTCTCTCGGCCCTGTGTCCTCAGGGAAACACAGGCCTAATAGTCCTATGGGTACTCAACCCAGTACAAGCACTTGGGGCACTTCCCCAAATTGGGGGCCAAAAAGGCAAGTCTCCCTTAGTCCACAGACCTAAGGGACCTCTTAGGCATAATTTAGACCTACCCATCAATAAGTCTCCTACACTGGTCACAAAGGAGAACTTTATTGATTACAGGGAGTAGGGTGAAAATAGGGTACAAGATAGAGCAATATCATAGAAATCCCATAGAGCAAAACAATCTGACTGAGGTAGCCTTTTGATCATGCAGCTGAGTTACTGCCAGCTATATATCTAACCAGATCTCGAGTAGCTTACTCACAAGCATCTTCCAGAGCCTGTTGGAGATTCCCTCTGGAGGCAGGCCGTTCCTAGCTCATGAGTTGTGGGGGAGAGAGCCAGTTTCAGATGGTAAAGCTCCTCTCTAAGTCTGAGCCCCCCGCATGGCTGCTGCCACCTCCTCCTGGGCAGTCTTAACTTATATAACCCCTGTGACCTCATTCACCAGGTCCAGTGGAGGCCAGCACCTGTTGGCTGTCAGCCAACCAATTTGCATTACATCACTAGTTGCCAGGCAGACTCTAGCCCACCAGGTAGAAGCCCCTCACCTAGGTAGCTGATACCAATCACATAGGCAGAGGGAGCAGGTTTCCTCCCTCCCTCAGGAATGTATTCATCTCAGGTTACCTAAAGAGATAGGGTAAAGGTGCGTCTCCTCTGCTGGGCCCATCCTAATCAAATCATCACAGCACAGAGATTTTGGGGAGAAACAAAGGTGGCTTCCTGCCACACCACTCACATGCTCTTTCCTGGACATCTCTTTGGCTCCTCTGGCTTTGGTGAGTACCTGCCACCGGCGTTGCTCAGCTTGTCGCCTTTGCTTTGCCCTTTGCCATGACACTGTCTTCTCCAGCTGGCCCATGCCCTGTGGCAATCTGTCTCTTCCTCCTGCATGCCTTTTACCTCCCAGCTCCTCTCTTGTGAACCAATCCACCCGGTCCCTTCTTCCACATGCAGTTCTACTGGGACCCGGGCAGGGCTTCATTGGGTTCCCTGTACCCAGTATTGTTCTGCCTTTCCTGCTGTGATTCAGCTGTGGGTAAGTTTTCTTCTTTGCTCGTAAGGGCACATCCCCTTTCCTCCCATAACAGGGAGCATATCTGCTCCCCTGTTACAAATACATAAAAGGACTAAAAATTAAGCATAAAAAGTAGGGCTGTAAGCCAGGAAGCCATTTAAGCCACCTACCTGCTCAAGGCAGCATCATCCCTGTTTAAGCTATTCCAATCAAGTGTTTGTCTAACCTGGTCTCAAAAATGTCCAAGACTAGTGGTTCCACAATGTTCCAATGCTTACCTACCTTCCTAGTAAAGAAGATATTCCTAATATCCAACTTAGATTTTTCCAGCTGCAATTTGAGACCATTATTCCTCATCTTGTCCTCTGTGGCTGCAGACTGTCTATTCCTATGCGCTGTATAAATGTCCTTCAGGTATTAGAAAGTTGTTATCAAGTCCCCCTTTAGTCTTCTCTTCTTCTATGCTTTCTTCAGAAATCATGTTTCCCAAACAACTAGCTATTTTGGTTGTTCTCCATTGGACTCTTTTTATTGGTTCATGGTTTTCCTGAAGTGTGAAGCCCAAAACATCTTGCTGGGATTAGATGCACATCTTGCTGGGGTCATTTGACCCCAGTATTCTTTCCTGCCATGGCAGGGGGTCGGACTAGATGATCTGCTCAGGTCCCTTCCGACCCTAGAAACTATGAAACTATGAAAAGTGAATACTATACTCCAGGTGAGGTCTCATAAGTGATGGATAGAGCAGGATGATTGCTTCCCCTAATTTGAAAATGACACACCTATTAATACAGCATCATTTGTTATTTGACTTTTCTACAGTAAGAGAAAACTGTTGGCTCATATTCAGCTTATTGACCATTGTAACCACCAGGTCCTTTTCTGCAGTGCAGCTGCCTACCCAATCATTCCACAGTCTATATTTGTGCACCCAATTTTTCCACTCTAAATGCAATACTTCACACTTTACTTTCTGGATTTCATTTGAACAATTTTGGACCTTTCCTCCAATTTATCCAAGTCCTTCTGGATTCTAGCCCTACCTCCATAGTGCCTACAACTCCATCCAACATGGTTTCATTTACAAATCTGTTAAGCGTGTACTGGATCCTATGATACATGGCATTAATGAAGATGTTATGAAATACTGGTACAAACCCATGAGAGAACCCCACTCTATATTTCATCTTAATGGGCATTGAGCCATTAATGATTACTCATTGAGCATAATGATCCAAACAGTTACATACTTTCAGCTAGTCTATTTGTACTTACCATAAGTACTTTAATCTGGTCAAGTTCTTACTTTACTAATGAGAATGTTATGGAGTACAGTGTGAAAGGCCTTGCTAAAATATCTACTGATTTCTCCATGCCCAGAGAGTCTGTCACCTTGCCACAGAAAAAAAAATCAAGTTGGTTGTGTTCTCCATTTGTCTCTCAAGACTAGCCAGAATTATGATGTTAATAAATAACTACCAAAATTCTTCAGGAGCAAAATAGAACTTCTTGCTTTTTACAACCATCTCTATTAGGTATCAGGGAAATACCTAAAATAGGGGCCAGTTATCTCATATTTACCTACTTGCCTGATAACAGACAAACAGAGGCCAAAGGTCAAGAGCTCACACCATAGTTACAAATTCTCCCCCCAGCAGATTGGTATGATCTTTTGCTATGGATATTAGGTGCTTGGCTATAATTAAAAACCATCAGGATAGGGAAAAATAAGCCCGATTATCCCAACACATTGTATATGTTCACCCCAACAGAAAAAAAAAAAAATTTTGTGAAGGGGCAGGGGACTGAGGAAATTAAATTGAGAGGAAGAGAAGGACTTACTTTTGCTTTATTATACTACTGAGACATTAAGCACTCCAGAAATTCAGAAAGTTCATCACATTAAGGTTGTTCCCATATCATTACTTCAGCCACACTGCAGTTCCTAATAATTTGTATTCCTGTTTGTTAAATGTGAAATTTCATGTGCTGCATTATTGTTTGTTATTAATGCAAACCATAAGATAGAGAGGATGTGGACTGTGGCTGAGCTAGTTTTGCAGGATCAACTTTCATAATTTCCTGAGTGTTTCAGTTCTCAATATTAATATTGTATTAGTGCTAAGCTATTTTTGTTCTCATTTTGCATTTGAGAGATTTGATAGATTGTGGTACATACATCTGCAATTTCAGAACTAGCTAGTATAAACAGGCCAATAGCTAGGACAGGGCCTTGTCAATACTAGAAAAGTTTGTCAATAGAGTTTTCAATGGCAAACAGCAGTCGGTCCTGCTAAGCCACCAGAACAAGTATGCATCACTGAATTTCTATTAACACTGTGTGTCTGCACTGCCAACAGCCATGTTGGCAAAATGCAAAGCACATGGTGCCAAAGTATTCCAATGGCCCTAACCCCAACATCCAGCTCAATGCATAATAGAACAGGGGAGAGGCACATTATTGGATGTCCAGGTCACCTTGTGGAAATAGTGGGAAGAATGGAATCTTTTAATCACACTGACTTCTTCCCCCAGCCTCCATGTCCGCCATTTTAAGTGTCTGTAATTCACACTATAGCCTCCTTTCCCAGAACCAACATGGGTTCTGAAGTGCTCTCAAACTATCTACACATTATTTTGTATCTGAATTACCTCAGTGGTAATACTGAGAAGCAGATATACTGGACAGTCAGGAGAAAGGATGTGCAGATGACCAAAATGGGCACTGGAGTGAATACCCAGGCATTTCAGGCTTATAGCAGAAGTGATAGCCTTATTACCTAAAGATGCACAGACTGGTAGGACTACATTGCTTTGCAGGGTTCATGATAATGAGCAGTACTTACAAAAATTTTATTATGTACCAGGCAACCCTCGACTTGAATGTTGAATTTTTTCCTGCTTTCAAGTACTTTAACACAATCAGCACTGTTAGTCAAGAAGTGGGCAACAATGGTGTACTTAAAAGCCAAAGACCCCAGAATGCTATTTCTCAGTAGGGAAAGCAGTTTGTTGTTGTAATTATGAAGGCATACCAGGAATGTCCTGCAGAGGACAAGAGATCCACAGGTTTTCCTAGTAGGCAGGCAAAACTGAAATAATAACCCTGTTAAGTTCCCATCCTAGGGTGGCATGTAGAAGAAGGCACTTGTTATTTTGCCTACTGGAATATCTGTTTGACCAAGCACCTTTTCTATGCCTGGCATGCATCTTTTTGCAACTTTTGTGCATATAGATATACCTCTGGTCCCTAAAGAATTCAGACTGGCTAGCTCCCTCTCCCAAAGACTGAGGAAATCCAGCACCTCCTCCTGCTCCATGCAGGAGCTCAACGCTTGACTATTACACTATAGGATAACTTCTGAAGTTACACTACACTGGAAGAGACGCTAGAAGAGACACTAAACTGTCCAGAGATGCCCTCAGTTGGCTGTCTTATGGTGTTTGGCAAAGTAGGAGCTACTGAGCCAGCCACAGTGCTGGTCTCCCACTGCCTCTCAGGACACCACCCACCTATCTTTCCTGCCACACCTTGTTAAGTAATTACAGTCTTAATTAGGCAGAGGGGTGCCCCTTGAATTCCCTGTTCTCCTGGGCCTATGGAAGCAGATCCAGTCACCCCTGTATGGCATCCCAAGCCTCACAGATGTTGCTCACAGCTGTGCTAAGCTCTGGCCTGAGGCCAGGCCCAACTCATCACAGCATTAAGTCTCATTCGCTCAGCCCTGCTAGGGACACACTCATACTGCCTCCCTCTCACAGAGGCCTTTCACTCTCTACCAGCTCTTGGTCTCTTTCATCCCACCCTTCCTGGGCCTCACTTGTACCACCCCATCTCTCTCTGGGACGACATTCACCCTGCTGTCACACAGAGGGTCCTCAGGCTTGCTAATCCTCACTCTCTGGCCAGCAACCATGCAGCCTTTTGACATTTCCCACTACCTTCATCTGAGTGAATGCTGGGCGATTCACAAAATGCTATGCTGATCCTGCCCTGGTCTCATAGCTGGGTAACTCCCCCCAGCTGCTCTCCATTAATGGGCTGATGACTTGCCCCTTTGTTATCCTTGCAGCTTTTCCTCTCCCACCCTCCAATCAGCCTCTGGCCCACCTGTGGCCTCAGATGCCCAAAGGCTTACCAGTACCTAACTCATACCCCCACACTAGCAGAGCCTCCACTCAAGCCTCTGCCCTCAGCATCCCAACTCATGCCCCCCACTCCTAGAGCTTCACAGCTGCCACTCTCTAGTCCACACCATACTTTAGGGTCAAACACTCCTGCAGACTCAAGTGTGCCTGGCCCACAACTCGCACCCTTTCCCCAAGGCCTCAACTGTTCACTCTGCACATAGGGTCTTCCACCCCTTCAGGCTCAGGAGCTTTTTGAAACTAACCTGGCCTCATCTCCAGGGTCTTCCACCCTTTCAGGTTCAGGAGGTTCTCAAAGTTTACCTGGCCTTCACTATTCCTTTCAGGGTCTTGCACCCCCAATGGGCCAGGGATGTCCCCTAAAGTGATGGGTAAACCTAACCACATTCTGTCATGCATTAGCAGGTGCATCGTGAGCAGATCTAAGGAGATGATACTTCCCCTCTATGCAGCTTTGTTGAGGCTGAATCTGGAATACTGTGTCCAGTTTTGGGTGCTGCACTTCCAGAGGGATGTGGATAACCTTGAAAGGGTCCAGAGGAGGGCCACTCCTTTGGTTAGGGGCCTGAAAGTTAGGTCCTATGAGGAGTGATTGAGGGACCTGGACCTCTTCAGCCTCCACAAGAAGGCTGAGAGGTGATTTTGTGGCCACTTATAAATTAATGGGGGGAGAGCAAGGAATAGGAGATACTCTGTTTACCAGAGTGCCCTTCGGGATAACTAGAAACAATGGCCATAAACTGACAGAGAGCAAGATTTAGATTAGACATCAGGAAGAACTTTTTTATAGTAAGGTTGACCAGAATCTGGAATAGACTCCCAAGAGAGGTGATGCTCTCCCCTATGTTGGAGGTCTTTAAGAGGATACTGGACAAGCACCTGGCTGGGGTCATCTTTCCTACCCCAGGCAGGGGGTCAGACTCAATGATCTACTGAGATCCCTTCAGACCCTAAAAATCTATGAAACTCCAACACAGGATAAATTAAGTGTTTTACTTTAAAATTAAACTAGTGTTTGACTAAAGACTAGGAATTCCCAAGCTCTAAACTTGTGTCTAACCTCCTCTGACCCTGAATGATTTTAATCTCTATTTTACTTGCAAGTAATTCACTTAGCACATAAAAGTTCTATAAATCAACATTTATAAAGGAGCTACATTTAAACAGTTTAGTAATAACTCAGATTGAAAATAATCCAGCAGACGAACTGTTCTCTAGGAATTCTTCAGACATAGCCTTCAAATTTAAGTGACACTGCCCTGCCATGGGCAGTCCCTCCTGGTCTCCCTACCCCAGAAGGGTGCAGTTTCAGGTCATGCCCAGGACCAGGAGCCTCCTGCTATACCCATAGCTCTTGTGCTTACCTTCAAGATGTTGTGAGCAGCCACTCAGCCAGATGATGCTGCTTCCTTGGCTGCAAGCAACAAACTGCTGCCTCTGCCTGCCTTACCCAAGTTTAAAAATGGCCACCTTAATCAAGCATGTGCCAGCTGCCTGCTTCAGCCCTTAAAGTGGCAGGCACCAATGGTGCACTGCTACATTATCCATTATCATTATCACTATCATTATTATTATTATTATGTTTTAATTTTCATTATTATTATTATTATTATCATAATTATTATTATCACTAAGCAAGGAGGGCCGCCCTCCCTGACCACAGGACACTGAGCAGAAAGAGGACCTCAAGACCACTTGCCGGACAGCCAAGGGAGGCAGCAGAGGCAGAAAGAAAGGCCAATAGAGACAGAGGGCTGAACTTCCCAAAGGCAGTTCCAGGAAATGCCCACTGCAAGGGAGCAGACACAGGGCTTGATGCATGACAGAGCACACTTCACAGAAACATGTGAAAAGAAGCTACTTGGGCTTATTGTTCTTACAAGGTAAAGATGTTCCCTTTTACTTTGCTATGATGTAGATTGATGCCGTACCTGTGTAGAAATTATTCACCTTGAGGAGAAGAGGGAGGTTCTTTTTAATAACCTTGGGTGCTCTTTGGAGAAAGGCTAAAACCATTATCATAATGATCATCTGGTGGTCTCTGAAATTTTAGCCTCAAAAAAGGTTTTCAGGGGACCTTTTTACAGCAACTGGCAGAATAATATTGACCTGTTAAGAGTGTAACTGTCATAATTTATCATTATCATTGTATCATACTTTATCATTTTATCATAATTTATCATCAAACGTTATAATTATCATTATTAACAACCAACTGACAGGTCGGGGAAAAGCAGGAGCTAACCACTTTGACATATATTGGCCTTTACTTGCAAGCAGAGAGAGCACCCACATGACCAGTGGGTCAGAGGCAGCAGGGAAGCACACAGATCTAGAACTGCCAACCTCCTCCCCACCCACCATGCAAACAACCAAGTAAAGAGCAATCAGAACCTAACCAAGGTGGCGGCAGCAGTGTAGGAATCAGAACTGAAAACAGGAAGGAAGGAATGGTGGTGGGGAGCGGGTGGGGTTTAGGCCAGTATGTAGGAAGGTTTCTGGAAAAACCACCAAGAAGGGCCTGCCCTGAATGCCTGAACAGTATTCACCAGCAAGCAGAGCCTCCATGCTGCGCGTTGCCCTTCCCCTTCCTGCATGACAATTGAATCCTCCTCCCATTAGTTGTAAGTTGAAGTAAACAGTGCCCCCCCACGTATTGTATCACTTATCTGCATTCACCCATTTGTCCCCACCCTGTGGCCTAGCTGAATCTCAGGTGTCATTTCATATGTTGGGATGTCACTTCCAATGAATAGAGGTGCTGATTGTGGAGGCTGTCACAATGCCCTCTTGCAATTCAGCTCTCATATTGGACTTCAGCCTGCACTCGAGTGCTGAATTATTTTGCCCCTGCTGGGCAACTCTCCTTGGAGACATCCAAGACATTCAGAGGGCCACATTGCCCTAGTCTTACACGCCCTGGCTGGCTGTCTTCTTCTGCCTCTGGTCTGCTGTCTTCTCTCCTCAGCCTCAGACATCTCAGATCAATGTGGCATACGAGTGTCCTGACCACAGTTTATAGGGTTTCTGTTCAGTGGGTCAGGAAAAGGTCACCCCCCACCCTCATTTCAGTTAAAAAAAAACCTGTTGGTGCAGATATGCTGGTGCCATCCTGGCAATTGTTTGCAAAACAGTGCCAAAACCCTGTGCCAAAAGAGTGCCCCAAAAACCCAACAAAACTGCACCAAAAGTCTCAGCTGACATAGTCAGACCCACATCCTCACAACACCTCCCGCCCCCCCACTGACTGCTCCTGCCTTGCCTTGGCCAAGGTAACAACAGCACATTTACCCCATGACCTCCCTCTGATCTGGACTGAATGCACCCAGCTGTAGCCACATTTTTTTCCCTTGTGCTGGCTGGGATTGCCCAAGGAGGGTTGCCCCAGAGTCAGATTCACGGCAACAGGGTGCCTGAAATATGCATATTTTCCTCCCTCCCATCCCCTTAGTTTTGGCGCAAAGTGGCAAATTTCTTTACAGAGGAACACTGAAAAGAGGTGTAGGTAAAAAGAGAGCCATGTACTGAAGGGTATGCCAAGGAGGGTCACCCACAGGGTCTCAAGGGCTACCCACAATCCTTTTTGTGCTGGCTGGAATTGCATAAGGAACGTTTGCTGGGTTTTTGGTTGTAACTTGTTAAGAATTTTTCCTCAACTACCCAGTTGGTCTAATAAAAGATATCTCATCTACTCAAAGGACCTTGCCTGCCATAAGGAAGATTTTACATTTCAAAGAGCCAATTAGCACCTTTTCAGGCTGAGCTTCTTCTCTATTCTCCTGGAAACAGCAGAAGGTGAGAGAGATTTGTGAACAGTCTATTCCTCCTTCCCCACCTTCAAGACCACCCACCATTGCACTGGGTCTGAGCCTAGCCAGGGAATGCTTGGGGGTTTTCTTTTCCCCCCTCCGCCTTCAGAGGCAGGCATTTTTGCTCCTTCCTGTTTAAGAAGCCAGACACACAAACAGGATAAAATGTGGCTTTATTGCACATCTAAGGAGCACAAACACAAGTAATGGAAGCAGTGGGTTACTTGGGCTTCTTGCCATTTGGTTTACCCCCAAACCCTTGGCTGATCTTCTCCTTGCTCCCTGAACCACAGTGGTACCTGCCTGGCCCTGCTGGCACTTGTGCACCCCTCAGCTAACTGCACTGTATTTCGGGGAACAGACTCAGCTGTAATGCTCCTGGCTACCTCCTGGAAAGAGGCAAGTTGAGCAGAGTTACTGTGCCCTTTCTGAGGCAGTACCCACTTTTGGATGCTGTGCTTGTTTATGCGCTGCAGGACATCTTTAATCAAATCTAGTGTCATCTACACAGCACTGCATAGCCAGGTCCAGACACTGCCCTGTGCAGTCTAGGAGTTGCTTCCAGAATTCAATTGTGTTGTCTTGCTTCGGTTCTCCCAGTCCTCATCAGACCTAAGTACCTCCTGGGCTTTGTCCCACCAGTTATCTGTGGCTGCCACTTAGGTTTGTGCTACTTCAACCAAAGGTTCCATCGTTCTCTCTCTGGAGCATTGCTGCCTGTGGTGATAATCTCATGAGTGCTCTGCTGTAGTGCAAGCTGGGGTCCAAGGTTTGGAGGCACATCTCCAGCTGGCATTCGCTGTGGTAGCTGGGAAGAAAAGGAAAACAAAAATGGTTCATGGTGTGATCTAATTTCCTTCCCCCATCCCCCAAGTGTTCAAGAGGATGGTGACCCACCTCCAACACTACATGCACTAACTCCCCAGCACTTACAACCTGCAGGCAGTGTTGTGGTCCATATCAACAAAGTTTGAATGCAGCCTGTAGCTGCTGAATTTTTTTTCCTGTGCCACATGCTGGCTCCCTGCTGCACCATTCATGATTGCACAATAGGTCACCCCAGAGTCAGATACACAACAGACTCATAGCAGGTAGCAGCCCTTAATTGAGCATGGTAAGTTTAGTCCAGGAATGAACTGCTTGCATTCTTGGGGTGGGGAGGGTGGACTGCTTTCATTTCCCTTTTACTCCCCACCCCTTTTTTATGTGATGGTTGCCAGGCACCCGGGGCAAAGGCTGCTCCTGCCCTCACCCTACACCCAGATCCAGGGGCACATGACCCCCACCCATGCTTGCCACTCCCCCACCACTACCCCTGTGGAAGAACTGTTTGTAGGCACCAAAACAGCTCCTTCCAGAGTGGAGCACATGGAAACAATTCATATTCCTCAAAACTTACAAGTCACTGGTTTGGAGGTATGTTCCTGGTTAGGTATTGCCAGTGGTAGCTGAAAACAACTGAAGGAAAACACTAGGTTTGTGGTGTGTTGAAATACCCTTCACCCACCCCCAAAAGAGCATGGTGACCCACCTCCAGCACTACATGCACTAACCCTCCTTAGATATCCAACCCACATGCAACCAAAAAGTGCCTGCCAGAGTGGCCCACATATAATGCCCATTCCACGATACTTACAAGTCCCCAGTTGTGCATCCTCTTGCATCTTGGAAACCAAAACTCTTTGAGTTTCAGGAACAGAAACTGCATCCAAAGAGGTTTCCTCCTCCTCTTCATCTGTGCTAGTCTGTGGAATTGAAGGGAAGATTGGGGTCATGATCAGGATCACCTCTTCTTGGGCACCCTTCTCATCCAGCACCATGGAGCAGTTTCCCCACTGATCTGACAAGGTCATGGCTTCCCTTTCAGGACACTCAGAAGAGCTCCTTCCATAGGTGTCATCTCCAGGACAGTGCCAGCCCTGAATGATTGGAGATAGGAAGCCTCGCTTACATCCTTGGAGAGAATGATGGACAACTAGTTGTAGAAAGGAGCAATTGTGTGCCCTGTACAGAAAGAGAGTTCTCATCCTTGGCCTGATGAAAAGCACATTTTAGGGCCTTGATGTTGCTCTGGCACTAGGTCCCCCCTGAAATGTACTACATTACCCCATTAATTTTTTGTAATAAGTGTTAATCACACATGTCTGTTTTCCACAAACCACCACCAGCCATAATCGCCACTGGCAAGGTGGAGAAGAATGAGGAGCAGGAGCACCACCTGGTCTTCATACCCCATAGAAATTTATATTTCTGATATAGTTTTTAAAAAACATATATATATATTTACATTATTTTCTAACATGGGAGTTAGCACTGTTTGGGGGTATGGGAGGGGATGATGCACATGCCTTGGTGTGGGAATCCCTACCATGGGCCACCTGCTCAACACCAGAGCCTAGGGGGCATGCAAGTGGCAGGGTTTCAGTCTGACTGTGGCTCAGCAGGACAGGGTGGTTAGCTTGAGGCTCCTGGGGTGGAGAGCAGGGACTGAGGCGGGAGGGAGTTACTGGTATATTACTTACTGGTGAACATGCACCCCATACTGTAATTCAGTAGGGAAGACAACACCAGGGTAGACTGGTATTCAGCTCCCCCTGCTGGAATTTCCAGGGAATTGTACACCAGGCTTAATTCATTTGAAAGCCTAGTATGTGCAAACACTGACACAATGCTCTGAAATAAACAAGTTTCAATTTTATAAATCTATTTAATTTAATGAGGATTAAACCCCATGACATGTACAGGTGTCCCAGATGGCAGGTGTCCCAGAGCCATCATAGTTTGCATTTGGTAAAGGGCTAGCCTAAGAAATAAATGACCTTTTAATGACTATTTGTACCTTTGTACTGCTGGATAGTTACTTCTGATGTTCTGGGAGAGTAATTTTACACAAAATTGAGTAACATAGACTGTTGTAGAGCTGTGTATAATGTGTCCATTACAGTTCTATGCTGATGTAAAGCCAAGTTATGCTGCTTTACCTGTCACATGTCTGGACCCTTAATATATTTCATAAAGATGCTCTTTGTCTAGAAGGCCTGTCTCTTCCCAAATGCAAGAATAATAGCAATAGCTATAGGATCATTCACAACCACTGTCCAGTGCAGTAAGAATCATATGAATGCAGTAACCAGCAGGGCAAACAGATTTGCAGTGGCTAGTTTCACTTGGAAGCCAAAAGTAGCCCTTTATAACAGAAGAGACCAGTGGAGGAATCCTTTTGAAACTGTTAGCTGGCATTTTAGGATAATATATGTGATGACGTAGAAGACCACTGTGGAAAAAAACAAATTATATGGGATATAGCTCAATCCAGCAGTCCATACTCATGTGAGTAATTCTACTGAACACTTCCAGTCCATGAGATGGTGACTAAATTTCCCTTCCACAGAAAACGTGCTTCATTTCACAAGTATAATATGAACTCAAGAGAGATTTGATTCCCATAGTAGATTACAGAGAATTCTGGAGGGTTTCCTTAAGGCACAGCTATGGAGTTAAATGGATGTGGCACACATAATGAGATTCCAAATAGCAATGGGTGGCAGCCATACAACTGGGATCGGTGGCCTGTAGAAAAGTGGACAGCACAGCCTTTGGGAACTTCAGAGGTACTGACTGAAATGTTGCAGTAATCTTCAAGTGCTGTGTCCCACCTTAGCATAACATGTACTGTGTGCTAACCCATGAGGTGTAGATAATCAGGCTATGGTCAGGTCCACTGTAGTCATGTTAAGATATCCATATATTGCCACCACCTTCCTCCCCAGCAACACAATCCATCAAGAAATAATCATGGCAGCCTTCCATTCTTTGCAATGGCTACCTACAGAGCAAGTCAAATTCAATGGTACAGTCCTTCTATTTTAAGTTCTCTATAGGTGACCTGAAGAGCTGTTTCTGCAGCTCATGTTTCTTTATGGCCAACTGGTTTCAATGGGACTTGGACATATGCCCAATTATGTATATCCCTTTCTGTGTTTAATTGAACCAGGGTTTAAGCAGAAAATATAGGGCCAGGGGGCATACCTAGGATTTTGCATAAGGAGTGCAGCTTGTCTGATGCATTATTACATGTAAACACAGCACATTTTCTCAAGGTAAAAAGAAACTGGAAGCTTTCGTAATATGGTAAGGGCCATGGGCAATATTATACAATTCATGATCAAAGCAAAGACAAATCCAGCTTTATTGGAATGTGCAGTAATTGCTATATCATAAACAGTGTATTAAAAACACAAAAAAAGCCAGACAAAAATTACTAAAAGATGCTGTTTCATTAGTCCTGTAGTCAGAGATGGCCTTATGTAAAATGGTGCCTTAGGTGAACTTGTATTTTGGTGCCCCCCTACCCTGGCACCTTACCTCCTGGTGCCTCACCCAAGTCACTGGCACTGTGTGTGTGTTGTGTGTTGGGGGGGGTGGAATCGGTGGGTGTGTGGAGAGTGGCCACTGCCACCAGCCTGGGGCTTTTTATCCTGCTGCCCAGTTAGCTGGCTGTAATCAGGTCTGGGCACAGCTGGAGAGGTAGGGATCCATTGCCCAGCTCCCAGGATTAGTTGCCACCTCCTCCTGCCCAGCACGAGCAGTGGGGGAGGGCGGTGAGTGAGAGAGTGAAAGCTGCCCCCCTGACCACAACACCCTGGGTGGTCTCCCACACTGTCCACCTCTGAGACCAGCTCTGTCTGTAGTTATTAAATTTAAATTTCAGCTTCATAAAACAAAATCAAGGCTTCTTGAACATCCTGATGGTATATCCAATGCTTCACTGTAAGCTATTTCCATACCTGATTTAATGCTCACCTGAGAAAATATTTCTACAGCTGAGTTGTCCATCACAAGGCAGACAAATCAGATAGCAAGGCTGAAGTTTTGGACTTCAAAAATGCAAATTTCAACAAGCACAGGTCACTAGTAGGTGTAGTACTGTGGGACCAGGGACTGAAGGTGAAAGGAGTGCATGAAGAGTGGACATGATCCTTGAAGCACAAAAGGAAGTCCATTCCCATGTGGAGGAAGGGTACCAGAAGGGTTGGGAAGCCCTCTTGGCTAAACAGTGAAATCACGGTCTTCCTAAGAAAGAAAGAGGTATACAAACAATGGAAGCTTAGGACAAGCCCCAAGGAGGACTATATAACAATGGCCCACACTTGTAGGGAACAAAATAAAAAGGCTAAGGCAGTGACTGAACTTAAATTAGCAACAGGAATCAAGGACAACAAAAAGTCCTTTAGGTACATAGGGAACAGGAGGAAAACAAATGAGAGTGTGGGGTCATTGCTCAACAACTGAAAACAGCTAGTTACTGGCACACAGGAGAAGACTGAATTCCTGAATGACTACTTTGCTTTGGTATTTCACCAGGCCAAGGAAAAGATCATGCCAGATAGGGTACAAAATAAGCAGGGCAGGAATGACTGCCTTCCTACTATTGCTGTAGAACTGGTATGTGATCAAATGAAAGAAATTAGACATCTATAAGTCTGCAGGACTGGATGAACTCCATCCAAGAGTGCTGGAGGAAGTGGCCAAAGTCATCACAGTACTACCCCTCGGGAGCTAGGAGCAGCGGGGAGAGGAAGGACACAGGCACACGTGTGTCTTACACACATGTGTGCCCCCTTACCTGACCCGGAGCAGAGGCAAGAGCAGCAGAGGCGAAGGGAGCAGCAGCGGGGGCAGCAGCAGCTGATACCGCTAAGGTAAGTGGGGCAGAGGGGCCAACGCAGCTGAGCCGGATCCGGAGGGGAAGCCCCCCGGATCCCTCTTAGCTGAGCCGGTAGGGAGCCGCGCTCCTGAGCTGCGCAAACAGGTGTGGTCTGTACGAGCGCGCCGGCGTTTGCGCCAGCATTCACGCTGGAGGGGGAGCAGGAGGGGCCCAGAGGCCAACTCGTGTTAGCGCAGGCCAGAGGATCTGAACTCAGCTAGAAACTCCTATGATGGTGTCAACACGGAGTGCTACCAGGGCCCCTGCCCAGGGGGTGCGGCCTTCCTGGGGCTTGTCTGAGGCCTCCACCCAGACAGAGCCCACAGGGGGGGCTGGCGTCCCCCAACCCCACTGTTTAGCCTGCGGGAGCTGCCCAGGAAGGCCTGGGGGGGCAGGGACTGGAGACCCCCACACCTGTCCTGCAGGCGCCCGCCTTAGGGCCCTGGAGGCGCAGGTGAGTGAGCTCCAAGAGGAGGTTAGCAGGCTGAGGGGAATCAGGGAGGCAGAGGAAGAAATTGACAGCTATTTTCTTTCCCTGCAGGGTTGTATGACTAAGGAGGATGCACCTCAAGATGAGCCCTCCACTGCTAAGTGGCAGATGGTCACCTCCTGTGCCAGGGCTGCTTGAGACACGGCAGCACCAGTTCCTCCAGTCCAGCTGGAGAACAGGTATGAAGCTCTGGCAACCCTGGAGGAGGAGGACGGAGAGGACGAAACCAGGGAGGAGGCAACTCCACGCACACCGCGTCCCATGCAAGCTGAAGGAGGCAAGAAGGCCAGGAGGAAGAAGCCTCGCATGATCGTCATTGGTGACTCCATCCTGAGAGGTACGGAGGGCCCCATCTGTCGCCGGGACCCCTTGGCACGCGAGATATACTGCCTACCTGGAGCGAGGATTCAGGACGTGAAAGGGATGCTCCAGACCTTAATCCAGCCCACCGATTATTACCCCATGACCCTAGTCCTTGTGGGCACTAACGATGCGGCCAGGAGGAGCCCTGATTGCCTGATGGAGGACTACCACGCTCTGGGGTGCGTGCTGAAGGAGATGGGCACACAGGTGGTTTTCTCTTCTATCCTGCCAGTGAGTGGATGAGGCAGACAGCATGAAACATGCATCGCGGAGACCAACTGGCGGCTACAGGAATGGTGCTTTGAGGAGGGCTAAAATATGAACAAAGTTTATTCTGGACTGCAGGCAAGAATATCTATGAGATAGCCAAACGTAGAATACATATACTGTGCTGCCCACAATTTGAACTTTGCACTTAATCACTATATTCAGGGAATACTTGAAATAAACACAGCTTAAAGCAAGGAGCCATGTTATTTGAATTAGCTTGTATCTCAGAGCTCGCTAGTAACATTACTCTGAAGGCAGTATTGTCCAATGAAGCACCAAATCACTCTTTCCAGAATAATTCTCCAAGGTGAAAGGTCAACAAACATCAAGCTAAACATTTAAAGAAAATCTTAGAAAATTCAATTTTGTATTTCTTGTTGTGCTTCAAACAAAACTTCTGGAAACCATAAATTCTGTCTCTAACAGCCTACAATGTAAAGATGCATGCCTTAACAAATCCACAGCATTACTTTGCAATATAACAGAATCACTCATGTTGTTTTGAAATTATTTGGAAGACGACAAATAAAGTGCCATCAAAAAGTTGGACAAGTGGGATCTGGAGATTATGTTTGAATTGAAACATAGAAAGGGAAAAAATATTTTGATGAATTTTAGAAGGAAGAAAGTTTGTGTGAGACATCAAGATATATTTCAAAGTGAATGTGTTCTATGGCTGTTTGGATATGTTTTTAGCCCGGTTGTCAAGTTGTTTTTGTAGTTTGGATGCAATCATCACAAAGTTTAACTTAATTCCACAGAAGACATTTGTATGAGCAACTGATGAAGAGTTGCACAAAGAAGTTAAATAGTGACATAACAGGTACTTTTCTGTTACCTTGCTTGACACTTACATGCATTTAGAGCATGTCTAAAATAAAAAAAAGATAAAATAGAAGTTACTTATAGTGGAAAGTTTGGTAAATTATTGATTGTTCATAACAATGCTTTACCGTCTAATTTTTCTGATGTATGTAGTGCGATTGCATTATTTTAAACCATCTCCATAACAATATAAAGTGCTCAACTTTCCTTCCTGAAACTCAAAATAATTAAGAATGATCTATGTATGCCAGGGGACAAGAAAGGCTGAATTAATTAGCAATCCTGTCTATTGATGATAAGAGAGAGATTTAACTTAGACCAATAGTACAGGAAACCCTCCCTATTTACAAATCCACTATTCATGGATTTGAATATTCACGGTGCGCTGCGCCAACTGGGTGGGTAGGGGTGAGTGCCACCACAGCTCCCTCTGGCTCTGCACTGAGCTCCTGCCTCTGTGTAAACAGGCACGGAGCACTGCATGGGGCAGGGGAGGGCAGAGCTGGGGAAGAGCAGAGCAGAGAGCAGAGCTGGGTGGGCAGAGGGGGAAGGCAGAGCCAGGCAGGCGGAGAGTGAACACCACAGACGGGGAGGGAGGCAGCAGCAGTGGTGGCATCTTCTCCCCCAGAAGCATCTGTGGTCAGTCCCCAGGCACTGAGGGAGAGCACTGCACTTCTAGCTTCTTGAGAGGGTGTGAGTAAGGTCTGACAGGGAGCCCCCGTTAGTTTTTGTGGATTTCACTATTCATGGGGATCTGCACAACAGAATGAATGGCAAGGGTCTTCTGTATTGATAAGTTGGCAGAGAGAAAGGTACAAAAGATGAAGTTGCAGTAGTAGTGGTGAGTAGAAAAGAACACATTTGTGTATGTGTGTGTGTGTGTGTGTGTGTGTGTGTGTGTGTGATTTTACTGAGGAGATGGCAAAAATCATGCTTACACCAGGACCTGTTATTCCTTAGTTTTGCCTCCGAAAGCATCATTCTGGCTCTGTGCTGCCATTGGAGTCTGACCAGGTATTCAGTTCTCCACAGCTGGTTGTGTATTTCTGACAGTGCTAATAAAATCTATAGGCTCTAGCAGAAGATTTTTGAAGCCAGTCAACTGCTCCAACCTGAAGAGCTTATTCCCAGACCTAAGGTTAAGAAAGAAGTGCATTAACATTTTTTCACTAGGAGAGATAAGGTCCATTTAATTTAGCTCAACCCCTCCACTGTGGTCAATGGGAATGACTGAACCTTCTGACAGAGTTGAATGTGGTTCTGGGTTTGAGTGGTGGAGATCTGACTGCCTGAATGTCCCAGGCTATTTACAAAGCCTCTGTGGCAAACACCAAAAAAGCCTCTTACACAACTGAATTATTTGTTCTGTTTGTAAAGGAGTGTCCTCCTCCTGCCCCCATTAGCATGATCTTAAACCAGAACTGGCCAGCAAATGGAGTCAGCTAAGCATTAACACCATAGCATAAGGTGGCACCCACTATATACTAAAAGATCGTGTTAGCAATGTCCCACCATTTGGGAGATCTTACTGGCTGAATGACCCCCAGCACTTTATGATGTAGTATTAAGTCACTCCCTAGTGCTTTATGAGACACATAGGTTGAAGTAATGGAGCCTTAAACACTATCAAGTTTTTAGGCATTCTTTTAACTATGTTCTTTTTACTTAATTTTTCCAGAAATCTTTTTAAATACACAATTTGGTATTTTAGACCTCCAAGAACTAAGGGCCAGGCCCTTGAAGGGACTTAGATACCTAAAGGTCTCGAAGACAGACAATTAATGGGATTATTCAAGGGCAACTGTTTGACTTTGTTTGATCTTCAAATACACAACAGATCATGAGTACCAGTGTGCTGTATTACAAATGAGGAGTTTGTGACTGATATGACCGTTATCTTTGTTGACTACACACAAAGCGGTGCTTTGAGATTACCTATGTTCCAAATTTTCTACATATTTGCTGTATGCTCAAAAAAAAACAAAAGAAAAGAAGAATGGTGTTCTGAAAAAGCCAGTCATGTGACACTCAAGCATCCCTTTTTTTCTTCTTTTAGGTGTTGTCATGACAAGACTCAAGGCCCTATGAAAAGGCAATGCCAGGCTCAAGCCTGTATGGTTCCTGCAGTAATAGGAGCCATCCAGCTACCTTCAGGATGCAGGCTGTAGCCCATGAAAGAAATACAGTATAACCTCAGAAATTTGGCTTTCCAAATTCTGGAATTCTCAAAAATCTGGCACTTTTAAAAAATACAGTACACTATGTTATAGCATTAAAAATAGCTTCTCAATAATCCAGAAATTTCTCCACTAGTCCAGCACTTCTCTGACTGCCATTGTTTTTGTTCACTAGCCCACAGCTATTGTTTGGAACAATATTCAATTATGCTTATAGTGTAGTAGCAAAGAAAATTGTCCTGAGGCTATGCACTTTCCTTATGTTTCAAAAATCTGGAATTTTCAAATTTCTGGCAGGTGCTATGTCCCAAGGATGCTGAATTTATGAGGTTATACTGTACCTTTGTTGACTAATTAACAACTAAAAAAAAATAAAGGACATAGGCTCTATTGCATTTCTGTAGTACAGGAAAAGCTCAAATTTCACTTTTCTCCAGAAAAGTAGCATCCTTCTAATTAAAACACAGAGCTCCTCCACACTGAATCCTGCTCAAGTCAGTTCTCAGAGACCCCTCAGTAAAACTGATCATGAAGAAAAACTCACACAAGTATGTAAGATGTCTAGAAGCAATTAAGGAGAGCATTTTGAGGCCCCCATCACTGCCCATACATTAATTATTTATACATTCTAAGTTTCTTATCCAACAGAAGGTTCAGTCAAAAGTAAACAGTTAAGAGGATCCTGAAACCATTGAGGAAGTATTTATATTAAGCCACAAACAAATATCAGATACAAAATGATGACTCTGTCAGTAGAACAGAAGGCAAACACTAGATTTGCACCAAACCTGCAGCACACGTACCATTTAGACATGAAGGAAGTGACCTTCACTGACAGATGAGCCAATAATACCAAATGAAAATAGATATGGGGATTTTTTCAAAGATTTAGTGCATGATAAAGTCTATAGTCCCTTTTTAATCAGTCAACAGAAATTTTTATCTGTTAGTTTACTTAAGTAAATAATCTTTATCTCAGTTAAACAGACCAATGCACTGGTTCACTAACTGATCTAGGTACAAGTTAGAACTCAGTGCCAAAGAGAGGTGTTAGATGGAAAATAGAACTGTATTTCTTGCATAACATGTACTCCTTTGTTTCCCACTAATTTGGCTCCCCCATAATTGGGGTGCATGTCTTAAGCTGGGAAGCTGATTTTCTTCACTGAAATAGAAGCAGGGTGGAATAAAAGCACAGTGCCTACATACTTCTAGGTGTATAAATATTTCTTATTGCTCAAGAATTAGTTAAACCCAAAATATAATCCAAGTTCAAAAGAAATCTTGCCTTATCTGCACATCAAAGAACACATCACAAAGATACCCTCATGGACCCAGAGGAACAGACATACACCTTTAGCTTTCTTTGTGCAAAAATGAAGTTTATTTTCTACCTATGGGGACTTTTTACCATCTTTAATTTTCCCTGAACCCAAGGAAGCCCATATATGCCTGAACACTTGCAGAAAAATATATATATATATTTTGTTGATTTCTTAGTTGATCTAATAAAAAGGTATCATCTCTGAACCAAGAGTTTTGCATTCCATTGGAAACTGGAAATTCCAATATGCCCCTCTCTGAATCTTTGGGCTAAATTGCATTTGAAAACAACAGCCAACACCATGCCAGAGAATGTCTTCATCTACTTTCATAATGAGTTTCCTTCCTTAGCTTTCACAGTTACTGCAGGTATTATAGCCAAAGGTAAAACCTTTTCGATACAAATACAGGGTTGTGCCATAGAAAACAACATAACCAACATTTTCAAGGTCTCCAAGGGAATCTCACCTTTCAAGGATGGGTTTTTTTGCTCAGGAAATTGCTGATGAAACCTGAGTTGCCACGGCAGGAGTAGCAGTCTGTTGTTCCTTGTGAATAGCCTCTGTAAAAGAATAGCAAGATAAATTGAAGTGAAAACAGACTCCAAGAATGCCAGGCCAGAAGTGTTTTAAGGCAATGATTCTGATCTCCATGGTAGCAAGTTATTCTGCAAGGTTTAGTACCTACCTGACATAATGACAACATGGATCTTTTCCAACTCTTCATTTGTACACAACAGCATTGTACCCCAGGGCCTACTTTTTAGTGCTTTCCCATATTGCAGGGAAAGGGACAAATCAGTTCCTCTGGGTACTACAGCCAACTGTCAGAAATAATTTCTTGACACTGCAGTTGATTCCCACTTGCTCTAAACTTTGTAGATCTGGGATCTAGCCCATTAGGTTTTCCTTCACAACAAATGACCAGGGCTTCAACAAGCCTGGTAAGATGAGGGCTACAAGCAAGGACTTAGGAGATGTAAAAAAAACCTATACAAATGCAGAGGATCTTCTGCACTGTTAGGCACATGAGCCTCTCACCAAATTCAACAAGAGTACCTGGTGTTTTGGAGCTCAGCTGCAGGGAGGCAGCTGAGAGGAGCCGAGGAGGGTCACACCTCCCCCCCAGCTCCTACTTGGCCCAGCCCCCAGGGGGCCACACAACCGGTGTTGCTCAGTACATGAGGCAAGGAAAGGTGGGGGGCACTCACCTGTTTCCTTCAGCGATGGGGGAGGGACCCTCCAACCCCACTAAAGCAGTGCAGTGCCAGTGGGTCCTACTGCACATGTGCAGAGTTTCAAAGGGCCCACCGGGGGCCCAGAAGCTGCACTTTGCCCCCACCTTCAAAGTGAGATGCACGGGTGCCTATTGCACCCCATGAGCCCTGGGACCTGCCAGAACCTCCAACAGGATGCCAAGACCCTCAACAACCCCCAGCCTATCTGGAGGCAAGTGGGGGCCCATGGTGGGAGGGTTTTAGCCCAGCTGTGCGGAGTCAGCGGAGAGGAGCTGAAGAGGGTCATGCCCCCCCCAGGCACCTATTTCACCCAGACTCCCAGGGAGACTCATGACTGGAGCCTTGCAAACATGGTGTGTAAACAGGCACATTTCTAGGCCCAGTACATGAGTTAGCATGGGTGTTTGTGCAGGAGGGTGCACAGGAGAGGCCCGAGGCCTTGGACAGAGAACCTAGAGGGAGTGGTAGGCACAGTAGTAGCCTAACTACTACTGGCACAATGATGGGTAGGACGCATTGCACCTTGAGGTCCACCCCTGCAGCTAGATCCTTCCCCTCTGGTACTTCTGAGTACTCCCAGATGGAGCCCATGGTTTCAGCCTCTATTCAGATGGAGCCTCTGGCTCTCAGCTGCAGGGGGCTGCCTGGCACAACTCCAGGCACATGGGAACAGGAGCATTTCAACCTCCTCTTGTGAGGTTTGCTCTGTATTGGAGTCTCTGGAATCCCAGATAGTGGACCTCCAACCATGGTGCAGAGTCTGTGTGCCCTCAGGGATGACAAACAAGAGATTGACTCCTACTTCCAGGCCTGTCACCCCAGGACAGAAGAGTGACATAGGTGCCGGGGGTTCAAGAGGCACTCCCATACTGTTCAGCCAGGGGGCTGGACAAAGGTTGTCTCTGGCCCCAGGGATCACTGTACCAGGGTCACCACCCCCCTGCAACAGGTATGAACCTTTTGCAGCACAAGTAGAGCCTGCAGAGCTGCCAGCTACTACAAGTGATGAAGAAACACAACAAGCTATCATCTCTAAGATAAAATGCAGAGTGGTCATTGTGGGTGCCTCCCTCCAGAGGGAGACAGAGGAAGTGATCTGTCACCCCAACCCCTTAGCCTGGGAGGTCTGCTGCCTCCCAGGAGTCCATAACTGGGATGTGGCTGAGAGGATCTCAAAAATTATCCTGCCCTTTGATCACTACCTTATGCTCCTTATCCATGTGGGCACAAATAACACAGCTCAGAGCAATCCCAGCTGCGTCATGAGTGGCTACAGGGCTCTGAGAGTGGGGATCAGGAAGTTGAGAGTGAAGGTGGCTTTTTCCTCAATCCTTCCAGTTACAAGTTATGAGGAGAGGAGGGAGAGATGAGTTGAGGCAGTAAACACAAGACTACAGTGCTGGTGCCACCATGAAGGCTTCAGCTTCTATGACCACGGTCCACTCTTCGGAGAGAGAGGCAGTGGTCTGTTGGGAAGAGATGGCTTCCACCCCACTCCACTAGAAAAGAAGCTCTTCTCAGCCAGAATGGCTGACTTGCTCGACCAGGCTTTAAACTAAGATCACCAGGGGATGGGTGGACAACCACCAGTGCAAGCTCACCAAGCATCAACCACAAAACCAGCAGCTTAGGATGCTCAAGGGAACCCACTTCTATCCGAGCCCAGGAACAGAGCTTCTCCATTAGTACAAGGAAGTCTAAGGCCCCCAATGGCACACTTAAGTACCTGTACAGTAATGCTAGGAATTTGGAGAATAAACATGAGGAACTGGTCCTTCTGTTATACAGAAGTTACTATGATCTTATAGGTGTCATAGGTCACTTCCTATGACTGCACCACTGGTATAAGTGGCTATAACCTGTACAGGAGAGATCATTCTGAAAAAAGGTGCAGAGGTGTAGCTCTCTATGTGAAGCAATCCTAGAAGCACAATGGGAGTTTATCTCCATCCATAGGAGAGGTGGTAAAAGGGCTCAACAACCCCCTTGGCTCATCAGGGAACTCATGGACCTCCTACATCTAAAAACAGAGGCATATAATGGTTGGAGGATGGAAAACCTCATAAGAAGGAGTTTACTGCACTGGTCTGTACCTGCAGGGAGGAAACTAGAAACGCCAAGGCTGCAACTGAACTCCATCTGGCTATGTGAATCAAAGACAATAAAAAGTGCTTCTTCAGATATGTGGGGAGTCAAAAGAATCACAAGGGCAACATTCACTCCCTACTAAAACAGCTCGAGCAGCTGACTACTGACACCCAGGAAAAAGTCAATATGCTTAATGATTACTTTGCATCAGTTTTTCACAATCCCAAAAAGACCACACTGCCAAACATGATGCGGGATGACTCAGGTGAAGATGAATATATGCCCACCATTGGTGTGGATATTGTGAGGGAGCATCTTGAGATGCTGGACCCCCATAAAACAGCTGGTCTGGATAGGTTCCACCAAAGAGTGATAAAGGAAATAGCAGACATCATAGTGCAGCCACTGGCAAAGATATTTGAGAACTCGTGGTGCTCAGGTGAAGTACCTTAAGTTTGGAAGAGGGCCAATGTGGTGCTCATCTTCAAGAAAGGGAGGTAAGAATACCCGGGATCTACAGGCCAATCAGTTATAATCTGGCCCCTGGTCCTCCCTGGGCTCTCCGTGGCCCTGTCTCGCACTGCGCCCTCCATGATGAGGCCACAACTGTAGTACTGTGTCCAGTTTTGGGCCCCACAATTCAAAAAGGATGTGGAAAAGCTTGAGGTCCCTTCCAGCCCTAATGTCTATGAAATCTATGAGACAGTCCAGAGGAGAGCCACGTGCATGATAAAATGTCAGGAAAACAGACCTTACGACAACAGGCTGAGAGCTATGGGGGTCTTCAGCCTGGAAAAGCGCAGGTTTAGGGGTGATCTGATGGCCACCGATAAGTTTATCAGGGGTAACCACCAGGATCTGGGGAACGTTTGTTCACCAGAGCACCCCAAGGGATGATGAGGTCCAATTGTTATAAACTACTACAAGAGCATTTCAGGCTGGACACAAGGAAGAATTTCTTTACTGTCCGAGCCCCCAAGGTCTGAAATATCCTGCCATTGGAGGTGGTTCCAGCACCTACATTGAACACCTTCAAGAACAAATTGGATGCTTATCTTGCTGGGATCCTATG
>NW_017728886.1:130917908-130920065 GCF_001723895.1 Crocodylus porosus | reverse complement strand
CCCCGAGCACTACCAGGAGTGACTAGAAATAATGGTCACAAGCTGGCAGAGGGTAAATTCAGATTAGACATCAGGAGGTGCTACTTCACTGTCAGGGCGGCTAGGATCTGGAACCAACTTCCAAGAGAAGTGGTGCTGGCTCCTACCTTGGGGTTCTTTAAGACAAGGCTTCACAATCACCTTGCTGTGGTCATTTGACCTCAGTACTCTTTCCTGCCATGAGAGGCGGTCAGACTTGATGATCTGCTCAGGTCCCTTCTGACTCTACTAAGTAACTATGAAACATTGGGGTGGAGAATGTAAGTGCTAAAAGAGAATGATGTGACTCGCTATCAATAATACAGTCATTCCTCCACATTCACTCCTCATTTATTTGTCATAGCATTACAGCTTGTTCTGCATGAATTATTGCTGTAATATTGACTCAATCTGCATTTTCACACATCCTTGAACAGCTTGTACATTTTCTTTTGCACACTGGAAGTGCTGTCAGTCTCATTTACTTTTCAGAGAAAGCTCCGGTTCTGTACAGTGAAGTTCAGAGACAACTGCGCAAAAGCTTATTTATAATGTTTCAGAGGAAGGCACTGAAGAAGTATATCTTTTGAAGTTTTGAACAATCGTTCATCAGCAATATGTAGACAATTACTTGCTAAATGACAAGGACTTTAGTCACTCCTCAAAAAGCAAGCAAATACAGGATGGTACAATATATTGTCTTTATAAAAATGGTTTGTATCACATGAAACCCACTTACTTTCTTCCTTTGCTCCATTACCTTTTTCAAAACATAGGGCAACTGCATATGAGGGCCTAAATTCATTTAGGCATCTTCCATGTCTCAGAGAGACCAAGTCTGCTAGAATGGCAGTAGATGTTACAGGAAGCTCCTCTCTAATGCAGTAAAAGGGAGCCAAGCAAACCCCTATAAGTGGATAGCATTATCTAGAAAAGGACTCAGTACATGTACTTAGCACTAAGTAAAACAACTTTTAGACGCAAAGAGCATGTCTACACGGGCTTTTATGCATGCCTAACCTTAATGTACATTTGCCTAATATCCATTATGGTGATTTAAGTGGGTGTCTACACATGCACGTGCTAAAGCGCAGTAATGTGGTGTGAAGATCAACTTGGAACTAAAAATAGTGCCAAGTTAGTTTACATACACAGTGTTAATGCACTTTGCCAAGTGTATACATGTGTTAAGGCACTTCAGGTATTCTAAAGGTGTCCAAATTTGATACCTGCTTTGCATCAAATTTAGGTGTAAATAGCCTAAAGTTACCATTTTTTAAGGCAAGTTAAGGATGCAGATGTAGACATGAGCCCTTAATGCACCTTAAATCAGGCTAAAGTGCCTTGAATTGGTACATCTAGATGCACGTAAAGTGTCTCCTACACAAAAAACCTAAAAGGAGACCAGTAGTGGCACCATCAATTTCTTTTTCTCAAAGGAAAAAAGTTTGTATAATGACTAGTGTAGAAAGCTGTAATATACTTTCCCTTAAGAGGATTTGGTAAATCCAACCCTAGTTTCCTAAATACACTGAACATAAGGTGGCTGCCATTCATATGAAGTAACATCGATCACATCTTCTAAAGCAACAAACTGAATGAATAAAACTAAAAATAGTACAAGGGTGTAAACCAGAAAACGGATTATGTTAAACTAGACCCCAAACTCTAACAAACTTCTCACGCATAACAGCTGCTTAATAATGGGAATTTATGTCTGGGCTAGCACTTGGTAGTCACTCTTTGCATGGCTCCTCCTGTTGTGGTGGATGGGGTCTCCATGCTCTTCCTTAAACCTCTGGCTTCTGTTTCCTGCTCCATTCCTGGGGGTAGAGCTGGGAAGTGGGAGGACACAGTGGACGTTGAGAGAAGTGGCAGCTTTTTGCATGTTCAGGCCTCTGAAGCACTCTACAGCCATGCCCCAACAGAAGAACGCAGCTACAGAGCAATATAAAAGTGCCTGATTTTCATAGATTTCATAGACATAGGGCTGAAAGGGACCTTGGGAGATCATCGAGTCCAGCCCCCTGCCCAAAGGGCAGGAAGTCAGCTGGGGACATAGGATCCCAGCAAGATAAGCATCCAATTTACTCTTGAAGGTGTTCAATGTAGGTGTTTGAACCACCTCCCCTGGCAGAC
>NW_017728886.1:130915329-130917808 GCF_001723895.1 Crocodylus porosus | reverse complement strand
GAGGTCAGCATTTATGGAGGGTAGGGGATCCCCATCACCCGGATCTCCCTGTCCCATAGCAGGCATGGGCGTGCCATGGGACTGATGAAAGACTGACGCAAAGTACCTATTTAATAGGTTGGCTGATCATGCAGACTGGAGCCCCAAAATCAGGGGGCCATGATCCACCCACCCCACTGTCAAGCACAGGCAGGTCAAACCCCAGATCAAGGGGGGCTCCCTTTGCTCTCTTCCCCACTCACATTCTGAAGACAACACTGGAACTGGGAGGAGAGAAGGGGCAGGGCTATAGGAGACCAGCTGCAGGCACACAGCTGCTGCAAACTGCACCTCAATTCCTCAGCCCTCTGGACCCACATAAAACATCTGCATAGCACCATGATTTACAGTGAGGAGTGCACATCTATCAGTGCCCACTGTTCATGGCAGGTAGAGAGCCAGGTTTCCCATGCTTCAAGAGACGAGCTGTGTACATGTGCCTGGGAGAGAGGCTGTGCTGCTCTTGCTGCCCACATGGTAGAGGGGAACCCATTGATCTGCAGCCCATTGAGCATGTGCCCCCCTCATCACTATCTGCTATAAGGTAAGCTGAAGCCCCTAGTGATTGAAAACATAAAATGTGTCTTAAGATCTGTATCTACATTTATCAAGGAGCTGGTTAATTATTTCCTCCTGTGTATATTATATTAAAAACTATGGTGTTATATTGTTACCTCAAGTTATTTCATGTTTTCTCAAGCCTGCATATAATGTACAACAGCCCTAATAATACAAAGCTGATTAGAGCTTTTCATCTGAAACCCAGATCACAATAACTGCAACCTAAAGGCCAGTTAAGCATCATTTCTATGCTTCTTTTCCTAACGTGTGAAGACAGAAATGTGTGGCTTCATCAAGTCATTCCTCATACATTGTTTGCTTGTTTTGCATTTCCAGACACAAACACAACATAATTATAAACCTATTTAACTACTATGGATGTATTTTAAAATACTTCTCTGTCAATTGTTTTCAAATAAAGTATTTCTTAAACTTCTGGAATCAGTGACCTGATATTTTTCATAATAAACTATTACTATAACAGATAATTTTAAATTAAGTTTGCATTCCTTAACATATAATGGTCTCAATAAATGCTTACGGGTACATTTTGCTTAATCAGGATCCTGGACATCTCCCCACAATCTCCAGTTCTGTTATCTTAAGTCTAACAATGCTGCAAATTACTGCACATTTTCATCTCATTACATTTGCTTTCTATGAGACAGTCACTATATTTCATCTGGGATCAACTCCCTCCTCAGGGTAAATAACAGGGCTCTATTAATTACACTAATGAGTCACATAGGCTGATACAATTAACCTATAGAATCTCTTTGCTCTGCACCACAGTAACTTATTGCAGGTTAATTACTGCAAGTACACATATGCATTAGATTTTACAGACATGTCATCACACTGCCTTCTACCCACTTTAGCATTACTAGTGCATCAAGGACAAAACACTGCTTGAATTACAAACAGAATCACTTCTCAGTGGCAACTGTCATAGTTTACTACAAATGCTGCAGACTGGCTTCTTAGGTGGTATACAGAGCCCTTCCCACCCATCCCTCAGCTAGAACTGTCTTAATTTTGTCATTTCGCTCTCTCAACCCTGAAGTCCTATAACTGCCTTAAGATGAAACAGAACCAGTAGCCTAATTTAGGGTAGCGTAATGCAGAGCTTCTGAAGCCCACTAGGAAGGGGTAGCAGAATGGCAGGTAAGACCTTCTTTTGCTTGCTACCAATTCCTCCCTCTCCCCCACCCTAGTTTCCTACCTCCTTCCCGTGTTGCTGTCAGGTGCTTGGCACAACACCCCTATTCCCTTCCATTTCTGCACAGGGTGCAAAAACCACTAGTTGCACCTCTGAACAGAAGTGAAAGGAGAGCGGAAAACTGGAGAAAGAAAAAGGAGATAGAATCACTGTAACAGACAAGGCACCTGGGGTTGCTATCATGCCCCCTTTTTGGCCATCCCTATCCTGTCAAGCTCCTGCTCCAACCTCCCAGGGTCTCACCCCATTTCCTCTCACCCACCACATCTTGTTTTTAAAGTTAGGAGGTGAGGCTTCCCATTTGAGGCTGGTGAGTCTAGTTGCTCTCTTTTTCTCTCTGTCTCAATACTCTCTCTCCAGTCCTACATGCCTTAAGGGCTAAATTTGTGATCTCCAGCCACCCATAGAGTCACGCCCATGACTTACTGGTGTCACTGTAACCTCATTCCCTTGTTGGATCCTTGGCCTTTTCAGCCTCTACTCCTTTTCTCTGGCTTGGCCTTCTAGCCCAGACCCACTGTACTGGACCTGGATTCTTGGAACCAGCTCTTATCCAGTTTACTTTAATCCTGGGCCCCCTGGTCCTGTCTCTACCCTACTCTGGGAAGTCTCTCTGCCCTGTCTCAGGCTCTGGCACCTCTGGCCCTAGATCAGGGGTGG
>NW_017728886.1:130907834-130913844 GCF_001723895.1 Crocodylus porosus | reverse complement strand
CTGATATTTTTCATAATAAACTATTACTATAACAGATAATTTTAAATTAAGTTTGCATTCCTTAACATATAATGGTCTCAATAAATGCTTACGGGTACATTTTGCTTAATCAGGATCCTGGACATCTCCCCACAATCTCCAGTTCTGTTATCTTAAGTCTAACAATGCTGCAAATTACTGCACATTTTCATCTCATTACATTTGCTTTCGATGAGACAGTCACTATATTTCATCTGGGATCAACTCCCTCCTCAGGGTAAATAACAGGGCTCTATTAATTACACTAATGAGTCACATAGGCTGATACAATTAACCTATAGAATCTCTTTGCTCTGCACCACAGTAACTTATTGCAGGTTAATTACTGCAAGTACACATATGCATTAGATTTTACAGACATGTCATCACACTGCCTTCTACCCACTTTAGCATTACTAGTGCATCAAGGACAAAACACTGCTTGAATTACAAACAGAATCACTTCTCAGTGGCAACTGTCATAGTTTACTACAAATGCTGCAGACTGGCTTCTTAGGTGGTATACAGAGCCCTTCCCACCCATCCCTCAGCTAGAACTGTCTTAATTTTGTCATTTCGCTCTCTCAACCCTGAAGTCCTATAACTGCCTTAAGATGAAACAGAACCAGTAGCCTAATTTAGGGTAGCGTAATGCAGAGCTTCTGAAGCCCACTAGGAAGGGGTAGCAGAATGGCAGGTAAGACCTTCTTTTGCTTGCTACCAATTCCTCCCTCTCCCCCACCCTAGTTTCCTACCTCCTTCCCGTGTTGCTGTCAGGTGCTTGGCACAACACCCCTATTCCCTTCCATTTCTGCACAGGGTGCAAAAACCACTAGTTGCACCTCTGAACAGAAGTGAAAGGAGAGCGGAAAACTGGAGAAAGAAAAAGGAGATAGAATCACTGTAACAGACAAGGCACCTGGGGTTGCTATCATGCCCCCTTTTTGGCCATCCCTATCCTGTCAAGCTCCTGCTCCAACCTCCCAGGGTCTCACCCCATTTCCTCTCACCCACCACATCTTGTTTTTAAAGTTAGGAGGTGAGGCTTCCCATTTGAGGCTGGTGAGTCTAGTTGCTCTCTTTTTCTCTCTGTCTCAATACTCTCTCTCCAGTCCTACATGCCTTAAGGGCTAAATTTGTGATCTCCAGCCACCCATAGAGTCACGCCCATGACTTACTGGTGTCACTGTAACCTCATTCCCTTGTTGGATCCTTGGCCTTTTCAGCCTCTACTCCTTTTCTCTGGCTTGGCCTTCTAGCCCAGACCCACTGTACTGGACCTGGATTCTTGGAACCAGCTCTTATCCAGTTTACTTTAATCCTGGGCCCCCTGGTCCTGTCTCTACCCTACTCTGGGAAGTCTCTCTGCCCTGTCTCAGGCTCTGGCACCTCTGGCCCTAGATCAGGGGTGGATAAAATGCAGCCTGTGGGTCAGATGCAGCCTGCCAGGCCATTTTATCTAGTCCCTGGGTTCCCTAAAAAATTTAGAAAATTTATACTTATCTGCCACTGGCTGCCTGCCATGCGGCCCTTGATGGCTTGCCAAAACTCAAGAAGACACCCTCCACCTGAAATAATTGCCTCGCCTGGCCCTATATTCTGTCCCTGTCTGGGCTCTCTGCCCTTCTTCAGGTTCTGGGCTTTCTGGTCACAGGTTCTGCCCCTCTTTGGGCTCTGGTCCCTCTGGCCCCAGTCTGCACCTTATGCCTGACCCTTGGCAGGGTTCAAGGTAGTCATGTGTCCCTCAGGCAGCAATAGGACCTAAAAACCACCCCATAGTCCCTTCCACAAACCGCCAATATAATGCTTTAACCCAGAAATAAGGTCTCTGACTATAATGCCCCTTTCCCGCTTGGTCAGAGCCCCAGCCTCAGCTCCTTGGCTGTATCACTCAGCTTCCCCCACCACCCTAAGTCCTACTCCTGTGCAACTCAGCCATAATCCACTTACAGTACTCCACACATAGTCCAGGCATCAGCTAAGAGCTCCTCTTTAGCTATCCTGCCCTGGAGATCTTCCCATAGCAACCCCCAGAGCCTGACTACCTAGTCTGGCTCAGCCCAGGGCTTATATGACTGGGAGCCAGATCCCATTTTTTTCATGCGACTCCTTCAGCTCCATGCTGGGTTTTCCCTGTTAATCAAAAACCAGCATGCCCTTCCTGCAGACTGCTCTCCTGCCCCAGCTGGGTGAGTCTGCTAGCTCTTCTTAAAGGGGCAGGAGTTTCTTGGTCACCTGCCACAGTTCTTCCTTCTCCCTTTCCTTTACTCCCTAAGAAACAGGTTCTGGGTCACGTGTTGCAATCACACTGTTGTAGTCCATGGTAAGGCATATATGAAACCACCTAGCAATAAAAGAAACACTGCCTAAAAAATTCTTTTATAGTAGTGAGAGCCTGTTAATCACACACTTAGATCCAGATAGCCTATGTGACAACCAGTATATCAATTTATACTCGCATCTAAACTTCTCAGAAAGCCCTTATCTCTGGAACAGACTAAAGTAGAACCTCTGTTACTGACACCACTGATTTACTGAGGACTTTGAATCTGGATTCATTTCTAATCTCTATGGCTTTGGGTCATCTCTACTTAAAGTACAAAACTTGTCTAAGTTTAGTATTAATGGCTTATTAGAGTAGCTAAATAGATGTACATTTTTAAACACAAGACTAAGAACTCTTGCATAGATAAGAATGAATCTGTGTTTTCAAGTACTTGGCTTAATAAACAATATCCAGGTCCTTTCCCCAAAACGTTTGTGCATACCATGCCACACAATCCATGTACACCTTAAGGTAAACTCAAAACAGGTATCTACTGGAGGGAAGGACTGCATCAATGTTCATTTTATTTCTTGGCTTTCCCCACATTAATGAAATGGTGAAGAAAAAAACTGAGGCTGCATCTGAGTGGTAGTGGGCAGGCTGGATGCCTTGTTCTGGCTTGCATCCATCTGTACAATGAAACAAAGCAGTGCTGAGCGCAACACAAACTAAACGAGGTCTTAACATCTTCTGTTCTTAAACAAGATTAAAAATTTGACTGCAATACTACAGTAGCAAAACACCCCATTTTTCTTTTTTCTTTTCTTTTAAAATGCATTCCCTCCCCTTTCCTAACCATTTCTGACTTGTTCTCTCCCTCTCTATTCCTTATACATAAGTGTGATCTCTGGGAGCCTTATGGGTAGCATGGCCTGTTGGGTATGTAGCCCCTCCTCTCAACTCTCCTGCCACTACTTTGATGTTAAGCTATCAAGAGAGGGTGTTCAATGGAGATCTTGGGAGGGATCCCTGACAATGGCAGTACTCACGATTATTCGGTGCGATGTTTCACGGGTCTCCGCCTCCCCTACACCCCCTCCACTTGCCAACCAGATAGGTGATGGTGGTTTTAACCCTGCAGGCTTGCTTGCCACCTGCTTCAGGTGAGGGAACCCACATCCAAGTGGGCTCAGTCGGCTCTTGCCCTTCCAACCTTGATGCCTCAACCTTCTCTCCCTATCTCTTTGATTTTTTCCCTTTTCTTTTCTTTTGTGTTCTTTAGAAGTAATATTCTCCTGGGGTGGAGCGGGACATGGAGCCACCTCCTTTTCCCCAGCCTCCTAAAGGGGGCTCAGACACTGCCCCTTTTCACCTCCTTCAAGGAGCACAAACACTTCCCCTGGTCTATCTGCCACAGGGAGCTGCAGTACTGCCCCTGCTCTGCCTCCTACAGGGGGCTAAAGTGTTCCCCCTGCTCTGCCTCTGGCAGGGGGCTCAAAGATTTCCCCTGCCCTGCTCGCCAGTGCTGCTCTGGCTGTGCCACTCCTCTTCCTCGCAGGAGTGTACTGGTTACTGTACTATATGATTTAGGCTTACATATATATGTAAGTTAGCATAAGTCAGGTCAAGTTTCCATTTTGTTTGTCAAGTCTCCATCTTGTCCCCACGCCCTGTTGTGTAACCTATGATTCATACCTACCCCTCCTATGTAACTTGGTTCCTGAATGAATGGGGATGAATGAGAGACAATGCTTGAGAGACAATGGCAGTAGGTCTAAAAATAGCTCCCTCTGAATGACTGAACCATCAACACCAATACCAGGACCAATGACCCAGCCCTTTGAACCACCCTCACCATTCAAGAAGCAAAAGATGAGGCAACCCACCATGATGCCAAGGCTGCACATACTCACTATGAACACCTGGAACCCTCTGGAACAGGACTGACATTGGCTGGATATGCCCTCCCCATAGGAGATCAAAGGTAGTATGTCCTATAAAAAGGGGTAGTGAAGATTCACTCCTTGGGATGCCCTCTCCATCTGGGCCAGAACCATGCCATACCACCTATCAACCCAGAGGCCCTGCCAGCAATCCCCCTCTGGACAACACCTGCTGGACAAAGACCCCTTTCCAGGTTGGCTAGGTAGCTATCAACCCAACCCTCTCTTCAACCAAGGACTTGGACTCTGTTTCTCTTCCCTACCTGGACTCCAACCCTTCCATTGAGTCTCTTTCTCCTGCTGCCATTGTGAGTGCATGCATGTGAGCACACATGTGTGTGTGTGTACCAATAATTTCATGAGGCAGTGTAGTGTGTTGTCTGCTTAATAAACCTGTTATTTTGAAACCCCAAGTTGGGTTTGTCTGTTTTCTGACTGTTTCCTCCTTTCCACCTCAAACTCCTAGCTGCCCCCCAAACTCCTAGCTGTCTTCCTCTGTTTCCAGCCCCAAGCTCCCAGCTTTCAGCTTCAGTTTCCAGCCCCAAGCTCCCAGGTTTCTGCCTCAGTTTCCTTCCTGGCTGTCTCCTTCTTGCCACCAGGGTTTTTCCCTATCACCGGTGACCTCGAGTAACCCTGGGGCCACTTGACCTTAAGTAACCCCAAGCCTCAGTTCCTCAGCCCTGCTTCTCTTTAGTCTACCAGTTCTAATCCTAGTTCCAGCAACTTTCACTCCTTACACTTTTTCTCTCACCTTAACTTTCCCTCAGGTATCCCAGGTACCCCAAAGACACACATACATACTGTACCATACAAGTTAGGAACTCACCTGTGCATACATGTAGGTGGGGGGTATGTGTGTGAACTGGTGAATATATATATATATATAAATAAAATGTAATTGTGTGTGTGATATATGAATTAGTGATCTCTGTATATGTATGGAGTGGGGGGGTATTGACAACTGATCGTTATCTAATTTGTGGTGTGTAGTGTGTATGTACTTGAATTGGTGATAGGTATGCATCTGCCTAGGCTGGTTTGGATGTGTATGTGCCTGGGTTGGTAGTGTGTGTGTGTATGTACCTAATTGATTTCCATGTTTATATATGTGCAATTGTGTTACACCCTCCAGTCTAACAGCACAATATTGAGAACCTGAGAGTTGGCCTGACCCACAGGGTCCACTCTATGAAAGCAGCTGGTGTTGACTTTTATTATTAGGCAAAAACATCCCTGATGCTGAAAGATTAATGAGTGATGCAGTTAAGGGATGAGTGCCTGTTAAGAATGATTACTTTTACCAGCCAGTGCTTTAAATAAAAAAAGAAAAGAAAAAAGCATACTGGCTACTAATCATCCCAAGGATAATTTATATAATTTTATTTAATTTCATGTGTTACGTTATGTGTTTTTTTATTAAAAACCTTTTTTTAATATCCTCTAGTTTCTTACTGTAGGTACACATTGTCCTGATTGGGTGACAGTGAGATATGACTTGATAGTAGTGCTTTCCAGATTAATTAGAAATCTTTATAAAGTTATTGGAAACAAAAGGGCAGATTTCCATACCACTATAATAGGACGATTTTAAGAGCATGTTTCAGTCCTAATCCACTGCCAAATCGTATTCATAGTCTCATAGTTTGTAGGGTCAGAAGGGACCTGATCAGATAATCGAGTCCAACCCCCTGCCATGGCAGGAAAGAATACTGGGGTCAAACGACCCCAGCAAGGTGTTCATCTAGCTTGCTCTTAAAGACCCCCAGGGTAGGAGCCAGCACCA
>NW_017728886.1:130862697-130863979 GCF_001723895.1 Crocodylus porosus | reverse complement strand
AGATCACATTTTGGCCAAAAATCTCTCTTTCCCATGCTGTAGCAGACTGAAAAGGTGATCTGCACCAATAATTTATGAATCCCTTTGCATAAAAAAAAATCTGTTAACACCATAGAATTAATGCTTCACCAAGTGAAATACATTAATTTTTAAAACAAATTTAAGGTATCTGAAGTTGTCTTGAACTTTATTAAAAAATTATAAGGCTATTGCTTCAGAGGAGGATGCTTTCTTTGTACTAATGATCTGCATTATTCAACAGTTTAACAAAATAGCTCAAATATTACACTACATTCACCTGATTAGACAATTTTGACAAAAGAGCCATGGTTTAGCCTAGTCAAAGATGATACATTTCTGAAGCTTTGTTAGCTGTTATTTTTTCTGTAATACTGGTGAGTGCTGTTACTTTGGATTTATAGGAGGTACAGCAGATAATCTTTAATATGAGGAACTGGTGATAGCACAATGCACAAGCATTTTTCAAGTCCCTTCCATCTTTCCAGAACATTGTTTGATCATTAATTCAGAGATTCATCCAATATGTGATACAGTTCCACCATTGTTTTATCTGCTTATCCACCGATTGCTTTCCTGATCCTTTGCCCTCTAATAATACTCGCTTCTGACTGTCATACAATCTTTTTGTGAAAAGAAAACACGAATTTGTCAGCTTTGTCTCAAATCTCTCTCTGGAATGCTTGCTGCACGCTAGCTGTTATAGTATCTATTTACTAACAGTTTTATATACTTTCTATTACAGAGGACAAAACACACAAATGCACATCAAAACATATTGTTTTGGGTCATTACTATAGTTCATTTCTTACAGGAATGTGGACCAGCACCACACCAATGTTCACAATTTTTCCAGCAAAGTTCTGTTTGTAGAACTACTTTTTGAAGTGTTCTACCATTTTCCAAGCCAGTCACAAGAAAACCCAAGTAATTTTAAAGAACACACTTTCTAAGCAATTGAAAAGAAAGAATATATTCTTTTCTCACTTGCAGGGCAAACAGAAAAAATGATTTGCAGTAGTATTCACATAGGTTTATAGGAAAATAGGTATGAAAGAGACCTCAGAAGGCAGGAGTGGGCAATTACTTCAGCTGAAGGGCTGCTTAAGCTTTGGTCAGTTGTTGAGGGCCGCAAGGGTAGCCCCACCCATTGACAAGTGTCCTGCCCCTGGTTGCCATCTTGGGACCAGAAGCCCCATCCCTAACCCCTGACCTTTGCCACCAGAAGTCCCTCCTCTTGCCCCAGAAATACTCCTTTTGGGGG
>NW_017728886.1:130844947-130862262 GCF_001723895.1 Crocodylus porosus | reverse complement strand
CCTGTACTTCCAACCCAGTCCCCAGCTGCAGATGGTGGTAGGATGCAGGACCAACCCCACCTGGCCCCATAACACATAGCTTCTTCCCAATTCCTCAGCCACATGTGACAGCAGTGTGCTGGGCCAGCCCCACCAAGCCCCATAGCACTCCCACCCAAGTCCCCAGCCTCACATGATGGCACAGCATGAGGCCAGCCCTACCTGGCCCCATAGCAGTCCTGCCTGAGTCCCTGGCTGCACGTGGTGGTAGGGTGCAAGGCCAGGCCCACCCAGTCCCATAGCTCTCCTGCCTCAGTGCCTGGCCATACATGGCAGCAGTATGCAGGGCCAGCCCCACCTGGCCCCATAACACACAGCTTCCACCCAAGTCTCTGACCACACAAGACTGCAGCTTGCAGGGCCAGTCCCACCCAGCCCCATGGCACTCCCACATGATTCCCTGCAGCATGTGGCTGAGCCTAACCTAGCCCCAGAGCGTGCAGTTCCTGTGCTCCTGCCTGAGTTCCTGGCATCACGTAGTGGCAGCATGTAGGACCAGCCCAGCCCCACAATATATGGCTCCCCATACATCCCCCAGCAAGAGTCCCTGCCCCCAATGGGGCCCTTACCTTAATTTCCACTCTTGAAAGGAGGGAGAGCTGGTAAATGGCCACAGTGTCACCAAGCAAAAGCCTCTTCCTCAGGCAGATGAAGAGTGTTTGTGCCCAAAAACTTTCTAAGAAGAATTTGTCCAACTATTTGAGTTGGTCTAATAAAAGATATCGGATTTACCCAAAGAACCTTATCTCCCAAGTGGAAGCTTCTGGCCTCTAGCACCCCCTCCCTTGGGACTGGGGGCAGGTAAAGATAGGCTGGGGTGGGGGTTGGTTGGTTAGGAACCAGAGATGCACCACCTTCATGGAGGCTCTGACTTTCAGAGAGAAAGCTGAGGGCTAGGGCCCATGAGAATTCTTTTGGCTTATGGAGGGGCTCTGCAGGCCAGGTGGAATCTCTTGGCAGGGCAGATCCAGCCTGTGGGGCATATTATGCTTGCCTCTGTCATAAGGGCATCTAGTCCAGCCCTCTGATTAAGGCAGAATCATCCCTGACTTGAACTGAAGAAAATTACTTTTCATCATGTTAGTACCACTCTTTCCATTTCAGCAAATACTTGTTTAATTGTTTCTTGAAGCTAATATTCATAAAAAGTAAAATTTTAAAGGTAATGTGTGTAGTCTCAAAACAGAATTTTAAATCAGTAAACTCCTCTATGTACACTCACGCAATTCCATAACAAAGCCTGGGACAACTGATAGAAGGCATCTCTATCTCATAAAACAACAGAATTGCACTGAGGCATCAGCTCACTGAACATGCACGAGTGTGGCTGTAGAGCCCATTCTTGAATGACAGTCTCTTGTGCACTTATCACATTTGAAATTCATATCAAACAATCCTGAACGTGATGCAGGGATCATCCTGGAGGTTTCTGTTTCCCTCTGAACATTGGGCTCCTGCTCCTTTCTGCAAACTTTTGCAAAGTGATTGAATATTTTGTATTTGTTGTAGCACTTACCAAATGCAGGGCATTGCACGGGTTTGTGGTAACCTCCACAGCATCTGCAGCTGACCATTGTTTCTTCAAGCAATTTTGTTTGGCCTCTGCTTACCTGCTTCATAGTAAGGTCCTCCTTTCTGTATAGTCTGCGTGTTGCCTTAGGATTTTGAAGTCTTGTAATCCTGTCTAGTTCAACTTGTTCTGTTTTTTTTATTCCTCCAGCTTCTGCAGCATTTGTTATCTCAGCTGCTTGGCACATTCTAACTGCCTTTTCCAAATTATGCTTAGGATCCTCTAGCAGTCTTTTCTTGGCCACACATGGCAGCAGCATACAGGGCTAGTCCCACCTTGCCCCATAACACACAACTCCTGCCCAAGTCTTGAGGCTTGTATCCCTTATACCCAATGCTATTTGGTTGCTGATCATGGACGGTTTTAGGTCTCGAAAGGTGCATGTCTGGCTCAGTTGTTTGAGGTCTTTGACAAACTCCTCTATTGTCTCACATTCTTTCTGATGTCTCATGTGGAAATTATACCATTTAGAGGTTTCATTTTGTTTAGGTATACAATATTCCTCAAACATTTTTATTACTGTGTCATAGCTTTTCTGTTCCGCATCTGACACTTATAAGCTATTATAAAGATACAGTGCTTCTGGGCCTATTATATTTAAAGAAAAAAGCTACCTTGAGTGTATCTTCCTTTTCTGTAGCTCCACTGGCCATCATATGTATGTGAAGCTCTGCTTAATTTTCTTCCAGGTTTCTGCTGCATTCCTGGACAGCTTTAATTCCTCTGGAATTATGAGAGGCTCCATTTTTCTGTCTTTCTTCACACCCCACTCCTGGTACTATATGTATTTCTCAAAAGACCAAGGAATTAAGCTTATAGAATGATAATGCTTGTTTATTCAGAGAGCAGTGCTCAGCCTGCTGTTAAGCTATTCCCTTCTGCAATCCCCCGGCAAATGTAACAACTTGCATCTAACATTCTTAAAAGGTATCCACACAAAATGTGCTAATGTTTCTTCCCAGTACAATGCTGTGTATTTTGGTAGGTAGCATTATAGCAATAGTGGTTCAGAAATTGTGAGAGGTAAGGATTTTTTTATGGTGGTATATTTTATTGGATCAACTGCATGGTTGGAATAAAGTTAGACAAGCTTTTGAATGTGATGCATGATGGAGATACACTGCATTTGAAAGCTTTTCTAAATATATAGGCCTATGAAGTTTTACTCTCTCTAAATGAGGAGCAGGCAAAAATATCAAATACTAAACATGAACTCAAAGAATGTTTAAACATTCCAGAAAAAATGTCTTGTAGCCATGTCTAAAATGCTAATCAGAATTAGACTGCTCTTAGGCACACTACAGACAGAGAATAAAACATTTCCTGCCCACAAAAGCTGGCAGCCGGCACATAAAAATCAGCTGACTGAGAGGAAGAGCAGCAAAAAATAAGATTGGCTACTGAATACATCTGTTTGGAGATACTCTGAAAACAGAAAAGGAAACGTAATTCACTAGTTACATTAATATTACTATTAGGCCCTTGGCAGACATTACCAGTAAATCATGTCTTAAGGAGTAACCCAGCTACATGTTAATGCAATTAATTGTGCAATAAAACAAGAAATAAGTCATAAAGTTATTACACAAACTGTGTAGCAGCTTGGTGGCTAGTTTCTATTGTGTAACAAATTGCACTTCTGGGTGGGCATCAGCGCATCAGGGCTCCAAGCTTTGGGAGGACATGGGAGCTCTTGACTCCCATGTTCTCCCAAGGCTGGGAGCCAGACCCAATCAACTGACAGTATTCTTAGTCTCAGGGGCACATCAGAGACAAGGGCTCCCAGCCACAGGAGCATATTGGAGTTAAGGGCTCTGATGCACCCCCAAGGCTGGAAGCTCTGTTCATTTGTGATTTCCATAGTACAGTGGAGCCCTTCACTCCATTGTACCCCAGAGGCCGGGGGCTTCAGCTGATTGGGACACCCAGCTTTGAGGACACATCAGAGTCAAGGAATCCAGAGCCCCCCCAAGGCTTGGAGTGGAGATCTGCTGACTTGCTTTCTACTTGCTGGGCCAGGATTCTGAGCTCTCCCTACACTGGTAATATGGCATGCTAAAGACCTGATCCCCAGACCAACAGTTGTGCCTCCTGCCATAGATGTGTAGCCTGGCAGGAAGCACAATTGTTGGGATCACACCTCAAATCCCATGGCCCCTTTAACTGAACATCTGCAATCTACTGAGTGTGTTAACTATCCTAATAGCCAAACGCAGACTAAAGATGTTTATGGCTAGCCTATAATGATTTTGAGAATGAACTACCAGCAATTAACTTGCCTTCTTTGGTACCCAATCCATTTGAGGGGAGTGGACTGGTAGAGGTTCCTCCAGCAGGGAATCCAGACAATATGGCCACCTGGACATGTGCACTTCATGGACTGCATATATACCCTGTATAGTACGGAGTCTCAGCATCAGTTCCCTACATAACACTATAGGAAATATGACTTTAAGGGAGTGAGGGAGGAGGTCTTCAGCTCAACGAATTCTTGTCAGTCAATTGGCGCATGTGGAGTTACAGTAGCTGTTGGGCAGAATTCGTTTTTGTGCTGCAGCTCTACAACAGCTCTGATGCCTGAAAGTGATAATTTACTTCACATTTCCAATCTACCTATCTATATGTACCTAGCCTTCCTCTTCAGTCCAGACTCTGAACAGAGGATGTATGCATTACTTTTTGTTTACATTTCAGCCGGAAAAAACTTCACACTCCTTTGGATAGATGAGGTGATGACATTAGCAGCTGCCTATACGTTTAATTCACTTCACATTTTCAGATGGGAGCTGACATTTTGCAATGCAACATAATTACAAGAAGATCTACAAAAATAAAATGCCAGCCTCTCACTGAAATATTTATAAAGCCATTACTAGTGGAGGGTATTTAGAAGTTGTTACATTACAGGGAAAACAAACAAGCATATTTTGAAGGCAACATAGTTAAGACTGTTCCAAGTTTAAAAAGTGGGGGGTTAATTTTCTTCTACATATGGCAAACATTTCAACCCCATGCATTTTCTTTTGACATTTGGGTGGTGATTTATTTCTATGACCAGAACTTTTTGTATAAATAAGGGTTTTTTCTTCTCAGAATAATATAAACTTTTTTTTGGATAATGCAAAATAGCATCAAAACATTAGCAAATACTTTTAAATATTTCCATTATTACACAATAGTTAAATTCTACTTAAACATTACATACAGGCAAGTGCACTTGCAGCATTTCAAATACCAGTGGTATAAATTTGTGCCAGAGATTTGTGCCTCAGCACACTTACCTGAACATGCACCTTGGTGTGGGGCAAATGATGCCATACAGGGCACACTCACCCCGCCCAGCTCCTCCTGGATCTTCAGCGAGGGGGAGCTAGAAACTGCAGCCAACACCTGTGCTGGCCCCAACAGTATAAAAAGCTGCCCTCATGAGCAGCTCAGAAAGCTTCTGAGGCCCAGTCAGTTGGTGTCTGGGAACGCTATCCCCCTGTGCCAGCTGGACTGCTGCAGGAGCCCTAACCTAGAGTTGCCCCTGCATCCTCTACCCACTTGCAGCAATCTGGCAGTGGGGGGTGCTGCCTGGCTGTGACCTGCTGCCATCTGCAGCAGCCCCTTAGACCTGCTGCCCCATGGCTGCACACCTGCCAGACCCAGATGGGGATTGCATGGCCACTTGGGCTGTAGTATGGGCACTGCATGATAGCCTCCTGTACCTCTGGCCCAGTTGCCAGTGGGCCATGGTTGCACAGTTGACCTTCATGTGGCACTGCTGCTATGTCTTCTGGTGTTCCCACTTTGTCATCTGGGCAGCTATTGTCCAGAAGATGTGGTCATTGCGGTAGCCCACTTTGAACTGGTGAAGCATATCCTCCTGGACACAAAATGCCTTCCAGCCAGGTCCCTGGTGCTGGCGCTGGGCAGGTTCCTCTGCCAGGGTCTTGCCGCTTGCTTCACCAGCAGGGATCCTGGTGTTCTCTGTTTAAAAACTGCAAATTCTCTGATAAAAAAGCCCCAAAAAACGAACCCAAATTCTCCCCTTAAAATACCCAAAATACATATTCTTCCGCTATTAAAATTAAACACCATTATATATAGAGATCAGTTGAGCAATGCTTTACTGATATATTTACAATTTTAAAGCAATTTGGAAGCCTCTCAGTGCCTCTATCATCACAATAAAATGAATTCTAAAAATCTATACACTTTGGCATTTGCTTTTAGCTTTTTTATCATAGAAAAATCAAGGTTGCCCCTGTCATCAGGATGTGGGGCACTGAGCAGCTCTCTAATGCCAGTGCCCTGCCCCTGCCCTTGCTGCTCACTCCTGATCCACAGCCCTTGCTTGCCTCCCACTAGCTCCCTCCTGACAGAAACTCTGTCTCAGTACCAGGACAATAGTCCAGCTGCAGCTGTGACACCTGCTGCTTTGTGGCCGTAAACAGTGCCAGCCCTTATCGTTCTGCTCCCTGTACCTGTGTCCAGGCCACAGAAATCCCCATGCTGCTTCTGGGAAGCCGTTGACTTGGGCTCAAGGACTGGGCTAGGCAAGCCCTTTGCTTCCAGGCTGGCCTCTCCCCACCTTCTCCCCCCCGCACAGGCTGCTCTAGGGGGCAGAGGAGCTCTAAGTCTGGCTCTGTCAGCCTCCCTTACTCAGAGCAGTCCTCAATACCTGACCTCCCTCTCTCTCTCACACACACCCACACACCCCTGCTACCACCTCCACACTTCCCCCATCCCATCACCCCCCAGTTGGTTCCTGGGACCAGATACCCCCCAGGCTTGGGCCACATGTCCCAGCACCATTGTGGGCATGGGGCAGGCATGGGGCAGGGCTCCAACAGGTGCCATCATGTTTGAAAGCTGGGCATGCAGACGGTGAGATTTTTTAGGGGGATATGGGGTTGAGGGGGAAGGGGTGTGGGGGTAGATGTGGGGCTTGTGTGGAAGACTGCACCTCCCTGCATGGTGCACAGCCCCCTCATCCCCAGCAGCAGTGAACTGTGCCATAGGGGCACTCATAGCCCATTCCTGGCAGAGCCCTCCAACAGTGCGCAGAACCATCTCAGACCCAGCACCTGCACATGGTGCATGGTATCAGCCTACCCCCTAGTGAGCACTTTCAGAAAGATCTTGCTGTCACCCAGGCTGCCAGCATCGTACATGCAAGGCTCACCCTCTCAGGCTGGGCTGGGTCCTGCTTCCATGGAGATGGCCCAGCCTAATGGTGCACAGAACACATGCAGACAGGACCCAGCCTGGCCCAATAGGGTGTAGCGTCTACGTGTAGTGCTGGGAGCCATTGGTAATGGCAAGAGTGACCTGGTCCTGTCTGAAGGTGCTTACCAGTGTCTGGGCCAATGCCATGTGCAGTTGCTGGGTCTGAGGTGGCACTGTGTGCTGCCTGGGGTCTCTGCTAGGAGTGAAGTGTGAGTGCCCTGATGACCCAGCTGGCTCTGCACCATGCAGGGGGGCAGGCAGGGAACTCACCCCTCCCAAGCAGTCCCCCACAGCCCCCCACCCCCCGTACACAGTATACCCCACAGTCCCTCCACCCCGATGCCCGTGCTTTTCTGGGACAATGCCTAGGTCTGAGCCACTGCTGCAGCCTTGCCCCACTCCTATTTTCCCTAGCACAGTAAGGCAGCATGCTGGAGCAGCAGGGGCACACAATAGCTATAGAGATTGATAATTCTGGAGGACTCAGCCTCCGACTGCTTCAGAGCACATCCCACGCCCTGTGCCATTTTTTTCCAGCCAAGTTTTTTTTTTATACCAGGATTTCCTGGTATCAAAATTAGAGTCCGTGATGCAAACATGCAGCACAGAGAACTTTTTTTTGTTCCTAGCATGCTCTTTGCAGTGTCTCAAACTGCTTTGAGATGCCGCAACAGGCACATGCTTGCTCATCTGGACACAACCTACTTGAGTTATTGTTTGCTTTTTGTATTGGAAGATGACAGCCTTTGTTATACTTTATTAAACTTGTAAATTGTTATGCAGGGTCAACAAGTGACTGTTAAAAATTTTATTAGAAGACCTGGTCATTTCCACTTAAAATGTGAGTTGATGAAAAATGTGGTTGACAAAAAACTGTTTTTCAGGGGACAATAAGAATGCTTAAATCTTTGTATTCTATCAATTAATCCAAAAACTTTTCTTTCATATTATATCAACATTAACTAAATTGTGGCTAGACTACTCATTCCCCTCTTCTGCTCTTCTATTGTCATGGATACCCGTTACTTATTGTAGCACTTCATTTCTGCCAAGGCAGACATCATAGTTCAGGCCAGCCAAGGGATAATGGAGATGCAGGACATCCAATGTACACATTCCTCAAGAATTACCATGGCTACTTATAAAGACAGATTAAGGTGGACCTGACCAGCTTGACATTTCCAAGGCTATTTTTTTTCAGAATTTACTTATGCATCAAAACATATTTTTCTCAGAAGAGAGAAAATCTTGGAGTGGAGGGTCTGGGAATAAACGCTTAAATACTTAAATAAATAATTATGTACAAGTTATTTTTACGAATATTCAATCTGGAGAAATAGGAGCACAGGACTAGAAAGGGCCTATTAGGCCATAAAGATCAGGCCTCAGAAACAGCTTAGTTAATTTTGTTATTTATTTTGGAAAGCTGCAATAAATAAGCCCTCTACCTTATCTTCTCTATCTAGTCGATTCTGGAGTAATGAATACTCTTTAGGAACAGAGAAATGATATTTTTTGCTGATTTTTCCTGAGGAAAAATAAAGGGATTTACATGACTATTGTCTGACCATCTTGTTTCAGAATACGCTTTATATCAAAATAAAAGAAATTATACCAAGACTGTTCCCAAACTCTTCAATACTACAGTAATTTCTTCTCCAGAGGGAAATCCCTGCTAGTCCTTAGCAGAAGGATAACTATGTAATTGAGGGAAGCAATTTTCAGTAAGCAGTCAACTTAATATTCTATGATTAGTACATTCAGAATATGCCAAATTTAAACCATATTTCATTTTTTCAGGATTGAGGCTTAACATTATAATATCTACCTTAAATATAGTGAAAGGTATATAGAAATACATCATCTCTTTCCTAAATCTACTACAACGCTGTAAAATATTTTTAATTAATTGGTTTAAAGAAGGCATTATAAAATTGGACATAATGTTGTACAATTTCCAGGTCTAATGATTTAACTAGAAAAGAAGAGATTCTGTACTGCAAAACTAGTAACAGCACCCTGTCACTTTGTATTGTAGCACAAGTTCAGTAAGGAAATTCTCTGCCACAGTATATGGAGAAAAATAACTGTAATCTCCTTTAAAAATGTAAGACAGTCTTGAAAGTTCTTCTCCATAATGAAAAAAAATGGAGCAAATCTGTCCCATTATAAATTATTTGCCTCCACTGCCTACTTCAGGATTTTTTCCTGAACAACAGGATGTTATTCAGCAACTTCCCAGGCAGAACAAATATTTATGTATTAAATGTATATCCTACCCTATCCAGAAGGCTTAGAGCAGCTTACAATAAACAAGAAAAACCCCACAGGTAGGCTTCCTAAAACAAAACCCAGGAACCGGGTAGTGGAGACAAGGGGGTCTATGGTCCTGATAGCTGCAGGCTCCAGTGATACTGAGAGGGGGAAAGAGACAAGAGGGGCAGCCAGGGTAGTGAAAGGGTCTTGGCAGCTATGGGGGAAACTCTTTTCTCCCAGCCACGGAGGCACCCTTTGCCCTCTCCCCCAAGGTCGTCCCAATTGTCATGCTAGCAAAGGAATAAAAATCTTAAGTTAGTGGGGGGGTACCTCCTTGCTTCACCCTACTCTTTCCCCTCAGCATATAGCTGCCAGGACCCTAAAGGTTCTCTAATGTCTACCTTGCTCTTTCCCCTGCTCCACACAGTGAAGCCTGTACCAGTGAGAGTAGCAGCTAGCTGTATCCACCACCTCCATTAATCAGTGCCCAGGGCCACCTTACCAGCTCCTCATTTTGTTACTGTGCCTGAGTGAGGGTCTACACAATCAAGCATATCATTAAAGGACACTCAGGACATTTGTATTATATAAGTTTGTTTTTATTTCAATTTGTGATGTGTTAAAACAAGTCAGATTTTTCCTGCCAAGGGTAGTAAACACTCTGGCCCAAAGAGTTTCTGACATGAGGAGTTTATGGCAGAAGTGGGGCATGGCAAGTAAGGATTACTGTGGGTACCAGCATTCACAGTTGAGAACAGGAAATGCAATTTTTCTGTGAGCATTCCTGGCAATAAAACTTAAATAAATAAAACCCAGATGTTCAGAAAAGGGGTCAAACTGGACTAAATCGTATCTATTTTAATTCAAATTAATATTCACATAAAATAAATGGGTATTTAGCCAGCTCTAATTATACTTTTCATTAAAACTAACTTTTAGAAACAAAGCAAAAGAAAAGGATGTTTTACATGAAAGTAGAATTTGAAATTTGTATTCCAAGAGGAAAATAGTCCATTAAATATTCTGTGAAGACTACTGTAAAGGTGGCTATAAATAAATGATAAAATCAGTTCAACCAAGACTGAAAAAATGCCTCTATACATACAGGAATTAAACACATTTTATTTAACCCACAGAAAAAGAAAAACTAGTGAATGCTGATTAGAAAAAGATTCATGAGCTGACCAGGATGCTGCCTGTCATGGTGCTAGAGTTCCTGAGATTTATTGCCCAAAATAATTCAATGAGCATGTTTATAACACTTTTGAAGCAAGGGCTAATAACTACACTCTTCTCTATACTCCTCAACCTCAGATTCTCAGTTGTAAATTATGGTTCCACATATGTAGCTGATCACACCACATACTATTTTGGGGTAGATTCTTAACAAAGGAAAAACAAAGAAAGTATCACCCTTCTTCTCTCCTCTCTTCCCTCCCCCAGTCTTTGACTACCTTATTCTGGTGTAGCTCAAAAGCTTCCCTCCCTCCATGACAGGAATGAAACTGTCTGCTGTTAAAATGCATGGATGCAGCTAATTCCAAAATGTATTTTACATAATTACCCCCCAGGAAAAGTCCATGCAGTATAATACCTAATGAGTCACAGCACTACTAGCTGGGATGATGCAGTTGGGGATGGTCCTGCTTTGAGCACGGGGGTTGGACTAGATGACCTCCTGAGGTCCCTTCCAACCTTAATTTTCTATGATTCTTTGACTAGGCAGCATCCGCTATCTGCCCACTTCCCACAGTTTGACAATAGAAGTAAGAGAAAGGTAGGATTTTTGCTTTAATCTTATCTTGAGAAACAAAAATCATAGATTGTGAAATAGCTTTAACTGGTATAAAATACACCAGCCAGTCAAGAGTTACCAAAACCACAAAACTGTATGCTACAAATCAATTTTTGAGAGACAGCCTGTCACTCTATGGCTGTAAACTCCCACAACAGCTGTGGAGTGAGACAATGACTAATGGGGGTGGACAAGGGATAGAGGCTAGGAGCTGAAACTAGACTGCAGAACTTGTTGCTACATTGAGCTAGGGCTGCTACAGGCCTCACCTTCTTCAGTACTATATAAAGAAATCTTCTTTTTAACCTTGCTTTCTTGTGACATATACTGTCAAAAACCAGATCATTTTTTAAACTGTTAGGAAGCTGCCCAAAACCGCCAGGTATGAATGTCAATATAAGGGAAATTCTAGATCGCAAAATAAGAAAAGTAGAGTATTTATATGCAAATGTGCAGGATCAGGGAGGGTATATGTTTTGGTTAGAAGCTATGGGTCGCTTGTTCTTAAAGGACTAATAGTAAAACAAATTGTATAATATTGTTGAAGTTAGATACAGCTGTTAAAGAAAGTGCTAACCGTGTAATCTCTGGGTACATTTTACACATTCAGATATACCTGCCTCCTGCAGTCTGTCATGATTCACTTAAGATTAATAAGTAAGCCTTGGGACCCCTAGGATCCCCAACAACCCCTAGCCTAGCCAGAGGTGAGCAGAGGCCATGGTGGGAGGGACTTAGCCCAGCTTCGGGGAGGCAGCTAAGAAGAGCTGAGGAGGGTTAGGCCCCATGGCTCCTACTTTGCCCAGTCCTGCAGGGAGCCATGCGATCAGAGCCTCTCGAACAGAACACACAAACAGGCATGCACAAATAGGCCCGGTGTGTGAGTTAGCATAGGAGTTTGCATAGGACGGGCCCAAGGTCCTAGGCAGAGAACCTCAAGAGAGCAGTAGGCACAGTAGTACCCTAACTACTACTGGCACAATGGTGGATGGGACGTGTCGCACTCAGAGGTTCCCCACTGTGGCTAGATCCCTCCCTTCCAGTACTTCTGAGGCCTCCACCCAGACAGACCCCATGGTTCTGGCCTCCATTCAGACAGAGCCCCTGGATTTCAGCTGCAGAGACTGACTGGCATGACTCCAGGCACATGGAATCAGGAGCATTGCAACCTCCTCTTTTGAGGTTTGCTCAAGATTGGAATCTCTGGAATCCCAGAGAGTGAAGCTCTCCCAGAGAGGGCAGAAGCTGTGTGCCATCAGGGATGGTGAACAGGAAATTGAGTCCTGCTGCCAGGCCCTTCACCCCAGGATGGAAGAGTGACTTAGGTCCCCTGTCAGGACCAGGGAGGCCAAGACACAATCCCATACTGTCCAGCTAGGGGGCTTGACAAAGGTTGTCTTCAGCCCCAAGGTTCACTGTACCAGGGTCAGAACAGGTACGAACCTCTTTCAGCACCAGTAGAGCTGATGAAGAAACATGACCAGCTATCATCCATAAGATGAAATGCAAAGTGGTCATTCTGGGTGACTCCCTCCTGAGGGGGACATAGGGAGCTATCTGTTATCCTGACCCCTTAGCCTGGGAGGTCTGCTGCCTCCTGGGAGTCCACATCTGGGATGTGTGAGAGGATCCCAAAACTTATCTGGCCCTCTGAACACTACCCTGTGCTACTTATCCATGTGGGCCCAAATGACATGGCTCAGGGCAATCCCATATGGGTCATGAGTGGCTACAGGGTTCCAGAAGCAGGGTTCATGGGGTTGGGAGTGCAGGTGTTATTTTTTCCTCAGTCCTTCTGGTTACAGGTCACAGGCAGAGGAGGGAGAGATGAACCAAGGCAGTAAACAGAAGACAGCAGCGCTGGTGCTACAGTCAAGTCTTCAGCTTCTACAACCTGTCCTCTCTTCAGAGAGAAAAGCAGTGGTCTGTTGGGAAGAGATGGCTGCCACCTCACTCCCCTGGAGAAGAAGCTCTTCTCAGCCAGAATGGCTGACTTGCTCAACCAGACTTTAAACTAAGCATGTCAGGGAATGGGCAGGCAATCACCAGAGCAAGCTCACCAAGCATCAACCACAAAAACAGCAGCTTAAGATGCTCAGGGGAACCCACTCCTACCCCAGCTCAGGAATCGAGCTTCCCCATGAGTACAAGGAAGCCTAGGGCCTCCAACAGCACACTTACCTACCTGTACACTAATGCTATGGGTTTAGGGAATAAACAGGGGGCACTGGTCCTTCTGCTAAACAGAACTGGTATAAATGGCTATACCCTGCTGAAAAAAAGCGGGGTGTAGCTCTCTATGTGAGCTACAAGCTGAGATTGGCACCCAAGGAGGACAACTGGAGACCTTTTGGGTTCGAATATGAAGGCAACATAGTGGAAGGGATACAATGGTAGGAATCTACTACATAACTCCAAAGCAGGAAAAAATGCTTGACCAAGAATTTGCCAGGGAACTGGCTGAAGCTGCATGCTCTCAGTGCATGGTCATCAGTGGAGTCTTCAACTACCCAGGCATCTCAAGGGATGAGCACTTGGCCAAATCTGATCAGTCACAAGCCTTCCTTATATGTGCGTATGAGCTCTACCTGTCCCAAGAAGTTTATGGGCCAACTAGAGGCAAGATGCTACTGGACCTGGTATTGGCCAAAGGGGATGATCTAATCAGTGACCTAACAATCAAAGGGAAGCTGGGTGACAGCGACCATGAGTTGATCACTTTCGCTATCCATCACAAAGCTGGCAAGTCAGCCAGCAATGCAGTAGTCCTTGACTTTAGGAAAGCTGACTTCCATAAACTCAGGATCCTTGTTCTTAAGGCTCTGCAAGGCCATGATTTCACAGGGAGGGAAGTTCATAATGAGTGGTTGCTCCTTAAGGAAGTGATCCTAGAAACATAATGGGAGTCCATCCCCATCCATAGGAAAGGTGATAAAAGGGCTCAACACCCCTTTGGCTCAATAGGGAACTCATGGACCTCCTACATCTAAAAAAAGAGGTGTATAATGGATGGAAGATGGAAAACCCCATTAAGGGGAAGTTTACTGCGCTGGTCTGTACCTGCAGGGAGGAAACTAGAAAAGCCAAGGCTGCAACTGAACTCCATCTGGCTATATGAATCAAAGACAATGAAAAGTGCTTCTTCAGATATGTGGGGAGTCAAAAGAAACATGAGGGCAACGTTCAATCTCTACTAAATCAGCTTGAGCAGCTGATTACTGACACCCAGGAAAAAGCCAATCTGCTTAATGATTACTTTACTTTGATTTTTCACCAGCCCCAAGGGACCACCCCATCAAACATGATGCGGGATGACCGGGGTGAAGATGAATATATACCCACCACTGGTGTGGATATTTTGAGGGAGCATCTTGAGACACTGGACCTCCATAAATCAGATGGTCCGGATAGGTTCCACTGAAGAGTGCTAAAGGAAATAGCAGACATCATAGTGCTGCCACTGGCAAGGAAATTCAAGAACTGGTGGCACTTGGGAAAAGTACCTGAAGATTGGAAGAGGGCCAATGTGGTGCTCATCTTCAAGAAAGGGAGGAAAGAAGATCCAAGTAACTACAGGCCAATCAGTTTGACTTGCATCCCTGGGAATATTATGGAAATAATTATCAAAGAAACCATTGTTGACAGGCTAACAGAAGGCAACATTCTGATGGATAGCCAGCACAGGTTTGTTGTGGGTAGCTTTTGGTTGACCAATCTCATTTCCTTCTATGACCAGGTGATATATCACCTGAACAAAAGGGAAGAGGTTGATGTCATATATTTGGACTTTAAAAAAGCCTTTGACCTGGTGTCCCATGATGTCCTCATGGAAAAAATGGGCAACAGTGGCTTTAACTCTTCCACAGTCTGATGGCTGGGGAACTGGCTCCACAGATGGACCCAGAGAGTGGGAGTTGACAGAACCTAATCAATAGGGCACTCGGTGACTAGTGGTGTCCTCAATGCTCCATTCTTGGACCTGTGCTCTTTAATGTCTTCATAAACAAGCTGGACACTGGTGTCAAAAGCAGTCTGGCCAAGTTTGCTGATGACACCAAACATTGGGGAAGTGTCTCCACACTTAAGGATAGGCTGGTGATCCAGGTTGACCTCGATAGGCTTGCAAGGTGGGCAGATGAAAACATGATGGCATTCAATATGGAGAAATGCAAGGTGCTCCACCTTGGGAATAAAAGCCTGCCTCACATTTACAGGCTCAGCAATGCTACACTTGCTAGCACTATGATCGAAAGATTGACCACATGATTGACCACAAGATGAATATAAGCCACCAATGCAATACCACAGCTAGAAAAGTGAATAAAACTCTGGCTTGCATCTACTGATGGATCTCAAGCAAGACCCAGGATGTCATCCTCCCACTGTATTCAACATTGGTGAGGCTGCAGCTGGAGTACTGCATCCAATTCTGGACTCCAAAATTTAGGAAGGACATGGGGAAGCTTGAAAGGCTCCAGAGAAGAGCCACACACATGATCAGAGGGCAAGAGAACAGGCCTTATGAAGAGAGGCTGTGAGCTATGGGACTATTCAGCCTGGAGAAGCAGAGGCTCAGGGGTGACTTGGTGCCAGCCTGTAAGTACATAATGGGTGTGCATCAGCATGTGGAGGAAAGCCTTTTCACCAGAGCACCCCAGGGTATGACAAGGTCCAACGGTCAAAAACACCTGTAAGACTGCTTTAGGCTGGACATAAAGGAAAAATTCTTTACTGTCCAAGCCCCTAAGGCCTGGAACAGACTTCCCTGAGAGGTGGTGCGAGCACCTACTTTGGACATTTTCAAGAAACATCCCAAAGTTTATCTTGCTGGGATCCTCTGACCCTAGCTGACTTCTAACCCCTTGGACAGGGGGCTGGACTCAATGATCTTATGAGGTCCCTTCCAGCCCTGATGTCTATGAAATATATGATAATCCATATGGTTTATTTCCTAGAGTATGTGGAGTGTGCCATAACATTAAACACATTTGTGTTTCCCATTTTATGCTTCCATTTTTTAAATTTTTGTTTATTTATTTAGTTGCAAACTTCATACTGAAGTTAGCCATGCATCTTTTCTACACCAGTTAATAAACTGCTTGGTGTCAAAACATGAAAAGCAAGACTGTTAATGTCAGAAAGAAATGGTTTATATACTTCTCTGTTTTTAAAGCATTGCTATGAAATTAACTTAGTGAATTGTTTATACCATAAGGTCACCTCTTCAATAAATAGATAATAGACTTCAGTTGAACACTAAGCTATTTAGATAACTATAAGTTCAAGCTAAAGTTTATAGCTGAAAATTTTGTTCAGAAGTAAAATTACTTGCAGTGCCTAAATTCTAATGTGTTTTTAAAGACACCTTGTACTGTGTCCTGTCTCAAACTATAAACATACAAGAGAGGAGAAGTATACGCATAGACCTGAAAAAGAGATTATAGATGCATTTTAAGAAAAGAAAGGAAGAATGTTGACCTCATAATTATAATGATTTGTAGTTTCACTTATTGTTATAGAGCAGAAGTTAAACTAAATCAGTCTATGTATTAGAGGAAAAGAAATGCCTGTTTTCTTGTATATTTTGAGGATTATCTTTGCCTTCTAAGATTATACTAGTGCATAGGAGCAGTTCTTTGCACTACTATGCTTGAAACTGCATGCTCTTGAGAAAAGACACCTTTCTTTACCTTGAAATGCTGGCCATAAAAGTGTATACATATCAACAAGTCATGTTATATTACATATGCCTAATAAATGTTACATAAATTTCACTAGCACAAAATTTGTGTAGCAACCATATATTTGTAATAGTTAAGATCATGAAATAAATAATGTATTAACTTCTCATATATCTCAAAAGTGGGCAAATAGCATTTCAGGGTTCATTGTACCATCAACCTATAGTAATATACATTTTTATCTTAAGAAGAAGTTGAATTTCAAAGAATATATATTTGTAGGTTTGAATGGTGTTTTTAGATGGATAAATGATCTATATATGCACATGATATACATACAATCACCTCAGCTAATTATATTTGTCTGCAATCGAGGTCAAAATATTTGTTAATACAGGTTTAAGTTCTATGTAATTACACACACACACGCACATATGTGCGTATGTGTATGAGTGCACATGTGTATGAGTGCACTGATACACTCAGTAATTATGCACATAAGAGCCACTCATCTGTTTCTACAAATGCATTCTCTTTGAGAACAGACATGCTACTTTAATTTAGTGTAGTATTAAAGAAGGGGAGAAAATATCTCAGTTTTTGGACAGGGCCCACAGAATTCTATTGCTATTTTGTCTGTGGAACACAGGTCAGCTTTGGGGGTGTAGCTCTCTATGTGAAGGAAAGCTACATGTCCCTGCAAGCTGATGTTGGCAACAGGCATGGACAGCTAGAGACCCTCTGGGTAAAAATTCGTGGG
>NW_017728886.1:130843759-130844873 GCF_001723895.1 Crocodylus porosus | reverse complement strand
CTACCATTGAGTCAGCAAAAATGACAGAATCTAGTTTCCAGAGAAGAAAAATAACTTTTATCATCACATTATCTTGGCTTCATGTTAGAAATCCTGGAGATTTAAGAAACATTTTTTCTTGTATTAGGAATGATCTAATATATTACAGCTTTATTTTAATTTAAAAAAAAAAACATGTAAACTAGATTCAAAGGACACCATCACACCTTTGGCAATGCAGCAACATAAATGTGCTTGGTTTTGAAGAGTTCCATTACTACGTACCTTCCTTATTGTTATTGCTATACTTTTACCTTTAAGTGATTTCATCTGCATCTGAGATGACTGTCAATGCCTGCACATATTTCACATTACTGCAATATAGATTAAAAATTAATTCCTCCTAGATACCTCAGGTGTGCTATTGCCTGCGGCATATTTATGTTTATTTCCCATTCAATATGACATCATTCCTTTCAAGCTGGATTTCTTTTTGAACACCACAGCTGTCACTAGGTATTTAAAATTTGCACTGAAACATCCTTACGCATTGGCATTGTACCCAAACACTCTAATTCAAACTTGCAGTTATATTAAACAAATTATAAGAAACCTCACTCAAATGAAAACAGTAAAATGTGGTAATATGAGGGTGGTATGCATGTTTCTTTTCATCTGCTTCAATGTTCTTCACTTGTTTATTAGTAATGTGTTCACTCATTCTTGAAATAATGCAATGTGTTTTTTAAAGACACGTTGTACTGTGTCCCGTCTCAAACTATAAACATACAAGAGAGGAGGAGTATACACATAGCCCTGAAAAGGAGATTATAGATGCATTTTAAGAAAAGAAAGGAAGAATGTTGACCTCATAACGATATGTAGTTTCACTTATTGTTATAGAGCAGAAGTTAAACTAAATCAGTCTATTTATTAAAGGAAAATAAATGCCTGTTTACTTGTATATTTTGAGGATTATCTTTGCCTTCTAAGATTATACTAGTGCATAGGAGCAGTTCTTTGCACTACTATGCTTGAAACTGCATGCTCTTGAGAAAAGACACTTCTTTACCTTGAAATGCTGGCCATAAAAGTGTGTACAGCTCATCAAGTCATGTTGTATTACATATGCCTA
>NW_017728886.1:130818555-130842864 GCF_001723895.1 Crocodylus porosus | reverse complement strand
AAAAAAAGGGACCTTTTTTCTAGATTATAGGTTAAGATTAAGTCACTCAGTCTTCTCTTCAATTAAGCAAATAGATTGATCTTCCTGAGTTTTATTGTCATTTTTTTCTATCTGAATCCCTTGTGGCTCTCTTCTTCCTCTTCACATTTTCAAAGAATGGTGGTCTCACCAGTGACATAAGTCAGTGAGAGGTGAGGACTATCATCTATTAATATATCCAAATTTTATGTTAACCCATTTTTGCTATAGCATTACACTTTATTTTAAATACAACACAATTATTACAGTGACAGAAATAAGACCTATAACAGGATGATTTCCTCGTTGAACCAGAAAATAATCCAAAATAAATGGACCAAGTTTTGATTATGATTTGGACAGCCAAAATGGCTAATGCAGTCTTCTGATACAAAAGCTATGTGACTTTTGTTAAAATGAGATACTAGCAGGCAGAAAAATATAGCAATTTGTCCACATTTTTCATGTCAGTATTATAGATTCTTCCCTGGCTTTGGGGTCCGTTCTGATACTCTTATTCCCACTGATTGCATTGGGATGTATTCCAAGTAGGATATTAAATGCCAGTAATATTTATAGAATCTGGCCCATTGAAAGTATTGACTAATTATTTTATAATTATTTTCATGTAATATTTTAAGCAGAACCAACATTTTACATCCTAAAATACTACTCCAAAGTTTGTATTTGATTTATCAATATAAAATTTGGCCATTCTTAAATCCTACTTGGTATTTCTATATAAATCATTTATTTTTCGCATTACACATGCAGTCAATATTGACTTAAAAACTGTGAAATCTTTTCTTTTCTTGTGTCCTGCTACCGTATTCAAATTTGGGTCCAGAAAAAGGCACGTGCTATTGCTTGATCTATAGCCTTAGCCAGGTCCTCATTGGTACACGATTCCCCTACTTGTGGCCAGGCTAGTAGGCATCTTGTAGTCTGAAAGTTTCCTCCACCCTTCTACCTGGTGTTTGCATCACTGGAATAGCCCCACAGCTGCATGTTAATTTTAGTTTTACCAAATCCTAGTCAGAGGTGGTTCAAGCTTCTGTCTGTTGGCCAAACAAGCCCCTTATCTCAATCAAAGCTAATTGTGAAAGAAATGTCATGTGATAAGCTCAAAGAAACATACATAAGTGAGTATCTGCAGTGCATTTTCAACAACTGCCTCATATTAACGCCACTGTTGTTGTCACATGTGTAAAGTTCTAAGGTTCTGTTTGATAAAATTAAATGCTTTCTGCTTGTGCTCAATGTTAATATTTAATTCATTTCCTTTAATGAATATATAAGTTGTTTCCTTTTTAATCAACGATCCATATGATTTTATTGAACACAGAGCAATAAGACGACAATACCAAATAGAATTTCAAGAGGTTCTATATTCAGAATATTTTTTATAGAAATGAGTGACTTTTTGTACATGTTAATACTTGGTACGATATTTATACTATTGTAGGTAGCTCTTTTTATTTTTACAAACTATTCATAAGCCGCTTGTTGCTTCCCTATAACCTGTATTCACTCGGATCCAAGATGAGGGTTTTTCTTTCATTTAGCATGGGAAAAGAAGTCCTTGTGCTGGATGTAAATATAACATGAGAGGCAGGTGGTAGTTGCAGCATCTGTGGCAACGGTGGCAGTAGCTATGGCTGTGACTCTGACCGAGGCTGGAGTTACAACTGCAGCCACTGCCTCCCACACTAGCTCCCCTGCCACCTCTGCTGACCCTAAGATAGGGCTCTGGCTCCAGCTCCATTTCTGGATCCCACCCAGCAAGGCAGCAGTAGCAGTGGTGGAGGTAGTTCTGGCCCTGCTCAGCCTCTCACCCAGTCCTGGGGCTGGGGCTTGAGTTTTCACCATTCCAACAACCACCGTGTGCCTGGATGGGAGCCAGAAACATTATGTGTCTTGTGTCCCAGGCCAGAGTGACAGGGGAGGCTGAGTGGTGGGGAGGGGGCAGCACTGCAGGGGCAGGTACTGAGGGTTGCAGGCATGGGGACAGGCAGCAGGGGGTATGAGGCAGAAGTCAAGCTGCTTGACATCCCTGTCACCTGCCACCCCACTGTGTACCTCTATGCCTATGCTTGCCTCGCTTCCACTGCTTGCCCCACTACTGCAGTGGGAAGGACAAGTTTAAGACAACCCTCCAATTATTAGATTCTATACATGAAAATTTATAATAAATCTAATTATTGGGGGGGATCATCTGAAATTCAGTTACCTTGGATTTTGGTAAATATGCCCTGTGTGTATTTATATATACATATTGATAATTGCTTAATGACTTACAATCTATAGATTAGGTACTTCATTTGGGGATTTCACAACAACAGAATTTTACATGAAATCTAGATTTTACTTAGGTGTTGTGCAAAGCTATTCAAAGAAGCCAGAATAGGATTGCATGTTTTTAGCACTTCCAGATTTGAAGTTACCCTAGAAAACATGCATCAGGTATAACAGGATGAAGTGTTATCTTCCCATCTCTTCAAGCATCCAGAAACATTAGCTTGGATATAAAGCAAGCGCCCCTTTATCTCGATCAGTTGTCAACTCTGAAACCCAAAGCTGAAATTAAATGTCACGACTGTTACCAATTACACTAATGACCATTTAGGCAGAAATATACTGCTGATTCACTTAGCTCAATATTAGCACCAATCTACCAGGCTGACAAAACACCTAGTTCCCCTACTAATAAAAACTCTACCATGCTATATTTTTGGTATTAAATCATTTTATAACAAAAAACATTACTTGCAGAGAACATAAAATAAATTGTACTTTACTATGAAAACGATATACTGACTACTGCATGACTACATTCTATAAATAAATACATATATTTGCATGTGTGTGTGTCCGTATATACACATCTACATGAGAAAATTTACTATGCAGTAGCAGAGTTTACTGGGCAGTAAAGCATGTGTTTCTACATATGCACACTTACCGTGCAGTAAACCTCACTAATCATGAGTAAATTTGCTACCAGTAAATGTAAAAAGCACAATTACATTTGATCAGTAATGAGTCAAGACACAGCAGTGCTTGTGTAGAAGCCTGACCAGGAGTAAATCTGCTCCCAGCTGGCTCCCAGTCAGCCAGCTACCAGGGGATAGGAGATTGCTCACTGCCCCCAGGAGCTTTCTGCTGCCAGTTTGGGCTCTACCCCCAGAGCCTGGGTGGGGACTATGTTCCCTTGCTTCTACAGCAGGGCTCTCCAAGCCCCCTGCTCCAGGACTGTGATCAGGGAGCAGCATCTGGGAGACCCTTATTTCCATTATGATTGGGGAGTGGGGGCTGGGAGACTTATCTCCCAGCGCCAGCTTCACAATCATGGGGCCAGTGCTGAGAAATCCTTATCTCCCAGCCTGAGCTCTGCAACAAATTCCATGTATTGAATTTCCACTTTGGCCATGGTTATTGTGACTGGCAATTTATAGCCCATAGAGGGAACAGGATTGATATCTGGCAAGGCTGTGAAGACTAAGTGGCAAAATGGACGCCTTTTCGTGTGATAAGCAACCATGACTTCTTCACTGAAAGTAAGGTAGAGACTCTAAGCATTGGCTGTCTAATTGAGCTTAAACACAATTTTTCCATCACAAGTAATTGCTATGGCTCTTCTGTATCTCCTCTAACAGGAGATTCTTGATTGCCCAGAACTCTCCATGATGACTGTTCAGGAGATTGCTTCTTCCTCATTCCTGGTTGCTTATCACACCAGAGTGCATCCATTTTGCTACTTAGTCTGCACATCCTTGCCAGATATCAGTCCTGTCCCCTCTATGGTTTGCATAATTATTTAACTACCCCACAGATATTTGTTGTATGTTCAGTTGCTGAGGGATGGTGACAATACCTACATGAAGGACTCTTCTGATACTGCAGCAACTTTCATATATTGAATTTCCACTTTGGCCATGGTTGTTGTGACTGGCAATTCATGGCCTTCCTGATCTTGATGCTTGGTGGGCAAGGCAAACTCACAGTTTGAATATACTTACATATTACAAAGCTATTACTAAAGAGTCAAATGAAGACATGATTGCAGTATGGGTAGGTATGCCTGTACTAGCTCTAATCCATCTGGCCATGGTAAGAATAGTAATAGACATAGCAGCACAGGCCTCAACATATGGTAGCAATTAGAATATAACCATAGAATTCCCAGAGTATTTGTGCTCTGGTTGCCAGCACATGCTAGAAACCAGTTCCAGCACATTTTTACTGCCATTGTTACTCATTACACCTAGGTCAGAGAAATGTCTATCCATGTTGCAATTGCACTTTTACTTAGTTTTGAAGACACACTGAATGTGCATAATCCAAATCATAGATTTCAGAGATTTCATAGACAACAGAAGGGAACTCATAAAATCATTAGGTCTAGCACCCTGCCCAAGGGGCAGCAAGTCAGCTAGGATCAAAGGATCCCAGCAAGATAAACTTCTGGATGCTTTTTTGAAAGTGTCCAGAGTAGGTGCTTGCTTCACCTCTAGGAGGAGTCTGTTCCAGGCGTTGAGGGCTCAGACAGTAAAGAAGTTTTTCCTTATGCCCAGCTTAAAATGGTCTTGAGGGAATTTGTGACCGTTGGATATTGTCTTCCCCTGGGGTGGTCTGGTGAACATGTGTTTCCCCAGATCTTGATGTACACCCCTTATGTACTTATAGGCTACCACCAAGTCATCCCTGAGCCAGCGCTTCTCCAGGCTGAATAGTCCCATAGCTCACAGCCTCTCTTCATAAGGCTTGTTCTTTTGCCCTCTGATCATGTGCATGACTCTTCTCTGGACTCTCTCAAACTTTTTCACATCCTTCCTAAATTGTGGAGCCCAGAATTGGATGCAGTACTTAAGGTGTGGCCTCACCGTGTAGAGCAGGAGGATGACATCCTGGGTCTGCAGGAACACACGCATGTACACCAATAGCTGCCTAGTTGTTTGAATAAAACCTCCTTCCCAAACTTGGGTATTAAGCTTCCATCATCACCAGAAAAAGGGGGAACTGCCATGATTAAACAACGGTGCAAGCCAGATTTAATTGTGTTCATAAACATATTTTCTGATTATTTAACTAGATCTAGCACTGAGTATAGGGTCAAAACCTATACAGCCTTCCTGCTGGTAGGAGCTGTTGCCACAAGCTAAAAGCATGCTATCCTGCTTAGCCGAATTCAAACCTGAAAAAAAAAATGACAAGTTAAAAAATGCTTGCAACAGTAACTAGGGAAATCATACAATAGTAAATTAAGGGGCATGTTGTACCACAGTTTGTTAAGCCAAGATCTTTATTGAATTCAATGATGAATTGTACTTAAAAATGCATGATATACTCCATTATTAAAACAATAAATGAATGAAAAACCAATAAAACCAGACAGTTTAGTTTTGCTCTGAAAAGTTCACCAAGCAAACGTCAGTTGCCCATCCAGCTCTAAATAATGCCCTCTGTCCTATTAAACTTTTTTTATTCTTTTTTTCCCCTTTTCTTTTATTTATTTATTTATTGCTTTGAAATGATTCTGGATTACTTTCAATACAGCCTGATGTAGCTTTAAGACTAAATTCCACATTCACTGGACTTGCTCTGATTTATACTAGAGTAACTAGAAGAAGAATTTCATTCTTTATAATGGCAGATTTTATTTGTGATTTGAATAGGAACAAAACTAGTTGATTTACATTTCCCTTGATTAAATGATTTATGTGCCATCTTCCAGACTACTGCAATCAAAACCGTAGACCTTATATCATTGTTCACACAGGATATTATAAGACACTGATTAAAACCTAATACAACATATAATAGAATATTGTACGATGCAATCTATCATGTAATTGAGGCTCTGATGACAAAATTATACAAAATGTGAAAGATTCATGACTGAGCTGCTGAGGTAGGATATCTTGGGTATGGCAAATATATCAGACAATTCAGCCTACTTTCATTTTGGTTCCTTCCTATTTTTCATAAATTCAGCCTACCATCATCAAGCAAAATAAGACGGAATAGCAAATAAAAGCAACACGGAAAAAATCTCCTGAAGATGCTTGTTCTTTTGAATTTTCATTGTTTATCCAATAAAGTTAAGTTGTATATTTTAATTTCAATCCTGCATTACATCTATTAATAGAATATAAGGGCCTGTCCTGACGAGTGTGGACATGTGGCTTGTGGCACCTCAAACCATCTAATGCGCTGCAAACTGCACATGGTAGACATGCAACAGTTCACCTGGCTGCTAATTAGCAGGGGAACCTGGTATCAAAAAAACTTCTAAAAAAAGGGGTATGGCAACAGCACGCACCACCAGAAATGGAATCTGGCTAGGCAGAGCCACACTTTGGCTGCTGGCCAGGCTCTAAGCATCTAGCTCAGTGCTGTTAATGCCCTGGGAATCCCTCAGAACTCTGGGTAAGGCTGCTGAAGCCAGCACAGGTGCTGGCCCCAGCCTGCCCTACCTCACCCAGATCAATATGCTGCACACCAAAGCACACATGCAGGGATGTGCCTTTAGAAAAATAGCAGTGGTACAAATATATGCCATTATTTGTCCTATGGGAAACATGCAGCCTTACACGTGCACTCGTCAGGACACACCCTAAGGGTTCAACTAGTGTCAAGGAATATACTAATATATCCCGCAAAAATATTTGACTCACCAGTTACAAACACTGAGCACCAAGGCACAATGTTATTTTCATTCTTACTGAGAAAGGGGAAGTAGGAAGCCAAATCATGCCCACTGCTACAAACAATGAATAAATTCAAAGTAATCATATACATGTCTGTGACTAGATAACAGAAGCACCCTTGGCTTGGTGCACAGGTAAACAATGGGATTGACAATAACTACCTTATACAGTGAGGTTTTGCAGTTATGACTGAGCAATGGGAAACATAAGAATTCTGAGTTCAGTACCATACTCTGTCTCAGATTACCTTGGGCAAATCTCTGCCTCAGACACTTTCTAACTTGCTTTTTTCTTTTCTTTTGTAGTTGCAGGATCTTTAGATCAAGAACTGTTGTACTTAGTATTTGCTAGCATCCTAAGACTTCAATTTCAGTTAGGGACCGTAGCTGTTGTTAGAATACAAATAGCAAAGTCAAACAAATTTTTGGATGGCAAAAACAGCATATGGGGAAAAAGCTAGGCCAGGCATTTTTTTTACCTGTTGGAAAAAAATGTTCTCCTGAATAGTAGCTGCAGGGAGACCTATCCTCATCACCCACTGTGGAATTGTAAGCAGCCAAAATATGAACAGCAGGACTATGCTTTAAAATGTATTGCGTTGTCTCAGTGAAGCTTTGTAGCCAGTCACAACTTCAACACATCTTCCATCTTGCAGAAACCCTTTGGGTTATTATATTCCTTGATTTATTCTTTTCAATTTTATAATTATATTGGATAGGATATATATTGGATAGAACTTAATTTATATAGGAAGGGAAATACATTTATATTTTATTTCTATACATTTATACCTTGTGGCATAGAAAACTACACACCTTAGATAATTTATATAGAAACACAGATACATTTACAAAATACTAGGAAACACACCATGAAGTATGGTGGAAAGGCAGGTGGCCAGCCTTCAGGGAAGGGCAGAAGAGGGGGTAGAGGGAGAGATGTAATTTCCCCCTCAAAACTGAGACACAGCCTCTTTTGTCCAAATGACAGGGGTGAGGCTTCCACAAGCAGCAAGCAGAGGGGAGCAGTGCCAGTGCCACTGCCTGTGCCTGAGACTGCATCCCCTCCAAGACCACCAGTCATCACCACCACCACCATGACAACAAATAGCAGCACCAGCACCAACATGACAGTCTCCTCCACCCCCATTTCACTTCCCATGCTGAGCCTTCCAGTGCCAGAGGAAGAACTGGATCTGGATCTGAGTGCCCTAGCAAGTGAAATTCTGGGGAAGGAGGAGGAATCATCTGAGTTTGTGCTCCACACCCCTCAAGTTTCCCCTAGAGCCAGGTATCCTTCCCAGAAGGCACTTTGGAGGAGGTTGAGGTAGAGGTTGTGGAGCCAAGCAGCTCAGCTGAGTCTGCTTCTCCCGTTGCTGTGCCTCTGCCTGCTGAGGAGGAGGAAACTGCAGCATTCACACATGTACTCACCTCCAGAAGTGAGTGGGTAGTCTGGTCTGGGATCATTTTGAGCTGGTAGATGATCCCACATACACTATCTGCCTGCACTGCTGAGCCCGAACCAGTCAGAGCAAGGGAGCAAAACACATGAGCACCATGGGAATGCGATACATCTCTGAAGGCACCAACCCCTTGCCCTTGCTTCTCATCCTGGCACCAGTGGGAGTGTGCTCAAAGGAAAGTTCTCCCTCTTGCTCCAAAGCCCCCATCCCCCCAAAGCAGAGGCAAGTCACCCTGGAACAGTTGGGGGAAAGGTTGACAGAAAGTGGAGCACTTTGCAAGGGCAAGTGAGATCATCCAGAGCATCAGGGAGATGCTTGCTCTGGATTGCCAGTCCTTCTCCTTTGCTGAGCAGCCAGTATTCAGGTGGCTCATGGTGCTCATGGTTCCATCCTACCACATGCCAGCACACACCACCTTCAGCAGGACGACGGTGCTCTCCCTGTATAAGGCATAAAGAGAGTACTTGAGGGAGGACCTGTGCAAGAAAGGTCCACAGGTGGCCTTACACTTCACCTCAGACATCTGGAGCAGCCAGGGTGGAGATCACGTGTACTTTTTCCTCACAGGGCACTGGTGCAATCAGTCAGGCCATCAGTGAGCTCTCTTTCAAGCTGAGGTGATGGATGAGTCCCACACAGCAACCAAGATCATGGGGGCCATGAACCACTTGGTGCAGGGTTGACTTGTTGGGCAGGGCGAGCTCACCTGTGGGTTCATGGTCACCAACAATGGGGCCAATATGGTCAAGGTGGTCCATGATGCCAACTCTGTTGGCATCCACTGTGTGGCACACTAGTTCTACCTCATGGTCCGAGACGTCTTGGAGGGGGACAGGGCTTCTTCCACTGGAGTATCAAGGGGGCCAAGATGCTGTGGGACAAATAAACAGAGCTGAACAACCTACAGCACAAATTCATGAAGGATGTGGAGACTCTGGAACTCCACATACCTGATGCTAGAGAAGCTGCTGGAGCAATAGAAGGCCATCCAGGAGATGGCCATGCTCAGGGAGATTGGGATGGTGTGGGATACCATCTCCCAGATCTTGGTGGTCCCCAAGCCCTTCCTCAAGTCCACCAAGACCCTCAACGCTGGTGATGCTCTCCTTAGCCAAGGGTCCCCATAGTGAGAGAACTTCAGAGGCAAGTAAAGAGTTTCCAGGGGACCAATATTCCTGGCTGGGGCAAGCTGCTGTTACCCAGCATACAAGCACTGGTGAGGCAATTGAAGGAAGTCATCAGGAAATGGTTTGATCCCTTGCAGTCTAGTATGGTCCACATGCTGGCCACCGTGTGTGACCCTAGGGTGAAGGGCATCATATGCAGTAGCCAAAGCCTGAATCAGTGGATGGAGGATCTGGTGAAGAGAGTCATGGAGGCAGGGAGGCAGAAGGACAGAAGCAGGAGAATGTGGAAGAGGGGGATCCACAGTCCCATACTAGCACATCATCCATCAGCCAGTCTCCTCCTCCACTACAGGCAATGCGAATGTGGGCCAAGGGCATGGCTTCTATGGTGGGTTCAGAGGCACTAGACCCCACCATCAGGCAGGTAGCACTCAGGCCTTGGTGGATCCTAATTTGCCAAGGATATGGAGTCACTGCTATGCAACCCTTTGGCCTACTGGGCAAGCCACAGCCAGATGTGACCAGATCTGGCTATGGTTGCCCATGAACACCTGTCCAGTCCACCCACCAGTGTCCTGAGTGAGAGGGTGTTCAGCATTGCTGGGGATGTAGTGCCCCCCAACCACACCTGCTTGTATCCTGGTTTGGTGGAACAGCTGGTGTTCCTCAAGGTAAACCTCCCACTGCTGGGCTTCCCCAAGCTCCAGATGCAGATGGAGTTCTGTCTGCACCTATTTCCTTTTTTCATTTTTTAAAAGCCATGGAATGCTCCACTCTCAGAGCTGGAGGGGACTGTGAAAAGTGTTTTGTAAATTCCCTTTTAGGACCAGGCCTGAGAGACTGGAGACTGAGTGGGGTTTTTTGTGAGGAATATGCCCCCACAGGTAGTTGGGTATTCCTCGTCCTTGATAGATTCTGGTCTGAGGTTTGTGGGGGTACTGGAGGCTGTTGACAGGTTTTGTATTTTGAGCTGTAGAAAGTTAGTTTTAGTTTTGGTGATGAGATTAGGTTAGCAAGGTTCGGTGCTTGTTTGTATTTACTAACCACTTTTCAGAGCTGGGCCTATGAACTGCATTGCATCAACCTCCTAGGTACAGAAAGTCATGGACTTTCTATAGACATTGGATTTATGACACACTACAGCCTGCCACACATTTGACTTCCCATATACCTCTTCACTTTTACCTGTGATGCTACCCTTTTCCCCCCACCCCAGACTGTCCCTCACCCCCTGATATCTCCATTCCCATTTTCACTGACTGGCTTTCTTGCCTACATTGCATGCTAGCCTCTGGCTTCTTTACTATTCCTTCCATCCAGGAACTGCACGCACAGAGACCAACTGCAGGTGCTTCCTCAGCCTGACAAAGTTTTTCAACCTGAAAGCTTGCTAAGATATATTTCTCTAACTATTCAAGTTTTTTTCATAATAAACATATAAACATAAAAACACAACATAACCCATCACACACCACAAGTAACACGTCATTAATATTTCCAAAACAACATCTCTATTTCTACCATTCAATTCTTTTATAAAAATTCTCATTTCATTAACCATAAGCCCCTGAGCCCCATCGAACAATCAAGGAAAACCCCTCTCCATAAAATCAAAACACAACCCCCCATTGCCCTGGTTTTCTTTAACTATTCATATGGTCTACTAAAGGATACCAAATTGACCCAAAGGACCTTGTCTGACAGTGACATGTCCTTAGACCAACACTCCTAGCACCTGTCCCCAGTCTGGAAGGATGCAGGGCCCTGAGCACATTTAAGCCCCGGGGCTGGCAGGGAGAGTTCTTTGGCAGCTGCTGGAGAAGAAGCTCCTGAGGGAAAGGAAAGAAAGGCTCTAGTCTATGACAGTTTGGCTGCCTGAGAAGCTAGTGCTACAGTGCTGCAGTGCACTGCAGTGCTTATCTGCTGTCATTTAAAGTGGTGGACCAGACTGAGGCTGTAGGGGAGAAGACCTCATTGGGCACACTACCATGTCATGTAGAGGCCCCAGCACCAGTAAGGGTGTACCTTACTACACACAATGTCACCCATGTCATGAGTTTTACTTGTCAGCAGCCTGAGGTGCAGTTTCCCAGAAATCCCTGCACCTATGTCCTTGAAAACTGGCAAGCTCCATGTCCTCAGAAGGGGCTACCACACCTGCAGTTTTCAGCCTCCTGTGCCTTAACACACACACGTACATGAGTTTTGCTCATCAGTAGCTTAAGGTGCAGTTTCCCAGAAAACCCTCTATTTATATCTTGAAGTTTGGCAGGCTTCATGGCATCAGGAGGAGCTACCATCTCTGCAAGTTTAATCCAAATCAGGCAAGAAATGACAAAGTTATAGGCAGTTTTTTCCTTCCCCGTTATAACCTATGGTTGAAACATCGAAACAGTGTCAAAACAGTGAAACAATTTCGACAAACAAAATAGAACAGCTGCTTCAAAATTAGAGGAAACTCAAAACGAACACTGTTCCACTGAAACATCAAAACAGAAGTCAAAATGGAATGGTGCTCTTTCACACAGCCCTAATGAATGTGTTAAATGGAAAACAAAAAAGCAAAAGACCTCTTAAGCACTGGTTTAGCTTCCATAATAGATGAACTTTCAGCTAATTTTCCTCCATGATTCCTTATGTGCTCCCTCTGTTCTGCCAGCTAATGCTCTCAATAGCTGATATAGAGATTGGGTGTTTTAGCAGCAGAATGCCATATGGTACCAATATTTTTAAGTAGAACTCGGCAATGAAATCAGTAGGACACTCTGCATAAAAAAAATATTTGATATCGCCTTTTAACTTTAATATGCCATGAGCCAAATTCTTTCATTCAGCAGATGTCCAGGTTCTTTAATCAATGAGAAGCCTGTGTAAGCATCTTGCAGCAGAATTTAACCTTCTACATTTTGTTGCAATGTACTAATAAAGTTCTAGTGACAGGCAGCAGCCAAATACTTTTTTCTGCATAGCTTAGCTTTTCTTAATACCATTTTTTTTTTGGATGTTGCAAATGACATATATTTAGACATGTATTTTGACATGTGTTTTGGATTTTTCTTCTTAGGCTTCAATTCTGTGCATTTTGGTTCCCTTTTTATTTTTGTTATTATTTTTTATTTTGGCAATTCCCCAGAAAAAAATTGCCTTCGGATCTGAATTGCTATGACCTGCCACAGTATTCTAAAAGAAAAAGTAAGAATATGAAAAGAAATAAAAACCAAAGGAGAACTAAAGGATTCCTTTCCTTCTAATTTTCTATCACATTTATTGGTATTAATTAAGTACACATGCTCTCTATGATCATTGTTTCTTTGGGAATGTTATTAATATGTTTATGCAGCTATTACCACATGCAAAAGTTTTGTTGCATCACTAATACACTGTCTTTCTAATTTACTGATCTGAGAGAAGCATATAAAATGTTAATTTTCTAGTCATTTAAAGATGTTCAATTAATGACATTAACTGTATAATCTGTCAGGTCAGACCAGCCCAGGTCTGCTACTGTTATAACAGTATATGGTACTACCTGTAGCTGTCAACACAGAGTTGGGTAGTGAGGAATAGCCTAGCAACCTTTATGGTACCAATGGTTTTGAGCAGAGGAGCAACTTATAGAGGGGTACTAGTACTTACCCCTGGTGGAGGAAATGCCACCAGAAGGCGAGTGCCATGGCAGGGTGGAATGGGGTCTCCAGCCTTGGCAAGCAACCAGTCTAGGAGTGGAGCCCAAAAAGGCAGATGGATTAAAGATTTTCATACAGGCAGCTCCTGCAGCCAAGCTGGTTCCAGATGATCTTTTAGGATCAATGAGCTAGGCTTAGAAGGGGACATTGATACATAGGCAACTCAAGTGTCTCCCTATCAACTGCCCAGGCCATTGCAGACTAAACTGAAATAAGAGGACACTGCATCTTTGCAACTTGCATGGGCTCCACGGAAGGGGGCAGTCACGGGTCATAAGCTCAGCTGAGTTGGTATAGTGACCTGTGGTATTCTAGTCTTTTGTTAGTGAGAGGAATGAATTGTGTTGTACTGGTCAGGCACCACCCATCTTAAACTGGGCAACCTCCAGCTAGTAAGGTGCTGACCCACCATTGTCTGCCTGCCTCACTTGGTGTGTGGGGCTAAACCAAAAGTAAAAAAAAAAACAAATGGCAAATCAAGTACCAGGAAACAAGAAAAGAAACCTAAAAACCTGTTGGCTGAAAAGCTGGAATGCAGAGCCATGTGTCCTAGCATGAATGACAATTTACAGATGATGGACAATGTCCAGAAGACTTCATTGATTGACTGAGAACTTAACATTGACATTGCAGCCCTGCAGGAGACAAGATTGGCTAATGCAGGTTCTATTTCTGGGAAGGCAGCAGTGCAGAAGATACTCACCTACATAGAGTTGGATAAGTAGTTTGCAACATGTTGGTCAAAGCCATCAAGACCTCCATTGGAACATCAGATCATGTTATCTCACTCAGGCTATAGAGGTCAACTGACAGTTTTGTTAACATCCTTAGCCCCTAGGCACCAATTTCTTAGACAAAATCAGATAATAAAGGTAATTTCAAGATGCCCTGCACCAAGTCACTGCACATCTACCATCAAATGATAGACTTCCTCTCCTAGGGGTCTTTAATGTTTAAGTAGGCACAGATCATGACTCTTGGCCAACCTGCCTGGGATGTTATGGCATCGGAAAAATGAATTAAAATGGCCAATGACTTCTTGAACTCCTCAAAGCACTTATGTATTAGGGCTGTGCAAAGCTTTGGTAGCTGATTTGATTCAGAGGAGATTCGTCCTGATTCGGTGGCCAAATCTCCAAATACAAATCAAATCAGGAGACCCATTAAAAGGGCTGAATCAAATCAGAAGCCTCCAAATTTATTCAGAGGAGAATCAGAAAATATTTGGAGATTCAGAAGACAGGAACAGAAACTGAGAAAAGGGATGGGAAAGACTGCTCTGACATTGATATCTGTAGCTGGCCAGTGACTGTGCTCTTTTCCTTAGTTCCCTTCCAATTGCAGTACACTGGGGGAGGGACATAGACAGAACATATAAGTCTGTCTATGAAGTGATCTTGTGAGCTGTCTGTCTCTGGGACCAGCAGCATCTGAAAGGCTCTGGCTTGCTATCTAGTCTCTTGGTAGCCAGCTAGTCTCTCCTTCTGTGGTTTCCCTGACAGCGTGTCATCATTGTGCAGGAAGGCACAACATGTATTACAGACACACACACATTTTGCAGCATACCAAACATTATGAAGCACACTGGAAAGGCAGGTCTCCTGGCAGAGGAAGGAGAGGGGGCAGAGGGAGAGCTGCAAGTCCTCCCATCCCCCCAAAAGCATATTTCCTGGCAGCGATGAGTCTTCTGCTGCTAGTGGGAGCAAGGAGGTGGGACCAGTGTCTGCATCTGCACCACCTGCACTAACATCAGTAATCAGCACCAGCATGCATTAACTTCAGTAATAACTACCAGCATGACATTCTCCACCCCAATTTCAGTTCCCAGCATGAGCCTTCCAGTGCCAGAGGAGGAGCCAGATATGAAAGCAGTGGAGCCAAGTGCCACAGCTAACGAAATTCTGAGAAAGAAAGGTAAATCTTAGTTTGTGCTCTACATCCCACAAAGTTCCCCTACAGGCAGGTCTCCTCTGGAAGGTACTTTGGAGTAGGTTGTGAGGGCAGGTGGCTTAGCTTCTCCTGTTGTTGTGCCTCTGCCTGGTGAGGAGGGGCATAAGGCAGGATCCCCACCATCAACCAAGAAGTGGGAGGTAGTGTAGTCTGAGATCACTTTGAGGTGGCAGATGATCCCAGGTATGCTACCTGCCAGCACTGTCAAAAGCAGATCAGCTGGGGCAAGGACATGAAACATGTCACCACCATATCAATGCTGCTGCATCTCAGGAGGCAGCACCCCCTTGCCCTTGTTCTTCTTCAGCCTGGCACCAGTGGGAGCATCCCCAAAAAGAAGTTCCCCTCTTGCTCCAAAACCCTCATGCCCCAGTAGCAGAGGCATGCCACCCTTTACCAGTGGGGCAAAGGCAGAGACAAAGGGGAGTGAGTGTATTCCCAAGGCAAGCAAAGTCACGCGGAGCATTGGGGAGATGCTTGTTTGGATGGACAGCCCTTCTCCTTTGTTGAGCATCCAGGGTTCAGGTGGTTCATGACACTCATGGCCTCTTCCTACCAAGTGCCCGCATGAACCACCTTCAGCAGGATGGCAGTGCCCTCCCTGTATGAGGCATGCAGGGAGTACTTGAGGGAGGAGATGTGGAAGGTAGTTTCACACTTCACCTCAGACATCTGGAGTTACCAAGGTGGAGATCATGCCTATCATTCCCTCACATGGCACTGGTGTGATCAATCATGGCATCAGTGAGCTCTCCTTCAAGTGGAGGTGATGGATAGGTCCCACACAACAAGTGAGCTCACCCTGCCCAATTGAACCACCCCTGCATCATGAGATTCATGACCACCAACAATGGGGCCAATATAGTCAAGGTGGTTCATGATGCCAATATCAGAAGAGATGCTACCATTTGTTGAAGCCAATAATACAGCCTACCTGAAACACAACCAGTATTCAGTAGGGTGTTCCAAGGCTAATCTGAAGCATGCTAGGGCAATGCTACAGAAAACAGCCAGATGCTGCTCAAACCAGTACTAGTCTAACCTATGTCAAGAGATATAGTTTGCCTCAGACATAGAAATCTGCAAGTTATGTGGGATGGCCTGAAGAAAGCACTTGGCCTAACTGTGACTAAAGTTGCCTCCCTCAAGTCTCAAGATGGCAGACTAAAAACCACTGACAAGAACAAGCAGATATCACATGGGGTCTAACATTACTTAGAGCTTTATTCCCATGAAACAGACATCTCAAAAGAGACACTGGATCAACTTCTGACTCTACGTGCAATGGTACAGCTAGACAAAGAACCTATAGCTGAATAACTTAGGAAGGACATAATCTTTCTAGCAATAGAAAAGCACCAGGGGAGTATGGCATCTTAGCTGAGGTTCTCAAGTGTGGAAAGGCTAGCTTGCTACCACATCTTCATCACTTCCTAGTATGCTGCTGGAATGAAGGTCAAGTACCCCAGGACATGCATGGCACTAGCATTGCTGTCTATAAGAACATGGGAGACAAGGGTGACTGCGACAACTATAGGGGCATTTCTCTCCTCGGTGCCACAGGCAAGGCTTCTGCTAGAGTCATTTTGAGATGCCTGCAACAATTTCTTCACTGTGTCTACCCAGAATCATAGTGTGGATTCAGAGCAGGGAGATCAACAGTGGACATGATGTTCTCCTTACACCAACTGCAAGAAAAATGAAGAGAACTAAATAAGCCACTGTACGTAGCATTTGTTGACCTGATAAAAGCCTTCAGCAGAGCAATTTTGTTCAAGGTCCTGGTAAAGACTGGATGATCCCCAGCATGATATGCTCCTTTCATGAAAACATGCAGGCCACAGTTCAGTTGGATGGATCAGTCTCTGCAAGTTTGAGATGAAGAGAGTGTAGACTGAAACAGGGTTGTGTTCTGGCACCCACACTCTTTGGGATATTCTTTTCTATGCTGCTGCACTATGCTTTTGATTGCTTGGAGGGAGGCAGGATCAGGGGGAAAACTCTACAAACTATCATATCTTAAGGCCAAGACAAAAAGTGAGGCACATACTTACTAGGGAGCTTCTTTTTGCTGGTGATACTGTACTCACCACCCATGAGAAAGGCAAACGAGAAATACTCATGAATCACCTCCCCCATGCTTGCAGGATATTTTACCTGGCCATCAGCATCAAGAAGACTGTGGTCCCAGAACAGGAGGTCTGCCAGTCACTATTTATCAGTCTTGATAACATACCTCTCGAACCTGTGAACATGCTCTGCTACCATGGATCCACAGTGAGCAACAACCTATCGCTGGATGAAGAGCTAACATTTGCTCATTGGAAAAAGCAGCTGAAACTTTGAGTAAGCTCCCCATATGAGTCTGAAACAATGTAAAACTCACAATCAGAACTAAGCTGCTTTTGTACAAAGCCTACATCCTCAGTGTCCTTATGTGTAGCAGTGGGAGATGGTCAACATATGTGTATTAAGAAGAGTAGATGAAAAGCTTCCACCTACAGTGTTTACCATGCATCCTTGACATCATGTAGCAAGGCAGAATCATGGACACAGAGGCTATCACCAAAGTCAAATTTCCAACCATCAATGCACTATTCAAACTGCAGCATCTAAGCCAACTTGGCCATCTTCATAGGATGGAATATGGCAGCATCCGAAAGGACCGCAATCCAGCTTCTCAGCCAGAAGGTTTTAAGGTTTCTTTTCTTGTTTACTTGTACTTGATTTGAAATTTGTTTTTGTTTTTTACTTTTGGTCTAGCCTCACACGCCAAATGAGGCAGGCAGACCATGGCAGGTCAGCACCTTACTATCTGGGGGCTTCCCAGCTTAAGGTGATGCTCCCAAATGACTGGCTTTTTACTGTACCATCTATATGGGCAAATTACAGGTGGGGAGAGAAAAATAAGGTGCCCAAAATTGTGCTTCAAAGATGTTGGCAAGCAGAATATGAAGGCTTTTAGAATTGACTCAAACCTTTGGGAGGCCATACTAAGAGACAGGACAGAGTGGTCCTCCCTTCTGAATCATGGAGTCCAATATCATGACAAGAAATGGTCACTCAACTTATTCCAAAAACTTGACCAAATGAAACAGCCTGTCAGTACAGGCTGTTTCCCTAATGCCATGTACTCCTGTGATGGCTGTGGCAGGAACTGCAAGTCTAACATTGGTCTTCACAGCCACAAGAGAAAAATGCACTGCTACTTAGTAGAATAGCTGGAATATCTACCATCACTGCTGATGAATGTGTGTCAGAAAACTCTATGATGACTGTTACTGCAGATACAGATAGTATAAGATGATTTTTACTATATAACTTTTAAATATTTTTTTAACTAAAAACCAATTTAGATATTTCACTTACTACTGTGTCATGACCTCTGAAATATCTTGATTTTTTAATGGTACCACTATAAATTTATTTTTTCCTTAATATTTCATCTTTGCCTGATACACAGAAGTGAACAGAGTCCACATTCGTTTCTTCTCATGTCAAATACTTAAAACTTGGTGTCCTTGATTTTTTATAGTTTTAGGGTAAAAAAACAGGAGACTGTACACAAAACTTGCTCAATCATGCACATATACTACTCTAAAAGCACCTTATAACAGTAATCCCTACCTTCAAAGATGAGGACTTGTTACCACCAGCTGAAATGTAGTCAGATACAGAGGATAGTTTAAATAGCATCATACCTGTGATATATGTGATGTATTTATTGGACTATAAACCAGATTAGGAAGTTGCCTGATGTTGCTTGAATTACGATATAAGCTAATATGAACTGGGTATAATGATGATAATATGGAGACTTCCTTTCTATACAAAGAACAAACCCTTTAATCTATTTATTTCCTTACCATGTTCTTTCCTGGGATGTTCCAAGAGAATACATATGATATACGGGAAACACCATATTCATGCTTACAGAATGTAGATAGATATACATAACACTCTACCTCAGTGACAGTACTTATAATATATCCTTTGGTTATTTCAATGACCCTTCTTTAGTTTTAGAGTTAGAGATATACTCTGGATGTATATATCTCCTGTTCTCTACCACATAACATATGATAGCAATATTCACCAGGTACAGTACTTAACAATTCATTTTCCTTTTTGCAGCATGATGGAAGTAACTGTATAATCAACTATACAAACATATAATTACATTCTATTATCTGCAATTAGGTAGCAAGAACATTTTAACAGCTCAATTTAAACTTGATTAAACAGCAATTTTAAAATACCAATAACATAAAAAAAAGTTGATTTGCATTCTTGAAAGAACAAAACTGGCCTTAAAGTTGTTTGTTTCTTTTTAACTATTATTAGAAATTTGATTTTTAGATAGGCCGATTAAATACCAAAACCACAGTTTAAAACTTGCAGTGAGCTTTGTAGACACATATGGGGTCTGGCTTCCTGGATTTCATTACCAGATCAGGGCCAAAGATGGACAAACTCAGGTAGCTTTGAGATACAGCCTCTCAAAAAGTATTATAAGCTTTCACAATTCATTTTCACAGATCCACTATCTAAAAAACAGATTTTTCCCCATTAAATTTAAATGTGACTACCAAAGAAATATATTGGAGACAGCTAAACCTATATATATTTAAATGAAAGGTATTTTATTAAAGTATTTCTGGTATGAAGGGTAGTAGTATCATTCATAACAAAATAAACCATGCTACAAATTTACCGAGTCACTATTATTACATGATATAGATGACTTGTGGAAAAGTAAAACAATTTTATCTGAAATAACTCAGTTTTACATTTTGCAGGATTCCAAAAGAAAAAAAAAATTATCATATAAAGAACTGGTCAAAAAATTTTGCCACTCAAAGGTAAAGAAAAACTAAGTAAGCCTTTAAAACTAACTACATTCTCAGTTAACAGGATGTATGTTTACAGGTGCCTATCATTAAATGAACTTTGGATGATATATAAATTGAGCAACTAGATTGTGCACTAGCTTATCTAAAATGGGAAAGGACTCTTATATTTACAGCAAAAACTGACCAGTCAAAGGCAGAGTGAAGACAGGCATATACTCAACTCAATAAAATTTATCTTTGTAAAAAAATAAAAGCCTTCTTTGCTAGTTAGATAAAATCAAACTTCATCAGATGCTGCCAAAATGGCCACTTTTAGGTTTTCAGCTGTGTTTATGGGTCAGAATTAAAGGTCCAGCTCTTGAAACATATGATGGGAGTTGGAGAAATGTAAGAGGACTGTCCGTTACAAAAGCAGGCCAACAGGGTTTATGCAATACATAACTAATGGCCCTGGCAGATGTCGCTTTATCAAGCAACAGGCAATATTACTCATTAGAAACTGTCATGCCATATATCTTGAGTCTCGTTCAAAGGACAAGTTACCCAGAAGGCACAAAGGTATCTTGGGAACTTGTTCTGTTAGTGCTCACCAGCAAGAGGAGCTGGAAAGCTGCTGGCAGGGGCTGAAAATTCCTCTCTGGAGCTGTGTTGAGAATGAGAAGTCAGTCAGGCTCCTCCTGTGTGAAAAAGCTGCTCTCAACCCTTGTGCAGATGGGGTAGACCTGTGTAAAAGTGTGGGAGGACAGGGTGGGACAGAAGTGGTAGGGCTCAAACTCTCCAGGGACCTTATGACGTGCTTTTGTGTATATGCTTGTCCTGCCCACAGATTCTGAACAAAATTCCTCCTCCATCTCTGGGACACATACAGCAAGTCACTTGAGTGTTTGTCTACACCCTGGGTTTCACAGAGGTGCTAATGGCTTCTTAAAGAAGCAGCCTTGAAGGCAGGTTGAAGACAGCCAGGAGGCTCAATGAGTTTTGACATCTCCTGCTACCGCACCCTGTGGTAGCAGTTAAGAATGAGTCTCCTTACATTAAGGAGAAGGGGAGGGGGAGGGGTCAAGTAAGTGAGCAAGCAAGCAAGGGTGCGCACACAAGCAATCTACCCTGGGATACTGGAGGACCTGGATAAATACTGTCATCCTACATGTACCATGCCACACATTCAAATTAAAGCTTGATAGAAACTAGCTATAAAGATGGTCTACATTTTTCAAGTAACATGTTTGTAATTCATTGGTCATTTTTGACTCAGTGGCCCTTTTACTGTGTGACAATTACTTTGCACATGTAGCATGTCTAATTTTATTGTGCAATTAAATAATTAATTGCACAATAAGTATAACATGCGCCAGGGGCCTTTAGCTACACATATGCCCTTAAACCCTGTGGTCTGTGCAGCATGCTGTTCAGAATGTTCAGCATAGCCTCTGCTAAGGCTTTGAAAGGTACTTATAGCCAAAATACTGAATGCACAAAACCTTATGCTAGAGAATAATCTAGGGCAAGTATGTATAAACTTGCACAATCTTAACGTCTCGTGTTGCTTTTTGACCTAATCTAGTTTGCCTATCTTTTTCCATGTATTTATCTTGAAATGAACATTAGGTACTTCGCAATCTGCTTATATTCAAAACATGTCACCATTCCTCAGATTCTTAGTGGTATAATGGCAACATCAGGATGCATCAGCATTCCATTAGATTAAGCCTCAGGTGCTGCATCTTCACAAGATGCATTAATGTGCATTAGCCTAAGTTAATACTCATTACAGATGCATATTTACATGTGTGCATCCTTAATGAACATTAACTTAGGATAATCATGTCTAAATTTGATATCTGAAAATGCAGATATCAAATTTAGGCACAATTAGTTAATGCGTATTAATGCGTGAGTAGACATGACCTGGCACTAATTTTAGTTCCAGGTCTCCTGTGCTGCTAGGGTCTGGCCTGAACCCATTCCCAGGTAACAGCCAGGGGCTGGGGTGCTGGGCACTTTCCCCATGGCCCTGCCCCCCTAACCCCACCACATGCCCCCCACTCTCAGCTTGAAGACCTAAAATATTCTAAATAGTTTTCCCCTTGTATAGAGTTCCCCCCTTGTATATAGTTTTCCCTTCGTAAATGGGGGGTTTTTGTTGGTGGGTGACGAGGGTGGTGGAAAGACTCTGTTGGCTGAGAGGAGGAGGGGGTTCTGTTTGTTCAGAGGGGAAGGGAGAAGGGTTGGGGTTGGATGTTGTGTGGGTAATAAAGGTTTTTTTTTTCACCCATATGCATGTACTGAGAGTAGTGCTGTGTGTGGTCCAGGGGTAAGGGGGGTGTACATGGTGGGGCAGGCAGGCTAGAGCTGGAAGTACAGGAGAAAGGGGTTGGGCAGGGCCTCCTGCAGCCAGGGCCTTAGCCCCTGTTGGTGGGTGCATGGCTGTGTTGGGGCCTGGGTGGAGTGGGGCCTGCTGGGATTAGCAGGGCCAGCACCATGGACAGCAGGTGACTGGTTGTCACTGGCTGGGGCCGGGCTTGAGCAGCAAGGTGCTGGGCATCACTGACAGGGGAAGGGGCAAGGCAGTCCTGACACAGGGAGGCAGGGTGGGCAAGAAGGGAGCTGCTGTGTGGTGTCCCTGTGCTGGGTACATGGTTTCTGGGCAGGGAAGGGGCTGGCCAGGGATTAGACTTTTCCAGATGGCTGCCAGGTGCTGGCAACTGGGTCTGGCTTCAACACTGCTGGCAGACAAGTGGCCAGAGTCTGGAGCTCCTCTCAGTGGCCACAGAGGTACGTGTCAGGGTTGCAGGGACTTGGGATTAAATTTAGTGCCAAATCTCTGCATTTGTAGACACCTGCCAAAAATCATTTAATGCGTATTAGTCCAACGCACATTAAATGTAGTCATGTTTAAATGCATGTGTAGATATGCCCAAATAGTCCTAATATTGTTATATCAATTTGGAAGCAGATTGCTTGCTTTTTCCTGGTTTTTAGCATACTGGTTTTTCAGTGGTTGCTTCATGGTGTTGTAGGCTTACAAGAATTTGTATAATCTTTTAATTCAGCATTCTAACTTAAATTTTCACTTCATGCAAATACCCAGTATATTTATATACTAGCAATGATGTATGGTAACACATGCCCTATGTGGAAAACAAACATTCTTAGCATATAAGACTATTAGCATCTGCTTCTCATATGTATTTGAAAATTATATGGCTTTTTTGTAAGAAACAATGGAACTAAGCATTATTAAATTTTAAAATAACCACTATCTCCTAGAATTGCGACATTAAAAACCAAAAATAAAAAACAAAACCCTATAAACGGCAGCATTCTGATTGGGGCATTAGTATGCAAAATACATCAAGTTTTACTGGAGATGCCATTTATTCACCAGTTTTCCTCCTGTACTAAGATTTGCTTGACTACTGCATTGTTACACTTCTTAGAAACCAATCACTGAATAGAGCAGGAATAAGTCATTGTAACAGTAGACCCATCTTACTCATTACAAGCTGTGTCTACACGTTCATTTAAGTGTGACTAAATATAATGTGCATTAGGACTTGGTACTAAAGTTAGTTGCAGGTCCCCGGGAGGCAGAAGGTAGACCACGGTCTCCCTCCAGGCCAAAGGGAGACTCTGGGACCTCTCACTCTGTCCAGTCGGGGCATGGACCAAGGTGGTCAAGGGCCCTAAGGCCCACCACCCCAGGGCCCCTGCCGCGCCAGAGCTTAGCAACAGGTATACACCTCTTACTGCTCCAGCATCCTTCTGCAGGCAACACAGGCTCAACTACAGCTACCGCCCCCGCTCTCCCCAAGACAAAACATAAGGTGTTTGTCATAAGACACTCCATCCTGAGGGGGACTTAAGGGGTAATCTGCCACCCTGACCCCTTAGCCTAGGAAGTCTGCTGCTTTCCAGGGGCCCACATCGAAGACATTGCGGAGAAGATCCCTAAGCTCCTCCAGCTCACAGAATACTATCCCATGCTTCTTATTCATGTGGGCACCAATGACATGGCTCGGAGTGCTCCCAGCCAGGTTGTGAGGTGCTACAGGGATTTGGGAGTGGGGGTAAAGGGTCTGGAGGCACAGGTAGTGTTCTTGTCGATCCTCCCAGTCTTGGGCTATGGGCTGAGGAGGGAGAAGAGGATCCACGCGGTGAACCAAAAACTGCGGCGCTCATGTCATTGGGAAGGTTTTGGCTTCTATGACCACAGTCCACTCTTTGGCAAGAAAGGCATGCTGGGAAGAGATGGCCTCCACCTCTCTCCCCTGGGGAGGAGGCTCTTCTCAGCCAAACTGGCTGATGTGTTCCACCAGGCTTTAGACTAAGCATGCTGGGGGATGGGGGGACTACTGCCACTGCTGGCCCACTGAACAACCCTTGAAAAGCCAGCAGACCAAGGCACATAAGGGAGCCCACCCCTGCCCCAGCCCAGTGGCAATCTGTGGGCAAGGCAAGAGCCCCCAAGGGGACACTTGCCTGCCTGTACACAAATGCCAG
>NW_017728886.1:130778960-130816187 GCF_001723895.1 Crocodylus porosus | reverse complement strand
CTGCTCAACCTGGTACTAGCTACTGGGGATGACCTAATAGGCGACCTAGTGATCGATGGGAAGCCTGGTGACAGCGAGCATGAAGGGATGGCAAGGTTGAATGGGCATAAACTACCGCAAGACCATTTCAAGCTGTACGTAAGGAAGAATTTCTTTACTGTCCGAGTCCCCAAGGTCTGGAACAGCCTGCCATCGAAGGTGGTTCAAGCACCTACATTGAACACGTTCAAGAACAAATTGGATGCTTATCTTGCTCGGATCCTATGACCCCAGCTGACTTCCTGCCCCTCGGGTGGGGGGCTAGACTCGATGATCTTCCAAGGTCATTTCCAGCCCTAATGGCTATGAAATCTATGAAATCCTTTGCTGCCATTTTGAAGCATGGGGATACTGATACATGAGATGTAGGAGGTTGCTAGAGCACAGTAATTGCCATGCTCCTGCAGACTTAATTAATCAATCTGGCACACTGTAATCACAGCACAGCAGAGCAGCCTGTGTGCTCATGTACCTCATGTACAGGCACTCACTGGTATTTTCTATCAGCTAGACCCAAACATTTCCCTGCTTGTACTGATTACTATTAATCCAATTAATAAGGTGCCTAATTACCTTCCTGCATTGCATAGGGAACATTAGTGCTTTATAAGTATCTAATAACTCTGCCAGTCCAACAGGGATCTTAAAACAAAGTCTAGATCTTTGTTGTCTTTACACAACCAAGAAGATTATTTGAACAGAATTTAGTTACTGCTTCTGTTGATTGTATTTTTTGAGCTGCAGTACAAATATGGTTAACATTCAGGAACACTGGTTAGTCATTAAGATGCTAGAACTTGTAATAGGAATTCCAAATAATAAGAAAATGTCATTTTTATTATTACTGTATAAATTGGTGCACTTTGTCCATGTAGAACCACCAGAAATAAAACTTGAGAGCAGTCTTGAATACTACACTGTTCTCTTCTCTCTCTTTCATCACCTTAAGTAAAACAGACTTTTTCTAATACCAGTGTACCTAAACTGGCTGTCCCATGTTTTTACTTACGGTTCTGTTTCAATATAAAAGACCAAGATGCTTCTTTCAGGCAGGGACAGTCAGCCATGCTAGTACCATAAGCATCTAGTTCAGGGGTTGCCAGCCTGCAAAGCATGTGCTACAAGTGGCACAGGCCATTTGAGTGTGTGGCACAGGGAGGATCAGGGAAAAGACAAGTAGCGCAGTGGTGAATACAGCAGGATGCAGAAAACAGTGTTGTAGATGGGGTAGGGAGCACAAGGGAGGAAGCAGAATGCAAAGTAGCAAATCTGGCAGCAGAAGGGGATTGGAGTGGCATTCGAGGAAGGTGCAAGATTTCTTGGTGGAACACCTTCCAAAAACACTAGCCTCCACTGGTTTAGTTATTACTTATTTTGAGACAGATACTAAAGGAAAATAGAGAAATAAGACTCTTAAAGATTACATATGAAAAACTAGGAAAGGTATTGAGAGTTTTGAATATGCAAGTTCTATATAAATTTAGCACAACTTCAGTTGTGCTACATCTGTGCAACAAAGGGGGCAATTTTACCTCATAAGAAAATTCACTTTCTTATACTCGTTTGGATAATGTGACAGTCAGTCAGTTGGGGCCTTTTTGGTATTGGACTGTCCTTTTTAAGGTTACACAATGCAGAAGACTACTATGTAAGATCAGCTTCAAGAAGCCAAGACATTCCTTGGATTTGTGGCCTTTCTCTGCTTTTGTAACTCACCTTACCTGAAACAAGAGCCTCCAGCTGTTGCAGAATCAGCACAGATCATCTTCAGCATCTTGTCCTGGAGCTCACATCACTATGCACACTACTTATAAACTAGAATTTAAATTAAAATCATTCATCATAAAAATCTGTAACTTCTTAGGTATCTGCTACCTATGTAACCACAATTATATAATTATCAAAATTGAATCCAGTGGGCAAAGACCATATAGACCATTTGTCTGGTCCACATTGAACATTAGACTTAAAACATCTTTTTAAAATAATCAAGCCAGCATTGTCAACTTGAAGTATTCAAAAATCATGATTCAGGCCTTAACAAGTCATAAGATTAAAATACATTTTAGATTTATCTGCCCTCTAGCTTTTGAGCCTTTGGAGTTCAAATTTTCCAGTTGCCTGTGCAACTGTGAAGTTTGCATACTTCAGCTGTGAAGTTTGCATACTTTTCTTTTAATGAAAACTGGAGCATCATGTATGAGCATGACTCTAATAGTTGGGAATTCAATAAATCACTCCAAATATTGTGAAATTCATAATAACAGAGTTGGCAACACTACAAAGCTGACCACCTTCCAGATAGAGCCCTGCAAGACTTATCTTTTCTTGTCATGGTGTTCCCACAACATTCACTTCATGTTATCAGTAAGAATAAAAATATAAAAATCCTGTCCTAAGTTAGGTACATAGAATCAAAACCTATATTTGGATTGCTTTTTAAAAACTCTCAAAGCATTTGAATGTTATAACTAGGTTCACATTATACATACAAAAGATAAGGGCCTGTGGAAAAACTACTAGGCACAAAGGCTAAGGATAGACGGTCAAAAAGCCTGATACTGAATTGACTTGATAACCTTTGCAGGTTTGTCTAACCTGGCTAGACTAAATCACTTTGTAACTGTACAGACATCCCAGAAATGCCAATAAATGTTTGCAGTTGCTAAGGCTAGAAGCTGGGGGGTGCTACAACAGCCTTCACTTCCCTTCCACAGGGCTGAGCTGGGGGGAGGGGGCGGCATGGCCAGGATGCTCTGATTAGCCCAGTGTGGAATTGAGAACAGTGTTTATCACCCCATTAAGAAAACAAGAGAGGGACATTACCAGCTACCTGTTGATTCTACCTGTTGTTTCTACCTCTTGATCCATAGACCATAGCCAGCATGTGGTCTGCTAGCTAATACGTAAACACTTCTCCACAAGGCAGAGGGGAAGTGGAAATTCCTGCTCATCAGGGAGTGCTGAGGGGGATGATGAGAGTTGCAGCCAGGGAGCAGAGGGGAGGGACCATCCCTGCTGTGGAGCAGAGAGCCCGACCCAGCCCAGAGAGCATGCTGGGATGCTGAGGGAGTCTGATTAAACCAGAAAGGGGTCTTTGACAGGCATTGTATAAACCAGTTTGACCCAAAACAGTTAAGTCTGATACTACATTCAACCAGGTTTATCTCAAACTGGTTTCAGCCATTTTCAAACTGGTTTATGTGCACTGAACATCTGTTCTGTTACAAGTTTAAATCAGTTTCTGATCACTTAAAGCAATTTATATGCAATGTCTCTCCCTAGTAAAAGTAGCACTGCCTAAAATTGCTGTAGTGTATGGAAATAAACAGGACTTCAGCAATTTTCCAATCGTGATAATGACACTTAAAGTTACACATATCCCTTAGCATGGAGAATGGGTGGTTGTTTTGGGGCTCAGCAAGGAAAATGGGATGGCAATGATCTCAAAAACTACAGGTACTTCTTCAAAGCTGTTACCCCAAAATAGCTCCTTCATCTGGGTGAAATACCAGTCCCAACCTCAGAGTCAAAAACATGTTCTTCTTAATACTCTAAATACTATTTGGGGTTTGTGGCTGAACAGCTCCAACACAGCTGAAACCAATGGATGATTTCTTCTCCTCATAAGCCCAGTAGGTCCCTCTGGCCTTGGAGTACCATACACACTGGGCCTGCAATCCTAGGGTCCTTGTACGTTTGTTGAAATTTCCCTATTTAGTGGTTTAATTGCCCTTTTTAGCAATTTAGTTGTGTTACAGTGTACACATTCGATGGCATATTGCGATTAAATTTTTTAACAGTCTACACCTTCAGTGGTATATTTCAGTTTAACAGGTTTTTTTACATCACAAAGTAAAACACATCTGATGTATTTTAGTTTGCTATGTAACAAATCACAGCAATATTCATAAGATGTACAAGGCATCCTGACATCACTGAGACCTTCAGCCAGACAGAGCCCATGGCCCCGGACTGTGAGGGCTCCATAGCATGGCTGCTGAGAACTGAGCATGGGGGCACCCCCACTTGGGAGGTGTGCTTCCTGGTGGAGCCTTTGGAGGACCAGATGTGGGACCTCAAGGAGGAGATACCTCAGCTACCCACCATCAAGGCCCATGAAGACTTCATTGATGGCTGCTGTCAGACGCTTCTCCAGAAGAAAAAAGAAAAAGACAGAGATGGGGCTAACATGATGGCTAACCAAGTAGACCCACCCAGAGCAACCTGGAAGACAGTCACCTCATGCTCCAGGAAATGCAGAACCAGGGCTGCTCCTCCCCTGGCCCTGCACAAAAGGTATGCTCCCCTCCCCATACATGAGGAGGCTCCAATAGTGACACTCCAGGAAGAGGAATGTAAGCATCTTGCTACCACCCCCCAACAGGATACACAAGGTGGTAGGTGGGGGGGGACTCCCTCCTGTGGGGCACTGAGGGACCCATCTGCCATCCGGACCCCCTAGCCTATGAGGCCTGCTGCCTCCCAGGGGCTTGCATCCAAGGTGTAGCAGAGAATCTCCAGGCTTGTCCAGCCCTCTGACTACTATCCCATTCTCATCCATGTGGGAACTAATGAAATGGCCAGGAGTAATCCAGACTGGGTCATGAGCAGCTACAGGGCTCTGGGGGCTGGGCTCAAGGGGTTGAGGGTCCAGGTAGCCTTTTCTTCTGTGCTTCCTGTTTCAGGCTATGGTCCCAGAAGGGAAGGATGCAAAAAGGAAGTGAACTGGCAACTCCGATGCTGGTGCCACCAAGAAGGCTTCGGATTCTTTAACCATGACATGCACTTCAGGGAGAAACGACTCCTGGGAAGGGATGGCATCCACCTCATGAGGAAAGGTAAGTCCCTGTTCATGGCCAGGATGGCTGATCTTCTGGACAGGGCTTTAAACTAAGATTGTGGGGGGATGGTGATTCACCAATTCATACATATCCAGGGACCAGCATACACATAAGCCCTGTAGATAGGACACTGGTAGAGACACTCTTGCAGGAGCTAAGGGAATAGTTCTCCATCAGTGGGACAGGAAGATGAGGGCCTCAGGTGCCTATATACTGATGCCAGAAACATGAGGCACAAGCAGGAGGAGCTACCCCCCCTACTCTCCATTGTACATTATGATCAGTGTTCTCTCTAAGCTGAGTGGTGTGCACAGCCATGCAAGTGTGCCTGGCAGCACTTGAGCAGCCCTGTATGGCCATGTACACCACACAGCTCTGAGGGAACACATTATGATCTAGTAGGGATTATAGAGACCTGGTGAGACTCCTCATATGACTCCAGTGTAGCTATAGAGGGCTACATCCTGCATAGAAGGGACCAGGTGGGGAAGAAAGGTGGAGGCATTGCTTACTATGTGAAAGAGAAGTACACCTACTTGGAGGGCAACATCAGCTCCAAAAATGGACAGCTTGAAACTCTCTGGGTCAAGTTGCAGGAGGGGCATGACAACAGAGAACTAACTGTAGGTGTATACTACAAACTACCAAACCAGTGGGAAGAACTCGATCTAGAGTTCACCTGTGAATTAACTGAGGCTACACATGCACGTGACATGGTTGTCATGGGCAATTTTAATTATCCAGACATCTCCTGGGAGGAACACTCAGCCAAGTTGAATCAGTCATGATCCTTCCTGACCTGTGTTGAGGAGCTCTTCCCAACTCAGGAAGTGCATGGGCCAAGCACAGGTGATGCTCTGCTAGACTTTGTCCCGGCCAAAGGAGATGACCTGGTGACTGACTTGAATATATAGAGGGAAGTCTGGGTGACAGTGACCATGAAACCATCATGCTTACTGTCCAATGTAAGGCAGACAAATTGGATAGCAGAATTGAAGTCTTGGACTTCAAAAATGCAAATTTCAACAAGCTTAGGTCACTGTTAGGGCAAGTGCTGCAGGACCAGGGACCATAGGTGAAGGGTATGGATGAAGAGTGGTTGTTACTTAAGGACACAATCCTTGACGCACAAAGGAACTCCATTCCCATGTGGAGAAAAGGTAGCAGAAGGGCTGGGAAACCCTCTTGGCTAAACAGGGAAATCACAGTCCTCTTGAGAAAGAAAAAAAAGGCTTATAAACAATGGAAGCTCGGGGTGGGCCCCAAGGAAGACTATTTCATGACGGCCCACATCTGCAGGGAACAGATAAGACAGGCTAAAGCAGCAACCGAACTTCAATTAGCAACAGGAATCAAGGACAACAAGAAGTCCTTCTTTAGGTACATAGGGAACAGAAGGAAAATAAATGGGAGTGTGGGGCCATTGCTGAACAACTCAGGAGAGCTGGTTACTGGTACCCAGGAGAAAGCTAAACTCCTGAATGACTATTTCACCTCAGTCTTTCACTGGACAAAGGCAAAAACCACGCCAGGTAAAGTAGTGGATAAGTATGGTAGGAATAATCACCTTCCTACTATTGCCATAGGATTGGTGTATGACCAATTTAAAAACATAGACGTATACAAGTCAGTGGGACAGGGTGATTGTCATCCAAAGGTGCTGAAGGAGCTGTCCAAAGTCATTGCGGAACTCCTGGCAAAACTCTTCCACAACTTGTGGCACTCTGGCCCTCTTCCAGTCCTCAGGGACTTCTCCAGTGTTGTGCCCATCTACAAGAAGGGTGGAGGGGAGGACCCAGGTAACTACAGGCCAATCAGCCTAACTTCCATCCTAGGGAAAACCCTAGAAAAGTTCAACAAGGAGTCGATCTGCAATAATCTTGCAGAAGGTGAGATTCTGAATGAAAGCCAATATGGCTTTGTCATGTGCAGGTCTTGCCTTACCAACCTCATCTCCTTCTATAACCAGGAAACTCGCCATGTGAACATGAGATAGCGGGTTGACATTGTATACCTTGACTTTTGAGAGGCCTTTGATCAAGTGTCCCACAATGTCCTTGCAAGAAAATTGGAGGATTGTGGGTTTAACGCCAAGACAGTCAGGTGGGTGAGAAACTGGCTGCAGGATAGAATCCAGAGAGCTGTAGTGAACAGATATGTGTCATCCTGGTGAGAAGCGGGCAGCAGTGTCCCACAGGGTGTTGGTGCTTGGTCCAGTATTTTTTAACCTCTATATTAATGATTTGGATGTGGGGGTGAAGAGCTCACTGGCCATGTTTGCAAATGGCACCAAGTTATGGGGGAGTATGGTCATGCTTGAGGATAGGCTACAGATACCGGTGGACCTAGACAGGCCAGCAACTTGGTTGGAGTGGAACCTGATGAAGTTCAACATCAAGAAATGTAAAGTGCTCCACCTGGGGTTGAACAACCCCCAACACACCTACAGGTTCATGGTACCAAACTGACTAGCACCACACATGAAAGGGACCTGAGGGTAATAATAGACCACAGTATGAATATGAGTTGGCAGTGCAATACTGTAGCCAGTAGGGCAAATACTCTGGCATGAATCAATCAATGTATCTCCAGCAAAACCAAGGAGGTGATTCTTCCACTCTACTCAGCACTGGTGAGACCACAGCTGGAGTACTATGTCCAGTTCTGGGCACCACACTTTAAAAGGGATGTAGACAAGCTTGAGAGAGTCCAAAGAAGAGCCACCCATATCTTCAGAGTCTTACATGGCAAGCCATATGAGGAAATACTGAGGGATCTGGGACTCTTCAGCCTAAGGAAAAGAAGGCTGAGAGGGGACCTGGTAGCAAAGGAAAAACCAGGAGTAATGGCACCAAACTCCTGGAAGATCAATTCAGGCTGAACATTAGGAAAAACCTCTTCACAGTCAGGGTATTCAGACTGTGGAATAAGCTCCTCCAGAGGTGGTGCAATCGCCTACCCTGGAAATCTTCAAGAGGAGACTAGACAGTCACTGTGCTAGGGTCACCTGAGCCCCAGTTATCTTTCCTGCTTGGTGAAGGGGGCTGGATCTAATGATCTTCTGAGGTCCCTTCTGGCATTACAATCTATGGATCTATGAATCTAAGGGCCATACATCCAGAGATGGCAGTGGGGACAATGCATGGGTGCTAGAAGGTGTGTTTAGGGAAGCTTGGGCTTGGGGGGCTTCCAGTGCCCTGTGCAGCATCCCTGCTGCTGTCTCTGGCTACCAGCACACCCAGATGCCCTCCTACCACCTTCCCACACTGCTTCAGGCTCAGGTCTGCTCATTTCTGGGTGGTCCCAGGTGGCAGGAAGGTGACAGGGATGCTGCACAGGGTGCTGAAAGCCCACCAACCCATAGCTTCACTGATCACATCTGAGCTTCCAGTCCCTTGTGCACCATTAGATTCAGCAGGTGCTACATCCAAGCTGGGACAGCACCTGTGCAGCTAACAGCCCAACCCAGAAGTCCCAGATGGGGCTGCTGCCACCATTCAGGGAAGCACTGGGATCCCCACAGCTCTGGGTTTGCATGAATCAGTGGAAACTTCATGGAAAGGCTCCACCAAGAAGAAGGAGGGAAAAAAAAGCATCGAGGGTCTTGTCCATCTCCCCCCCCACCTCCCCTCACCGCCAACAGAGCCTGCCCATATCTCCTGTGGGCAGGAAGTGAGCTGATGGTGGGCTGAGCAGCTCCTAAGCTGTGAGGGCCCCCAGTTCTTCCCTCCATGGCAGCAGGACCCCAGAGGTGCTATCCATCCAGCGGCACCCTGCCCAGGTGGTCCCAGCGGGTTCCTCCACAGTGGAGGGAAGCACTGGCACTGCTCGGTCCACTGGCAACTCACTCCACAGATACAGAAGATGTGGGCAGGCTCCACTTAAAAAAAAAAAAAAAAGGGTTAGAAAGAATGCATTCTAAGCAGCTAAATGTGTGTCATGAATACCTTCATTCTATTCGCTGGTTATCAGAGTCTGCCCATGTGAGCTGCTGCTGGTTCATGCAACTTCTGAACTGAGGAGGATGGGGGGCCCAGTTCATTCCTTCATGGTGGCAGTGCTTCCTGGGACTTCCTGGGTGGGCTGCTAGTGGGTGGGTGCTGTCCAGGGGGTGCTGCTGCCATGGAGGAAAGGACCGGGCCCCCCTAAGCTCAGGGCCCAATGGCAGCTCTCTCCTTGGCCGCAAGAGAGGTAGGCATGCTCCAGCAAAAAGAAGGAAAAAAGGGGCTGGGACCCTCACCGCGTTTCACTTCCTTTCTTTTTTAAATGGCACCTGCCTGTGGCAGGCTGAGTGGGAACATGAGCAGATGGGGGCATCACTGTTCCATCACAGTAACAGAAGTTCCTAAATAAAAATGGTGAGTTTTTAATTAACACAAAAACTCACCAATTAAAAACCCACTATTTCAATTTAGGGAGAATTAAACCCCTGGCATGTGTATAAGCACCCCTAAGTGTTATACATTAAACTTATTCTAAATAAATATGTTTGAACAATTTTCCCAATTGTTCAAACACCTGCAGTGTGCTAATTGCTCAAATCCCTTGTAACTAATCAAAAAATAAGAGAACATCCTTGCATATTTTTGCCTTTCAGCAGGACAAAGAACTGCTGCTTAGGATACTTATTTGAACTCTGTAGCAAACTTGTTTCCTCATTTACTTAGTTAAAGTTGATTAATTTCAGTATTGATCACTGCAGTTGTTTACCATAGCTCAAGTGTCACAGGTTAATTCCACCTGCTGTGATCTTGACACCATGCCTACTAAATCATCGACTTTTCTGTGTGGGTTTTCCCTTTATTTTCCTTATTCACAATAATAAATCAAGCTTAGGTTGTGCTATTAGATAGTGCTCTGGTGACTGAAATCTATTTCCAAAGGGGGGGGGACTCTGAAGTTGCATCAAATTATTTCCCCAAATGCAATATTGCTTCCTAACACACTTTTTAAAACAACTTTTCTAGTGAAATAAATCACACTCAATTAAACAGTGGAAGCTTCTGTTCCCTTCAGGTTTCTAGAATATCCTACCAGAAAAGCTCTGTTAAGAGTTTCCAGTGTTTATAAATGCTGATCCTGATCATTTAACTTCTCTACTTCTGTTTCATCAGTGCCCTCCTTAAGACTCTGGAGCTTATAGGATATTTAAATGATAAGAGTATAAGCCAATGCCAAGATTTTTCATGGCTAGAGCTCTGGTAATTCAGCAACAAAAATGTACACAATTTGGAATTTATGCCACTTGCTTATTATGTATAAATGTTGCATTTTCCCTTGCTAGACTTTGATGACACTGGATTTTAGGAACCCAGCCCCTAAAACTTTGTTCTGGGCGGGCACAACCCTCAGACTGACCACAACACCTGCCAGTTGATAATAGGTGAGTTTATTGATACAGGGTGATAACAAAAAAACCCCAATACAAACTGTCCCAGGAGGCAAAGTAATGAACAGAACTCACCTACAGCTCAGGACAGGACGTGCACGAAGTGGAGGGAGGAGCCCGCGCGGCTCGTTAGCCACCTTTTTGTTCAACTGCAGCCAGCTGGTGACATCACCATTGGACGCCAGCCGGCAGTGATAAAAATGGTGGCTGTGGCGTGGAGGGGGAGGATAGCCCAGGTGAGGAGCAGCAACCGTTGCCGATGATAAGAGGAGCCTCTGCTGCAAGACTGGGGAAACCAGAAGAGCCAGCAGGGACATGGACGGAACAGGGCCAGACATCCCGACTGGACACTGCATCAGACAACGCTGGAATGGGAGACACAGCACCTGAGGATGCGGCTGGAAGAGCACCCGGGAGTGAAGTGACCCACAGGTGGGGTGCTGGGATGACGGGGCACAGAGACAGTTTTGTCAGGGAGGAGAGCCCCAAGGGGGTACAATCAGGGTGGGCATCGCCGCCAGGCACTGATAGAATGATGGGCAGGAGAGAGAAACGCTGGAGGTGATCAGGCTGGGTCAGGCCAGAAGGGAGCCAGGAAGGGCTCAGAGTAAGCCAGTTAGAGGGTAGGGAGACACCAGGCAGTCAGCATTTTGGTTGTTTAATTTGTTTAGGCAACCCTGGCTAAGGGGTAGAGAGCTAGGGGAGTGTGCCCCGCAGATTGAGGCTGAAGGGAAGCCTCTGTGAGTTTATAGTTTCTTTGATTTTCCTTCCCCTGAAGGGAGGGGGTAGGCAAGGAGGGCCGTGAGGCTGAATCTGACAGTGAACACCACGGCTGGGAGCTGTGGTCACTTAGAGGCAGGCCAGGGGCGTTGCCCCACAGCTGGAATCAAGAGCAACAGGTGAGGGACGCACCCAAGGGGGCGTGAGGCTGGAGTGTAGGGGTGGTGGAGCCCCGTGAGTGACTGCCAGGGGATCCTGGGCCATGGGGGTATCCCATCACACTGAGGAACATCAAGCCGTGGCAGGGGAGGACAGGGTTGGGGACATGGAGAGAAGAGAGCTACTCCGGCACAGACAAGATCCCAACAGGTGATTGACACCTACCTGCAAATCAAAAACCACTCAAAAGCGGTTAATCAAAGCCCGGTGGTCATGCAAACAATTCTATATCGACCAATCCTACGGCTGCCATTACAGTCAAAGTACATCTGGTCAGGATGCAGGCTCCACTCTGAGGCTCTCTCTCTTAGGTGTCAGCAGTCTGAAGGTCGGATGCTGAGGCCTAAAGCCCCCCTCCCATGGGATGCATGAGATGGGCTGCTGGTATGCCCTCTGTCCATGGTGGCCTTGGGGACCCTTCCCAGGGAATGGGGTTGGGGACCCTTCTCAAGGAAGAGAAGGAGGGACAGACAGGGTCAAGAAGGAACTGGGAGGGACAAGGAGGGATGGGACAAAGAGAGGGATGGATGAGACAAAGGGAGGGACCAGGAGGAAGAGCGAGGGACAGGGAGGGATGGGACAAAAGGAGGGACTCTTTGTTAATCTCAAGTCTCTGCTTAGTATTCTCCTTCCCCCTTGATGACTCTTCATCTGTCGCTCTGTCTCATTGGCTGTTTCTCTATGGTCAAATGTCCACATAGCCTTCTGGGCCTTCTCCTAATTTGGTCTGTTCCTCCAAAACTGGGACTCAGCCCCCCCCCCCCCACTGCTTTCTGGGACCTTGTAGCTGGTGTCACCTATCTTGTGTTACAGGACAGTATGGTATATACTTCCTTTGGTTCCCAGACTGTTTTCTAGACTATATGCCCTTGTTGGCCTTGTGCTAGACAGCCCATCTGCTTTCAGGGCCATGAGATGCTGTATGCATCTCCCAAGCTCTTTAGAAATCCATTTAACCCCTGCTGCCCATCTTGACCCCTTATAATGCATGTATCTCAATTCCCAAAAAACAGACCTTCAAATGCCATTTCTAAGCTAACAGACTTCATGGTTTTTAATGCTTAAGACTGAAATACCTTCTATAAAAAATTCTCCCCCACTCCTTCATTTGGAGAACTACACTCTAACTTTAAAGTCCCTAATCTTCCATTTCCTTTTCATTATTAGAACTTTTCACTTTGAGGTTTTGCATAAGAAAATGTCAAAATCTAGATCCCCAAATGCATGAGGACATCTTAGGCATGATGATCCTGCAAGAGGTCTAGAACTCTGGGGCATGCGGGGGCATGAAAGAGGGCCAATAAAATTTAAAAGCCTTATTTTTAAATGTTTTTAGGCACCTTAAAAATCTAGATATACAGACTAAATGCAGGAAGGGCTCATTACATAACATTACAGTGAACTCTGACTGACTGGTACATCCTGAAAGGAGGGAGATTATAAATAAATGACAAATGGTTATTGTTTGAAAGCTATTTTTACTTCCATTAAAGGAAAGCCTATCCTAATTTCAGTACTACACAAACTGTTGTTCTCACCATGCTTGGTCATGCCCAAATGTCTCAAAAGCTGTTTTGTAAATGCTTCTAGATACCATCAGCAATGCCATATATTTTTTTAACTAAGCAAGAAAAGTAAAGTTTTATTACCCAAGTTTAAGAGCCTTGAGTAGTAGAAATCAGTCTCAGGATCAGCTTTTAGATTAGCATGCTGGTATCAGAGCCCATCCGCTAGCACACCCATGCCCTATGTTCCTGGAAAACAAGTTTCTTTTAGTTAAAAAAAACAGGATGAGGTTGGTGTGGTTATACTACAGGATGGTCAGAATATGGCCCAGTGGGCAGATCCAGACCACCAAGAGATTTTTGTCAAACTTACAATGGGGCCTTTAGTCTCCCCCAGCTCAGGCACAGGAAACAGCCCAGGCTATGGCACATGCATCTGGTCCCACTGCCCCCAGATACACAGCAGGGCTGGGACAGCATGGTGGCTGGATTCTCTTCCCAGCAGCCCCAGTGGCAGCAGCTTCTTCCAGTTGCTGCTGCTGCCAAACCTGGCCCCACCACCTGGGCACCCTGAACCATTTGCCTCAGAGCAGGCAGAGTATGTAGCCAGGTGGATGGGATGGGGCTTTGGGCAAGATAGGAGCAGCATCTGGGAGTGGGATGTTCAAGTGGGGCTGGGACCACAGGGTGGGATCAGAGTGATAACAGTGCAGGGCCAGGTCCCAGGGCAGAGCTGCAATGGTTCCTCATTCTGTAGGCAGTGATTTGCAGAAAGTGGATCATGGCACTGCCCTGGGCCTCGGCACAATGCTATCATAACCCCAAGATCCAAAACCCAGCCCTGCCCACCCATCCCACTCTTGGATGCAGTTTGTTGCCTCCACCCTTGGCCCGATCCCATCCACCCAGCCATGTGCCTTGACCACATGGGTCCTGGCTGGTCTCCATAGGGACCCCAGGATCACAAGGTGGTGACAGCATCAGGCTGGGAGCTGGAGCAGAGCCATGATCCTCTCCTCACAGGCCCCTGACTACAAAACTAGTGCCCATCACAGGGGCGTGCAGGGACTAGATTATGTTTCTGCTCTGGGCTCTGGCCTCATGCAGTCAAGGCCCCATAATTCTATCCTCAGCTCTAACAACCTGTTCTGCTCCCAGATGCCACTCCCCCCCCCAACTGTGGCCACATGCCAGCCAACTGGCCCAGAGTGGAGCAGAGCCCCTTAGGAAGTTTTGATGAGCTGTTTTGGGAGGGAGGGGGGGTGCTGAATCAGCCTGCAACCTCTTACTGAATCTCCCTAAGTAGCCTTCAGGCCCAAATAATGACCACCCATGCTAAACTGTTGTTCAAAATTTGCTGTTCTCAGCTAAGAATGTTCCCTGTGGATTTTGTATAACTGAATAAGGTAGGTTTCCACTCTAAATCAAATAACTCTACAGAAATTTACTATAAATTAATTGGCTTGGATCATCTTAAATGCCTGGTTCCCATGAACATGAAATTAGAGATTATGTATGGACTCTAATGAAGGAATAACTTTTGTAGTTTTCTAGCTATATTACATCAATTTTACAGAGCTGACAATCTTCTCATAAGGAAAAGATCATAGCATAAAGCCATACAGAGGTTACTTTAATTCTCTGAGAACACACATCATGCTCTGGTAGATTCATAGATTGTTAGGGGCTGGAAGGGATTTTGTAGCTCATCAGGCCCAGTCTCCCTGCACTAGGCAGGAAAAGCTAACTGGGGTCAAGTGACCCCAGCAAGATATCCAGTCTCCTTTTAAAGATTTCCAGGGTAGGCGACTGCACCACCACTGGAGGGAGTTTATTCCACAGTTTGGACACTCTGACTGTGATGGAGCTTTTCCTTGAATTGAGCCTGAAGCAGCCTTCCAGGAGTTTGTATCCATTGCTCCTGGTCTTCCCCAGGGGACCCTACTGAACAGCTGTTCACTGAATTCTTGATGTACTCCTCTGATGTAGTAGTCAGCTGCTACCAAGTCCCCTCTTAGCTTTCTCTTCTGTAGGCTGAAGGCCCAAGTCCTTCAGCCTCTCCTTGTATGGCTTGCCTTGCAAGTCCCTGATCATATGGGTGATTTTTTTCTGGACCCTCTCAAGTTTTTCCACATCCTTGTTGAAGTGCGGCACCCAGAACTTGATGCAGTACTCCATCTGCAGTCTCATCAGTGTGGAGTACTGTGAAAGTATCGCTTCCTTAGTTTTGCATGAGATGCAACAGTTAATACATGCCAATGTGTTGTTTGCCCTGCTGACCACAGCATTGTACTGCTGGCTCATGTTCATACAATGGTCAATAATTAGCATTAGGATCCTTTCAGCTGTGGTGCAAGTCAAATTGCTACCACTGAGCCTGTAGGTATGTTGGGGATTTTTTGCCCCCAGATGGAGCACTACACACTTCTGAGTGTTGAAATTCATCTGGCTCCAGTCCACCCAATTCTCCAGCCTGTCCAGGTCCACCTGTATCTGCAATTTATCTTCTGGCATGACCACACTCCCCCATATCTTAGTGTTGTCTGCAAACTTGGCCAGCAAGCTTTTCACCCCAACATGAAAATCACTGATAAAGATGTTGAAAATCACCAGTACAAGCATGGACCCCGAGGGACACCACTGGCCACTTCTCACCAGGATGACACAGATTCATTCATGAGTACTCTCTGGGTCCTACCATGCAGCCAGTTTTCTACCCACTGAACTGTTGAACAGTTAAGCCCACAATCTTCCAATTTTTCCACATGGATATTGTGGGATACTAGACCAAAAGCCTTTTGGAAGTCTAGGTATATAATGTCAACCTTCTCTCCCATTTCCAGGTGGCAAGAGACCTGTTCATAGAAGGAGATGAAATTGGTAAGACAAGACCTACCCATGATGAAGCCATGCTAGCTGTTGTTCAAAATCTTACCCTCAATAAGCATATCACATAGATTCTTTCATGAATTTTTCCAGGATTTTCCCTGGGATGGAGGTTAGGCTGATTGGCTTAACTTCCTATAGGTGACCTATAGTTGCCTGGGTCCTCTCTCTTCACTTTCTTAAAGATGGGGACAATGTTGGCCCTCTTCCAATCCTCAGGGATCTCTACCCTGTTTGCCATGATTTCTGACAGTTTTGCCAGGGATTCTGCAATGACTTCAGCCAGCTCCATCAGCACCCTCGGGTGAAATCTATCTAGTCCTGCTGACTTATGTCTAGCTTTTCTAGGTGGTTTTGCACCAGCTCAGAATCCCTTGATTTCCTGAGATGCTGTGGGAGAACTGTTCCATTAGCATTTTCAAAGACAGTTATTTTAGTGTCCTCCACGTGGGAGCTTTCCTGTGTGCCAGTCCCCAGGTATGCTCTACTTGGAGTTTCCTTGTCCCCCAGCAAAGTAAGTTTAAAGCCCTGACTAGTTGATAAGCCATCTTGGATGATAAGAGGGACATACCTAAATCAAGATTAGGAAAATACTATGAAGCAGCCTACCATAAGTGGAAATATAACATATTTCTCACATATTTGTTCTTTTCTGAGTCAATATATACAAAAACATGACATTAAAAAAACAACACACAAAACCAACCCCACCCCCCACAGTATTCTTCTCCCATTTAATTTGCCCTTTAGAGTTCATACCTGTTCCATTTTAAGGAAAGGGAATACATAGTTAAGGAAACCTCATATTTGATTTTTCTCTCTTTAGCACTCACAACCCCTTGCAAACTCTTATCTCAAATACTTTGAAACTCATGTAACTGTGTATCTGAACTGGTCAGATTTCAAAAAAGCAATTTTAGGTGTTAGAATGAGACAGTTAATGGTGCATGGGGGAATTCTGGACTTCAGTAAAAACTTGAACTTTATGTAGAGGCGGCAACCCACTTTGTTGTACTTATTTTGAAAAAACAATGAGGGGTGTCAAACTAAAATAAATGTGACCTATGCTCATCCATGGCAATTTTAATAATTTTTAAAAGAACATAAAGTAATGTTTTTATTATACTTTTGAGCTTATATCATTCTACTAGCTTCACTGAAGTTATCCATATGTTTCAGTTATCTATATGCAGAAGCACCTAACTTAACCAAGATTTCAATAGATGGAGAAGAAAATACTGTGCTACAAGTGATCTTTTTAGTTTATGGTTGAGTTTGATTCCTTTGACAGGTAGGGGACGATAGTATTGTCTACAGTACTGGCACTTCTCTTTGACCCATGAAGGCAATTAAAGGGAAGATGGAAGTTCCCAGGCCTGTTTTGAGATCCATAAGCTCCCAGGATTTAGAATGGGTTAGCATCTACCAGAACTAAATTTACTAAAATACATTAAGATTTTCAATTAATTTGAATGTTGGAAAATTTATTATTTTTTCCATGTAGTAAACTTAAAAACTGCAAAAATAAATAATAGCAATAATAAAAAAAAACCAACAGCAACTAATTTTTAACTGCATTTCCCTTATTTCCAGGCTAAATTGTAGCTACTTGTAAAATGTTTACCTCTCTGAGCATTAATACTTGATTCTGGATATTTTTTTCCCCAGAACCTAACAGACTGTTTGAGTCTGTTAGTGCTACACCACTAATAAGGCATAGAAATAGGGCAGCCCTAGGGTGACATCTACAGTTCAGAAATATAAAATGAGAAAAGGCAAAAAGTTACAAAGGTCTATTCTGCTTTAAAACAGGAAATGAATGCTGATGACCTGATGGACAGAACAAGGATGTGAGAAATGTAAGTATCAAACAAATTGTGTTTACAGTGCAACTGCAGCACTGGCATAACTGAAGCAGTGCAAAAGGGACAAACATCCTAACTGCCAACTTGGGGGTGGGGACCAAAAAAAGAAAAATAAAAACAGCTGCTGGTGGCAGCTACAAATTGCAATCACAATCATTTCAGCCACTAGGAGTCACCATTGTCCTAGGAGGCCCAGCAGAACTCCATTGTCATTTTGGTTCAGTGGTCAACTGCATGTTTTCACTAACAATTTCCACTTCTCGTTGCACTCTCACTTGATCCTGTGGGGAAGGAGGAAGTAGAAAGGGGCCACCACAATGTCTAATGAATGATCCAGGAATATTCAGGCTTGTATGAAGGTGCCACCAGTGGAAACAATCTGGAAACAAATCCCTATTTATGTTACAATAAGTTCACCGAACACATTGTGTAAGTATCAACTGTCCTGATAGAGGACAGATCAAAAGGAATAAGTAAGTGAAACAGCCTGGGTCTGGATCAGACTGATTCAATATCCCAGTAAAATATGATCAAATTCTGAATTACCATTGCAGCTGTAATACCATCATAATTCTAGTAACTGTACAAGCCCCAATACTTGTTTCCATCATGACGGATAGAAATGCTGATTCCAGATTGACTGATTAGGCCTATGGTCTGCTGGTTGTAGCCAGTGATAGCTGGAAGATGCAAATCTACCACCATAATCCAATTAATTTTGAAATGTAACATGTCATAGGTCCAAGAGTTGAATTTCTTACTAGCATCAGATGATAAGGAGCTGAAGCTCTGCATCATGAGGATTGATGGCTTTTCTGCACGCAGTTAGAAGAACTATAATACCTGTCTGTTTTTACTTATCAAAATCCTATCCCAAATTTTCCATTACAATTTTTATCAAACTCATTTTTTAAAAGCTCTGCCCCCTTATTTTACATTTTATTAGTATTGAAATAACAATAAATGTGACATGATCAAAGTATTTTATCCAATATCAAATCTCCACAGTGAAAGCATTGAAAAGGGCTGTGGGAAAAATAGATGTAGTTTTTTTTCTTTTTTAAAGCATAATGGGAGTCAGAAGAAGGAGGGACCAGGGAAGTAACAATATCCATAAACTCTTTGTGATGCGCTTCTCTTTTCATGTCAGAAGAGAACAGATGGTTTCAACAGAGATTTAAAACTTTCTGAACATGACAGGTTTAATTTTACTGAATATTTCATAGACATTAGGGCTGGAAGGGACCTTGGAAGATCGAGTCCAGCCCCCCACCCAAAGGGCAGGAAGTCAGCTGGGGTCATAGATCCCAGCAAGATAAGCATCCAATTTGCTCTTGAAGGTGTTCAATGTAGGTGCTTGAACCACCTCTGACGGTAGGCTATTCCAGAGCTTGGGGGCTTGGACAGTAAAGAAATTCTTCCTTATGTCCAGCCTGAAACGGTGTTGTAGTAGATTATAACCATTTGACCTTGTCATCCCTTGGGGTGCTCTGGTGAACAAACATTCCCCCAGATACTGGTGGTCGCCCCTGATAAACTTACAGGTGGCCATCAGATCACCCCTGAGCCTGCGCTTTTCCAGGCTAAAGAGTCCCATGACTCTCAGCCTGTCATCATAAGATCTGTTTTCCTGACCTCTGAGCATGCGCGTGGCTCTCCTCTGGACTCTCTCAAGCTTCTCCACATCCTTTTTGAACTGTGGAGCCCAAAACTGGATGCAGTACTCCAGCTGCAGCCTCACCAAGGACAAGTACAAGGGGAGAATGACGTCCTGGGATTTGCTTGAGAAGTATCTATGAATGCAAGCCAGCATTCTGGTTGCTTTACTAGCTGCAGCATCACACTGAAGGCAAATGTTTTCTTGTAGTCAGTGATGATCCCCAGGTTTCTTTCTTCCATAGTGCTAGCCAGCGTAGCACTGCTGATCCTATAGCACTACTAAGCTGAAGCTTAGTTTAAAGCCCAGTGGAGCAGGTCAGCCAGTCTGGCTGAGAAGAGCCTCCTTCCAAGGAGAGAGAGGTGGAGGCCATCTCATCTCAGCAGCTCGCTGCCTCTCTTGCCAAAGAGTGGACTGTGGTCATGGAAGCCAAAGCCTTCCTGATGACACCAGTGCCACAGTCTTCGGTTGACTATGTGGCTCCTCCTCTCCCTCCTCAGCTCATAGCCCGAGACTGGGAGGATTGAAGAGAACACCACCTGTGCCCCCAGATGCTTTAGCCCCACTCCCAAATCCCTGTAGCACCTCACAACCTGGCTGGGGGCACTCCAAGCCGTGTCATTGGTGCCCACATGGATAAGGAGCATGGGACAGTGGTCAGTGGGCTGGAGGAGCTTAGGGATCTTTGTCGCAATGTCTCAGATGCGGGCCTCTGGGAAGCAGCAGACTTCCCGGGCTAAGGGGTTGAAGCGGCAGACTGCCCCCTCAGTCCCCCTCAGGATGGAGTCTCCCATGACAAACACTTTGAGTTTTTTCTTGTGCCCGTGTTGCCTGCAGGAGCTGGCAACTCAGCAGGCTCTGCTGGGGCTGCAAGAGGTTTGTACCTGTTGCTAAGCTCCGGCTGGGCAGGGGCCTTGGTGCGGTGGGCCTTAGGGCTCTTGACCACCTTGGTCCATCCCCTTGACTGGACAGAATGATCTACCCTCCGGCTGTCGGGGGAGAAGGGCCTGGCAGTAGGAGTCTATCTCCTGCTTGCAGTCCCTGATGACATACAGTCTCTAGACTGTGGCCTGGAGATCCTCCAGCTGGTATGCCAGGGACCCCAAAAGGGAGCAGACCCCAGAAGGGGAGGTAGCCATGCTCCCAGGTCCCAGATTCTGAAAAAAGGACAGACAGCCCCCACAGCCGAGAGCCAGGGGCTCTGTCTGTGTGGAGCCCGGAACCATGGGCTCAGTTTGGGTGGCCATCTCAAAGGTGCTGGGGGGGGTGGCGCAGACCCTGAGGGGACCCAAGGGGTGCAGTGAGTGCCCATCCGCAGCATGCCACTGGTAGGCAGGCTGGGCCTGAGTCTGCCTACCCTAGGGGGCTCACAGGTAGGGCCTCGGGCCCTCCCACGCACCCTCCTGCACAAACTCCATGCTAACTCACACGCTGGCAGACAGGTGTGCCTGTTTGCACAGCCTGTTCACATGGCTCTGGCTGCAGAGCTCCCTGGAGGGCTGGGCAAAGTAGGGAACTGGGCGGGGTGAGACCCGGCCCAGGTCCCACTCAGCCATCTCCTCCCACTTTATAGGGGTTAACCCCATCTGACCATGGGCCCTATCCTGTAGCCTTGGAGCTCCTCTGATTTTCTCACTGACCATTATTTTATGATGTGCAAACAGGGGTTGAATTCCTTGGCCCCAAAAAAGGAATGGAGGCTTTTGAAATCTAGCCCTGTGAATTCTGGCACTAGCATATAGAAGCGCTGAAGCTTACAGCATTCTTTTATCAAATATATTTAATTTACATTACAGTAAAAAGGTACCACAAAAAGGTAATATACTGAAGTATTTCAAGATTATTTAAACTTTATTTTTCCAATAATCATCTAGATCAGGGGATCAGCAACATTTTCAGCAGAGTGCCAAAAACACTCACAGCCTCAACTTGTAAGATCTTAGTGTGTCAGGGTGGACAGCAGGGGAGTCATGGGGGACCTAGTCATTGTTGTGCCAGTGCAGCCCCAGCCCCTTCCACTCCATCCACCCCAAGGTGTGTGTGCCCCCACCACCAGCAACAAGCTGGGTCATGGACCTGTGAAGCCCAGTGCAGCTAGGGTGCCTCCTAGCTGCATTCCACAGCTGGCCTGGGCTCTGGGCAGGCCCCTGCTGTCTGCCACAGAGCCCGGGCTGCTCAGAGCAGGAGGAAGGGAGGCTGCAAGCAGCTGCGTCAGGGTCTACGGTGCCCCAGCCTGGCTTGTTGCTGGCAGTGAGTGCACACGCACTTCAAGGCAGATGGCAGGGAAGGGGCTGAAGCTGCATAGCCACAAGGATTAAGTCCCTCATAGCTACCATGCTATCTACTCCAATGTACATGTGCCAGACAAACTCACTTTATGTACCGTGCTCTGGTACACTTGCTGAGGGTTGCCTACCCCTGATTTAGATTAAATACCTTCTAGAAGGCTCAGAGGAATCAAGTACATGGGGTTCCAAGGGCACTGTGTCCCCTCAGGAAGAGGGCTGTCATTTGAAATGCTTAATACTTTCTACTTGTTCACCATCTTAGCAGCTCCCCCACCCCCCAAACAAACAAAAAAAAATGTTGGCACCTATGTAAAAGCTGTATTTCTGGAAACAACATCTAACCATGCCTTCAACAACATGGAAGAACATTAAGAAAGGCTGTTCAATTCCAAATCCCTCAGGAATCACACACACAAAAAAATGGCTGATGCCCCCAAAAGTGCAGAATATCTGAAGTTCCTTTGCTTTTAATGAGATATGTGGATTTTTGGCAGCACAGTTTAAAAAAAAATTCATGATTTAGTGTTTAGTTCTATTTCCACAAAACTAAGTTCAACTTGAAGTCCTACCTGGGAAAAAATGGAAGGTGTTAAATAGAAGATACTGTTGAAATCTCCTTTACATCACTTGGATATCCAATGAAGTACGTCTTAAAATATATAAAAAATGCTGTATGGCTGAATAACCCAAGAGGCCTGTTAAGGGGACAATTTTGAGGTAGACAGATCTCACTGAATTTAACATGAAGTCTTACAATACCAGAGGTGATTTTACATATTGGTAATAGGTAAAAAAAAAAATAGCATTGTTAGACCCTGACTCCATGAGGCACCCAACGACTAGGGAGACGACGGTCCAATTAACCATGAATCCTGTTACTCATTAGCCAGAGCAGAGCAGGGAGCAAACATCAGCACACGTTGCTTGCAACAGCTTTATTAGAATGGAGACAGCTTCAGACAAGAGGCCTCACACCATAAGAGATGGGGTCCTGTCCCAAACAATAGCTTTTCCTTACACATTGGTTTATAGCCATTAATATGCACTCCACCCCTGTCCCGCCTTCTGTTCCACCCATTTCTCCTCCCATCTGAAGCTCTGCCTCTGTTTACTGTTTATTTCATTAACATGGAATTGCCTATGCATTTCATTCATTTACATGCCTTTTTGCTATGAGACCATGTCTAACACCACGAACCCTCTTCTTTCGGTCAATGGGCGGACTCTGAAGGTTTCTTTACCAATCCCTATCCACCTTTTGCATCTGTTCACCTTAGTTGCATGCTATATTTCACTTTCCAATCTGTTTTCTTGTTCCGGGTTGTGCCATCCTCCCTCTTTTTGGGACCCCTTATCTTATCTCGTTCCTTGCTGTAGCTGGTTCACAACACACAGACTTAATTGTTGCTTTTTCTAGAAAAAATGGTTACTACAATAAAAATGGTTACTTAATACAGACAAATCTTATATATATGTTTCACAACCATTCTATTATATGATTAAAACTACTTACTTAAGCATCTGTAAGGTTATTTTAATACATCATTTTCTTGTGACTAGAAGCCTTGCTGGGACACAGATTAAAGCCTTATTCCAGCTGCAGATTCAATGCTCCCCAACAGTCTGAATGATGGTCACCCTAACAAACATATTATAGTATCATAGTATCTGGGGTCAGAAGGGACCTAAACAGATCACCAGGTCCGACCTCCGGCCCCAGGCAGGAACGGGTGCCAGGATCATATGACCCCAGCATATGTTTAAATCCACTAAAGAAAACAGACCTAAGTACTGGAAGAACTAGCTTTTATTTTTCTTTAGATCTTCTAGACTTTAATTTGCAGTTTTTCCAACTCTGAGAGATTAAATTTTAACATTTTAGACTGTCAAAATTCATTCCCATGATAAGCCAGAGTCAACCTCTTTGGTGGAATAAAGACAAGAATCCCTGTAGGTATCCTATTAATTCTACAAGTTATGAGCGTCAAACTCTGTCATGTGGTACCAGTCCATGGGCTGGATGAATGGTAAGGAGCTGCCTCCCCCAGGTTCAGTCTGGGCCCATAGAACCCCTCTTCCCCCTGCATAGCAGATCCATAATACATGGTACCTGCTCCAACCAATTCAGGGGGTGTGCTCTAAGTATCACTCACTCAAGCTGGTCCAGGATCTATGCCATATGTGGTGCAGGACCCAGACTGGCCAGACTAGGTGCTACATGTGGCATGTATCTCAGCTTGACTGGATAGGCACAACAAGGATAGCACATCCTGGACTGGCCAAGACAAGCACCACATGCAGGGTGAATCCTGTGCCCTGCATGCAGGCCCAGTTTGGTGTGCACCTTATGCAGCATGGGTGTCTACTCAATGCTGGGCCCCTCTGTTTGTCTCAGTAGTAGGGCTGTGTGAAGCTTTGGATTGAGATTCAATTTGGAGAAGATTTGGACCAATTCAGAGGCTGAATCTCAGAATCTGAATCAAATCGCTAGAAGCTTAAAACATTCCAAATTGATTTGGAGCCTCCAAAGTGATTTGGAAAAGATTCAGAAAAGATTCAGAAAAGATTTGGTGATTTGGAAGGCTGTCTTTATGGGGAAACAGAAACTTAAAATAGGGAGCGGTGTGGGGGCAGGACTGACATCTCTAGCTGGCCAGTGAGCGTGATTTGTCTCTGACTGCCTTTCCAATCACAATATCCAGAGGAGGGACATAGAAACAGCATAACAGCCTCAGTCTGCAGGCTTGCTGTGTCTTTTGTGAGCTGGTTCTGAGTGAGCAACAGTATCAGAAAGATACTGGACTGCCTGGCTTGCTACATAGTCAGTCAGTTGCCTGCTTATTTTTGTTCTTAGAAAAGATTGGATAGGATATAGCTTAGCTTAGGTTAGAATCTCCCTACTTAAAACTTATCCAATTCATTTCTTTCAATTCATATTTGTTCTCCCTTTTTTTTGTTTTTTTGCAAACTTTTAAAAAAGAAAGCTCAGTGTTTTCCATGGCACTGAGCTTGATCCATTACTGTGCAGGAAAGCACACATTACACACACTTGCACAGATCATAGAAGTAGTCACATATTCATAGAAAAAGAAGAGATTGTATATAGTTATTACACACCTCATATCACAGAAAAGCAACACACAACATAGTTATTATTCATAATCAATAATCAGATTCATTAGTCCGCCACAATCCACTACACACAAAACAAAACAATCTAATAATCACCCAACCCAACCCAAACAGAGTCCAGAAAAGAAGAACCAACATCACAGAAGAACGACACAGAACTTTATTAACACACAACACAAGCAATCTAATAGTCACACATCCCCAAAAAAACCCCAACATCACAAAAGAACAACACACCAATGTATTAGTTATTATTTGTAGTCAATACTCAGTTCCATTAGGTCACCACAGTCCACTAGACACAACACAAAGCAAACTAATCACACAACCCAGAAGAAAAAGAAGAACCCAGAAGAAGTTAGACACACATAGTCACACACCTTTTGCAGCACAGGAAAGATCAATATGAAGTGTGCTGGAAAGGCAGGTGCCAGGTCATTTGGTAGGGGAGGGAGAGGGGGTGGGGGAGAGCTAAAGCTCCAGGTTCTGCCCCCCCTCCAAAACATCCACTTCCCAAGCAGCCGTGAGGCTTCTGCTGCCAATAGAAGCAAGGAAGTGGGAGCACTTCCCGTACCTGATGTCTCTGCACCTGTACCACCTCCCCTAACTCCAGAAGTGGGCACCAGCAGAAGAATCACTGTCTCCTCCACCCCAATGTCATCTCCCAGCATAAGTCTCCCACTACCAGAGGAGGAGCTGGAGCTAGAACCAGGGGACCTGAGTGCCCTGGCTCAAGCAATTCTGGGGACTGAGGGGAAATCAGAGTTTGTGCTCCACCCCCCTCAAAGTTCCCCTAGACCCAGGTCTCCTTCTCCAGAAAGCAGCACCTCGGAGGAGGTTGAGGTTGTGAAGGCTCAGGCAAGTGGCTCAGCTGAGGCAGCTCCTCCTGCTGTTGTGCCTCAGTCTGCTGAGGGGGATAAGGCAGCATCCCCACCCTCAACCCAGAAGCCGGTGAGTAGCGTAGTGTTGGTGTCACTGGGCATAACCCTAGGTAACTCAGAGGGATGGAAGACCACGAGTGTCGATGAAGCCCCTCTGCTCTAGGCCCAGGCGAGCCAGGTCCCTCCCCCCCCCAAACCTTTGTAACCCTTTCTTTGAACTTTTGTAACCTCCTGTAATACTGGAAAACAGGATGAGTAGCAAGCAAGCTGAAACTCCCTAAAAACTGTTATCTGTGGAATGCAAGGGCACCTCTCAGAAAGAGAAGGGAGGAGGAAGAGAGGGGGGCCAGCTAGTGGAAAACTACTGCAGAAAATGATCAGGATATAAAAATACACTGTTGCAGGGCTAGGCACGCAGGATTTGAGACCATACAGTCTCCCTGTGCCTTTTACTTGGGCTCAAATAAACTCTGTCTACTTCTCCCCACAGTGTGTTTAGTGGCGCGATGCACACCGGGCAATGAACCCAATTGTTGCCTCCCTCAGGCACCTTGTGCCGGCAACAATAGTGTGGGAGCATTTTGAGCTGGCAGATGATCCCAGGTTTACTATCTGCCAGCACTGCCAAAGGCACATCAGCCGGGGCAAGGAGGTGAAACACTTCACCTGGTGATGCTGGTGCATCTCAGGAGGCAGCACCCCCTTGCCCTTCTTGCGGCTCAGCCTGGAACCAGTGTGAGCATGCCCAAAGGGAAGCCCCCCACTTGCTTCAAAGCCCCCATCAGCCCAAAACAGAGGCAGGCAACCCTGGAGCAGTGGGGGAAAGCTGCAGACAGAGAGGGGTGCATTCCCAAGGTGAGTGAGATCACCCAGACCATTGGGGAGATGTTTATTCTGGATATCCAGCTCTTCTCCCTAGTTGAGCAGCCAGGGTTCAGATGGCTCATGGTGCTTGTGGCCCCGTCTTACCAAGTGACCGCATGCACCACCATTAGCAGGACAGTGGTGCCCTCTCTGTATGAGGCATGCAGGGAGTACTTGATGGAGGAGCTGTGCAAGGTAGGGTCACAGGTAGCCTTGCATTTCACCTTGGCTATCTGAAGCATCTGGGGTGGTGATCACACCCAAGCCTTCCTCACAGGGCACTGGTGTTATCAGTCAGGCCATTGGTGGGCTCTCCTCCAAGCCGAGGTGCTGGATGAATCCCACATGCCAAGGGAGATCATTGTGGCCACGAACCGTATGGTACAGGGGTGGCTTGTTGAGCAGGCCGAGTTCACCTGCAGGTTCATGGTCACCAGCAATGGGGCCAATATGGTGAAGGTTGTCTGTGACGCCAACTTTGTGGCACACAGGCTGCACCTCATAATCAGGGATGCCTTGGAGGGAGACAGGGCTGCTGGTGCTGGTGCCACCACCACTACTGCTACAAGCCAGCTGATTTCAAAATGCAGGAAGGTGGTGGGCTACTTCCACTGCAGCATCTAGGGGGGCAAGATACTGTGGGAGAAACAGGCTGAGCTGAACACCCTGCAGCACAAAAACATACAGGATGTAGAGACTTGGTGGAACTTTACATACCTGATGGTCAAAAGGCTGGTGGAGCAACAGAAGGCCATCCATGACTTCTAGTGTTCCTTTTCTTAACAGATATTAACCATAACTCTTTCTCAGCTACAGGCTTCACAATTCATTCTCATTAGTAGCCCCTTCTTGCTTTGCTCTCTGCAAACTAATCCATCCGTTAAATCTCTCTCTCTTCCAGCTGTACAGCCTAGCAAGCTCCACTTTAGGACTAAGAAAGTTCCCCTGAAAGACTGTGGGTGACAAATTACACACTACACACAATTCCTTTAGGAAAACTCTTCCTACCTTAAAAAGTAAAGCTTCAAACTATGCCTCTGCAGAGAAAAAACAAAACATGCTTCTGATAAGCTCACTTCTCTTTCCCTGCCCAGAGTACCTCAAAGTAATGCTGGGCACTGATCTCTGTTTACACAGCTGTAGTCTGATGTTTCCTCAAACAAGCTGTTATGCTTCTGTAACAATATCTATGTTTTCTAGGCCCTTCACTGTTTCTGGAGAGTTGGGGGGGTGGGGAAGAGGGGAACCAAGTTTCCCCTTACCTCTAATCACAAATTCTCTGCCACTGTCTGAGCAGATGTCTAGTAACATTCATTCTCTCTTTCTGTGCCCTCTGCCTCTGTTTTCTGGTGCACACAGGATCCCAGAGTCTTACGTTTCTCTAACTGTTTTTAATCTCTTTGAAGCGGTATTGCTTGCATAAAACTTTGCCCTGCTATAACCTGTACCAGTAACCTACATTTTACAAACTTTAAAGCAAGCACATAACTGCTTTTGTTCTTTCTCCCTGTAACTCTTCCTAAGGACCCTGTTCATTCACATAGCCTTTCTAGCAGAGAGATGACTTTCTTTGCTTTCTAGGTTCCTGTTGTAAACACAACAGGAGGTTCTTACTTAATTCCAAATGGACCACAGTATATACTTATGTCCATACTTTGCCTGACCTGGACAAACAAAGTCTCCTGGTCAGCAATAACAAACAACATCTCCTGCAGAATACTTATAACTTTAGTCACAATTACTATATAGCTCTACCTCACTACAAGTTTCAGCTAACCCCTCTAGAACATCTCACTTTGCATTAACAAATTCCCTGATTGGTCAAGTTACTACTCTTGTGTCCTGGTGGAGTTGCCAATTGTTGGACTGGATTTGAACTCGGTACCTATACCTTTGTTCTGGACAGGCACAATCCTTAGACCAGGGGTGTCCAACCTTTTCAAATATGGGGCTGGATCATGAACTTTTTATCACCCAGTGGGCAGGTGAGCCATATTCAAAGACCTCCCAGGAAGTGGCATCACATCAGGAAGTGATGCTACGTGATCTTTGACACCAATGAAGTTACAGGAAGTGAAAATGAAATGTGATTTAAAATCCAAAATAAAAACAACATAAAATCAACAATGAAATAATACCAAACACTTGACTAAAATAAACACTTCAGCTTCTACTCACTTCTCAATGAATGAAAGAAGCATAATGCAAGTCGATAGATCAAATGTGGAAAAGATATCAGCCAGAGTGGAAACTAATCAAAGCAACAAATATGGGCACTTTTGACAATAAACTTCAAGAAGATTTACTTTTATTGAATTAATAACGTGTTAGCAACACATCTTTAACAAGTTGTAACAAGTTGAACCCCCCAATCCCACACAAAGAGAAACAGAAACAAACACAATCCAAACACTGGACAGTATTTTTACAAAGATTTTTACCTGCTCCAAATTTATGTTGGAGCCCAGATCATTCATGCTGTATTCTTGAGCATATTGTTCAGGCTTAAAGAAGAATACAGCACAGCTGCAGGAGGCTCAGCCACAGCTTTCCCTCCTTGATGCAACCCAGCCAACCCATCCCGTCCCCTATGAAGTGGTGGCTTCCCCACATGTTGCTGCACTTTCCCCCTACCTGCACCAGCTGGTCCCAAAAGGCAGGAGGCTCTACCACTGCTTCTGCTGGCCAGTGCTGACCCAGTCTGGCATCCCCAGCAGCACTGGGAAGCCAGCTTCAGCCACATGCTGCCCCAGATGGGATGGTCCCAACCTGGTCAGCACTGGCCAGGAAAAGCAACATGCAGCTGAAGCTGGATTCCCATGTGCTGCTGGAGATGGGAGGAGGCTGGCCAGGTTGGCACCAGCCAGCAAAAGCAGAGGCAGAGCCGTGTGCTGCTCAGGACTGACCAGTGCAGGCAGGGGGAAAATGCAGCTAAGCCCCTGCCACTCTGACCAGGCTCATCCTGTCCCGAGCGGCACATGACTCTGCTGCCACTTCTGCTGGCTGGTGCAGACCCAGCCGGGCTTCTCCCATCCCCAGCAACATGTGAGAAGCCAGTTTCAGCTGCATGCCGCTTTTCCTGGCTGGTGCTGACCTGACTGGGTCTGTCCCATCCAGAGCAGCATGTGGCTGAAGCTGGCTTCCCACGTGTTGCTGGGGATGGGAGGAAGCTGGCTGGGTCTGCACCAGCCAGCAGAAGCGGCAGTGGAGCTGTGTGCCACTCAGGATTGGATGGACCCAGCCAAAGCAGCAGGGGCTCAGCTGCATTTTCCCCCTGCCTGCACCGGTCAGTCCCGAGTTGCACACAGCTCTGCCTCTGCTTCTGCTGGCCAGTGCTGACCTGGCTGGCCTCCTTCCATCCCCAGCAACACATGGGAATCTGTCTTCAGCTGCATGCTGCTCTAGATGGGACAGACCCGCCCAGGTCGGCACCAGCCAGAAGAGGTGGTGACAGAGCCGTGTGGCACTCAGGACTGACTGGCACAGGTAGGGGGAAAGTGCAGCTGAGCCCCTGCTGCTTCAGCTGGGCTCATTCTCTCCCAAGCAGCACATGGCTACTCCTCTTCCAACATGTACCACGCTGGCAACATCAAGCTGATGCAGTGCATGTGGGAACCTTGTCCCTTCCCCAGCCCTTCAGCAGCCATTTGGAAGCTGCTGAGGGGTTGGGGGAGGGACAAGGGGTGGGAACAAAAGTAAACAGTGTTTACTTTCATTTCCCATCGCAGCACCACGGGCCTCAGAAAATGCCTTGGCGGGCTGCATGGCAGTCCGTGGGCCGTATGTTGGACAAGCCTGGCTTAGACTGACTACAACACTTACCAATCGATAATAGGTGAATTTACTGATACAGAGTAAAAACGAAAAAGCAACAATACAAACAATTAAACAATTCTATATCTACTAAACCTAGGGCTGTCATCAGACTCAAGGTACATCTGGCCAGAATGCAGGCTCCACTCTGAGGCTCTCTCTCTTAGGTGTCAGCAGTCTGAAGGTGAAATCCTGAACACCCCAAGCTAAAACCTGGAGGGCAGTTGCTTTATAGAAGGCCTGCTTCTGTGATTTTTCACTTAAAATTCCCTCAGCCCACCCTTGGGCCATAATCCAAGTTGGGCTAGATGGATTCTCCTGGGGCCCCTGCAATGGACCCCAATTCTGTTTAACCCAACTCTCAATAAAATCCTTGAGGTCCCCTGGACCCCTCCCCCCCACACACACATAGGAAAGCCTCTGAACCCACTGCCATGCTTTTGAGGAAAGGAATAAGATGGGGTATGATAGCCAGGGTGGCCCAAGACAACCTAGTACACTGCTAGGCCTTACCCTGGTAGGACAGGATGGACCAGTTCCCCTCCAAATGTGTGTTGATCCTGCCAACTACACCAAGATGTTAGACCCCAGCTCCATGTGACGCCCAATGACTAGGGAGACAATGGATTGATGCCATCACCTGCACACATCAATAGCTTTATTTGAAATGGAGACAGCTTCAGACAAAGCTCCAACAAACCGGGGAGCGGCAGTGAACATTAGTTTTTTTCCATATTTATACACCTTGGTTTATAATCATTAACATCTATCCTTTGTTCCACCCTCAGTTCTTCCCATTTTAAGCTCCTCCTCTGTTTAATGTGTGTTTCATTAGCATGGAATTGCCTATGTATTTTACTTATTTACATGTCTTTTTGCTATGAGCACATGCCTAGGACTCTGACCCCACTTCTTTTGGTCATTTGGGCAGAATTTGAAGAAAACCTGGGAGTTTCTGAAAAGCTTGTTTACCAATCGCCATTACCTTTTTTTGCATATGTTTATCTCGGATTCTGTTACCAGTTACATGTTGTCTTCCACATTCCAGTCTGTTTTTCAGTCCCAAGTTATACTATCTCCAAATTCCTAACACTTCACCTCATTCACAGCACACAGACTCACTTGAAAATGGTTGACACAGTTAAGATGGTTACTTAGCATAAGCAAATGGTTGGCTTAACATAAGTATTCATAAGCAGAATCTGTTTCATCTCCTAACAATAGACAGTGATTTGCATGCTGGTTCTTTTACACAATGAACTATATACCTTACTGCATTATTATATTGTTAGGAAAATGCTTGCCTAAGTGTCTTGCAATGTTACTTTTAACATACCATTCTGCCTGGTGGTTAGCAGCTCTGCCATGTAGCTGTGCTGCTACATCCCCCTTCTCTCCCCCAACCCCAGCCTGTTCCTCACCCCCTGGTGCCTCCATTTCTATTTTCACTGACTGGCTTTCTTGCCTGCATTGCATGCCAGGCCAGCCTCAGGCTTCTTTACTATTCCTTCCATCCAGGACCAGGAGACACATCAACTGCAGGTACTTCCTCATCCTGACAAAAGGGTTTTCAACCCAAAAGCTTCCTAAAATAGATTTCTCTAACTATTGAGGGTTTTTTCATAATAAACATATAAACATAAAAACACAAGATAAGCCATCACACACCATGAGTAACATATATCCAACACAACATTTGTACTTCTTGCTGTGAATTCCTTTATAAAAAGAAAGGCTCTGTGACCATTCAGTTTGGCTGCCTTAGATGTTGCTGGTGCTACTGGTGCTGACTGCTGAGTCACCTACATTATTTTTATCTGCCGCCATTTACAGTGGTGGACCAGACCAAAGCTGTAGGGGAGGAGGGAACCTCACTGGGGCACACTGCTGGATTGTGCAGAGGCCCCAGTGCCAGGAAGGTCACACCTGAACGCAAGCATACACACACAATTGCACAGTGAGGGCGCACCTAACGGACAGGCACTAGGTGCAACTACTTGAGAGGAAAGAAGGGCCTAAATGTTCAGGTTGGCTACTTTTAACCATCGATGCTGCTGGTGCTACTGGTGTTGAGCCAGCGAAGTTATTTTGACCTGCTGCTGTTTACAGTATTGGACTGAGCCAAGGCTGTAGGGGTGGAGTCGTCCTCACTGGGGCACACTGCCATGCTGTTCAGAGGCCCCAGCATCAGGAAGGCTGCACCCAAACACACACAGTGTCACCCACCCATGTCACGAGTTTTGCATGCCTGCAGCCAGAGGTGCAGTGCTCCAGGACCCAGACTCCACCTGCACCTATCTCCTTGACAGCTGGCAGGCTTTGTGGCTGCAGCAGGTCCTAGCAGGCGGACCTGCAGTAGTTTTTTTCACCCCCCTGTGCCCTAAGACAGACACAGATGGCAGGCTTTGTGGCCACAGCATGGCCTAGTAGCCAGGCCTGCAGTAGTTTTTTTCACCCCCCTGCACCCTAAGAGAGAGACAGTTGCACAAGCACCCATGTCACGAGTTTTGCCTGTTAGCAGCCAGAGGTGCAGGGCCCCAGAACCCAGACTCCCCCTGCACCTATCTCCTTGACAGCTGTCAGGCTTTGTGGCCACAGCATAGCAGGCCTGCAGTTTTCACCGCACTGTCTTAACACATATACACACACAGAGTGTCACTTATGTCACAAGTTTTGCTTGTCAGCAGTTTGAGGTGCAGTTTCCCAGAAACCCCTGCACCTATCTCCTTGAAACTTGGCAGGTTTTGTAGCCTCATAAGGGGCTACCACCCCTGCAGTGCTCACCCCACTGTGGCTTAACACAACATGAGTTTTGCTTGGCAGCAGATTGAGGAACAGTTTCCCAGAAACCCCTGCACCTATCACCTTGAAGCCTGGCAGGCTTCATGCTCCCAGCAGAGGCTACCACCCCTGCAATCTATATCTAAATCATCTAAAAAACAAAGAAGTTATAGGTATTTCATTGATTCCCCATTATACTCTATGACCAAATCTCCAAAACTCTTTGAATTTGCTCTGAATCTTCTAAAGCCAATTCGGCCAAATTGAATCAGAAAAGTGATTCAGCACTCCAGATTGAATCACTGGCATCTGAACTGGCCAAATCTGAATCCGAACCAAATAGTTCCCTATTCGCAGAGGCCTACTCAATAGTCGTTTCCCACTCTGGGATATAAAGAAATCATCTAATCTACAAAATCTGGAAGTATAAAATCTTTTTCTCTTTTGCGGAAATGGCAACTTGCATCTTTTTGTTAATCTAGTGAAAGATTATTTTATTAAAAAGCCCCTAAAATAAATGTGTTTGCCCCTAGAAACTGCATGATACTTGGCACTGTAATTACATCTTTCATTAAGCTATGTAGGTGGTGACATTGATCAAGATGCATGGCTGACACCTTTATTCCATATAAATTGTTTTTCAAGGACTGGGGGTAATTTGAAGCTAGTTTCCTACTAGTATGTGATTAAAAAGAACAAAGGAATATGCTGCTAACAATTAGTAACCATCTACCAAGTATAAAATGCTGCCCTTTGTTTCTCTAATGTGGACTGACTCAGATACATTCATGAGGAACAACCTAAGCATTTGGCCCGAAAAGTATGCAATCATTCCAAGGGCCATACATTATTTTTTACCATAAATAAGACATTATGAAATGGTACCTTATAATTATGTTCATTTCTCAGGCAGTTTCCCTTGATTCTGTAAAATGGACAGGAGCTGAACATACTCTGGGGGTATTTAATAGCAACCTTCAGCTACCTGAAGGGTGGTTTTAAAGAGGATGGAGCGAGACTGTTCTCAGTGATGGCAGATAGAACAAGGAGCAATAGTCTCAAGTTGCAACAAGGAAAGTTTAAGTTAGATTTCAGGAAAAATTCTTTCACTAGAAGGGTAATAAAACACTGGAACAGGTTACTCAGAGAGTTTGTGGACTCTCCAGCCCTGATGGTTTTTAAGACCCATCTATACAAAGCCTTGGTTGGGATGGTCCTGGTTTGAGCAGAGGGTTGGACTAGATGACCTCCTGAGATCCCTTCCAACCATAATTCTCTATGATTCTATGATAATCCTCCTGGAGGAGGAAGAGAAGAGGAAAAACATCAACCAAATCATCTTGTAACCTACAAATACAGGCTTATTTCAGCAGCCTTAAAAACAACTCCCTCTTCCTTTAGTAGTAGCCAGCATTGTGCCAGGCATATTAATAGTAGTACATTACCCAAATCAAAGATTAAGTGAAAGGCACAATATCAGAGACAAGACCATGATTTTACAGCTGACTATAACTATGGATTCAGTAATTATGTGTTTACAGATTGTATAATTATAGGGTAATTAGAGAAGTTTCAGTGTTTATGTGATGATATGGGACTGCTTAACGATAATTTTTGGTACAGTTTAATCCAAGTCTAAACTGGGTGCTAGCATTTTATTTACCCCTGTATGCATTGCTTAAGGAAGTTTTCTAGTGATCTTGATAACAGCTTCAAGGCTGAGTGGGAAAACATGTTAATTTTCCTCTCCCAACAAGGAGGAGCTTCTAGTAGAGTACATCTGTTATTACTGGATGGGGGGTTAAACTTACCAAATCCAATGGACATTTCACACCAACAGTTGGGACTCAAATGCTGCCTTAAACTATTGTAGCAAGACTTTACAGGGCTCTTCCAGCACTGACCTTAAAGCACAACAGTTCAAAACATGGCATTTGTATTCTTGTAAAGAGAGGTTTTTGTACATTAGTACACTCTAATTATAAGATGGATGAAAATGTATTATTGCAAATCAGCAATGTGGTAACTTACAATATACACATGGAATTATCTGAGTACACAAGCAGCTAAGATAGCGCAACCATGTATGCATAAACTAAGTGTACACTACCTCAAATGGATACTAATTAGGACTTTCCATTCAAAATTTGTCTGTAATGAATGAATTAAAACTGAAATAGTATTCTTATATGAATGTTCTCACCTTTGTTCTCTTGAAAGCAAACAAAGGGTTTTTTATTAGTTTGGTTGGTTGTTTTTAAATTACTAGTAACAAGCTAAATGGCTTTCACTAGGTGCCGGAGTTCAAATATTTTGGCCACAATAACCAAAATTTAGTTCCAATTTATGGAACTGAACATATTTTATACTTATTTTGGAATGTCACAGGAAATGCTGGTAGTTAGTGAAGGGATGATGTCACTCTTCATGTGATACTCCCACAAGGTTGCATACATTTGATAACTTATTTTAATTTAGTGATCACACAAAATAAATACTGTTCTCTCAACAGTTTTATACTAAGACTACAATAGTAAAAAAAGAGTGCATGAGTGTGTGCGCATGAGCACAGATAGATAGATAGTTCTCTCTCTATATATATATCTATCTCTATAAAGTAGCATCCCTTAAATTTCCAGTTATTTTTTTCAATTTGGCTAATGAAGGAAAAACAAGGTAATACTGCATAATGAAACAATATTAAGTGTCTAAATAGTTAAAATCATTGAGGCAAATCTAATTAGTTTCCAGAAGCAAAAAACCCACAATTTTCAAATGTAACCATTAGGCACCTAATGCACAGCTAGATAGATGAAATGTCTAATAGACTGAAAACTGCATTTAAAGAAGGACAGCTAGGGAAGAAGCAAAAGCAAATCAAAGCCATACAGACAACAGAAACATGATCAGTTTTTATTTGTATAAATACTGTATTGCTTTTTTAAAATTGGAACATAATAGGGGAAAAAAATCACTTTTCTTATCTCAAAGTCTCTTTTTCTTCTAGTCAGGGATCCTACAGATCCATTATGATGGATCTTATTCCTGTTGCAACTTCTTTGAGATGACAGGTCTGTCAATCATAGCAGACTGCAAATAACCATAACCTTGAAGACTTCACAGTTTCCAATAATTACAAAGCTGTTTCATAGCAGTAATTCCTTTAATCTTTAATTCACATTATCAAATGGAAGAAGTTCATGTGAACCCTTTATATTGCATAGTAATATAATAAATTTTACTCCAACTGATAGAGAATCAATATATCATACCCATAAAAAACAAAAGCAGCCATTGTGGTAGGGGACTCGATCTACAGACTGCCTAATTAGAATAAAAGTAGTATTCAAGGAAGTTAAAATAAATTTGCTTCTCCTTTTCTTTACAGAGAAAGTCTGCAGATCATCTACAATGGGAATCCCAATACCAGTGTTTCACCCAGCAGCCTTCTACTATCGACTTGATCTTCTACATCTGGGTTGCCATTTCTTTTGCTCCTCTAAGGGTAACTGTTTCAAGGAGAATGAAAAGTTTAGTACGTCAGCCCAGCAAATATGGCATGACCAATTTCCCTGTAATATGAACAGGTTGCAGTTAGCAGAAACATCTTCATGCATTTATGACTGAAGCAGCTATTAGATAAAAGCTCCAAAAAGCCCCACTGAAGTGCCTGATCTATACTGACACTGCACTGCCGGGTGGAAGCAACACACTGCTTCTTGTAGTAAAGCACATTGGTTTTATTTATTTAATTTTAACATCTGCAAGGAGCCACATTACATAAAAAAAAGTGTTTTCTCTTGTTAATTTTAAACCTATCATTTACTAATTTCAGTCTTAGTATACTAGGATTTGGTGAACAACAGTTCTGTGTTCAGTTGGTCCACGCCCATCATAATTCTATAGGTTCTATCATATCCAACCTCAGCCTTCTTCATTTCAAACTGAAGTGTCCTAGCCTTTGTCAAACTTGGTATGGCAACTGCTCTGTGCCCCTGATAATTTTAGTTGTCCTTCTCTGTACCTTTTCTAATTTTAATACATCCTTTTTGAAATGCAGAGCACAGAACTGCACACATTATTCAAGATGTGGGTGTGCCATGAATTTCTATAATACCAAGATGTTGTTCTCTATTCCCTTCTTGTGGTTGCCACTGCACATTAACATGACATTTTAGAGATCTACATTAGCTCCAAACTCATTTTCTTGAGCTGTAACAGCTAGTTCAGAACCCAGAATAGTGTACAGGCATACCTCGTTTTATTGCGCTTTGCTTTATTGCGCTTCGCAGATATTGCGTTTTTTACAAATTGAAGGTTTGTGGCAACCCTGCATCGAGCAAG
>NW_017728886.1:130772240-130778825 GCF_001723895.1 Crocodylus porosus | reverse complement strand
ACTTTTATATGCACTGGGAAACCAAAAAATTTGTGTGACTCGCTTTATTGCGATATTCGCTTTATTGCGGTGGTCTGGAACCGAACCTGCAATATGTCCGAGGTATGCCTGTATATATAATTGAGATGATCCCCTCCCTCCCATCCCCACCACTGCCACCATGTGCATTACCTTGTACATTGATGTTTATTTGCTGCTTTTTTACCCACTCATTCAGCTTGGTGAGATTTTTCTGCAGCTCTTCTCTGCCATCTTGAGATTGGAATACCCAGAATTATTTGATATCATCTGCAAACCTGGAGGTTTCACTGGATGCCCCCAATTCTAGATCACTGATGAAAATGTTTAACAAAATTGGGCCTAGTATAGATCGCTGTGAAAGTTTACTTTTGACCTCTCTCTATCCTGAAACGTGACCATTTAGTTCTACCCTTTGCTTTCTATCTTTTAACCAACTCTCAAACCATGAAAGAACCTTCCCTCTAACCCTGTGGCAACCCAGATTTTTAAAGCTTTTAAAAATCTAACTCCTTCTCAAAAGCTTATTTAAAGTCCAAATATATCAACTGGATCCTTTTTGTCCACATGCGTAACACCCCCAAAGAATTCCAGCAGATTGGCAAAGGAGGATTTGCCTTTAGAAAAACCATGCTGACTTTTCCCCAGCAGATCATGTGACTGCTGATTGTATTCTTTACTCTAGATTCTACCAACTTTCCAGGGATGGAAGTGGTCTGTAGATCCTATAATCAACCCTGGAGCTCTTTTTGAAGATGGGAATTACATTAGCAACTCACCAGGCCCCTGGCACAGAGGCTGTTTGTAACAATGGGTTACATACTTAGAGGTAGAATACAAACTGCGCCTTGAAAATCAATAATTAAAAGGGCTCTATTTTGGTTCTCTTGTAGACCTGGTTAAAATATTGCTGGAGAAAAATTGAACTGGTGAAGTCTTCAAGCGTGGGAAAAAATACCACCTGCTATGACTGACCGGTGCTTTATCCATCTCTAAGGAGCTTCAAGTAAGTGTAAGACCTACTGGGTACATTTACACCTGCACTTTATTGCAAAGCTGACTAATTTGCTCTGCAATAAAGTGTCACTGTCTACACTTGTGCTTGTATTAGGGTGCAATAAATTAACTAATTCTGCTGTAGGATAGCACTGCCTAGGACAAATACTATTCTATAGTGAAGTAGTTACATGCACTGAAATGTATGTGTAGAAAGTGACCAGGGCTGGCTAAGACAGTGGGGTTGCCTGCTGGCTAGCCCATCACTGTAGTACTCTTACATCCCAGACAGCTCCTCCACAAGACATTGGGCCAGGGTGGAACAGCCCCAGGCTAGCTTTCTGACCCTGTGGGGCTCCCTGCCAGTCCAGAGCTGCTCTGCCCCAGTTCAATGCACTATGGTCCCAGACACACGTGTAAATACTGCACCCAGGAGAAATAAACTGTGGTGTAAACTGTGCTGGAGTTTATTACTACATGCTAATTGTGCATGTAGATTAACACTGTATTGTATCTGAGGGGTTTTTCTTCAGATCAGAAGTTGTCCTTTGTTAGACCCCAACTCCATGGGGGCCCAATGACTAGGGAGAGAATGATCCAATCACTCATGGGTCCTGTTAGTCATTAGCCAGAGCAAGCAAGGAGCAAATGCTACTTCCACACATTGCTCACAACACCTGTATTCAGAATGGAGGCAGCTTTGGACTGGCTCCTAAAAAACCAACAAACCACTCTGAACAATTTATACACTTTAGTTCAGGTTCATTAACATTCACTTCACCTTTGTCCTTCCTCCTGTTCCACCCATTTCTCCTCCCATCACAAGCTCTACCTCTGTTTACTGTTTACTTCATTAGCATAAAATTACCTATGCATTCCTCTCATTTACAAGCCTCTCTGCTAAGACCAAATGCATGCGGCCATGAACTCAGGTACTCTTGGTCAATCTCTAATTCTTTCTGGTTCATTACTGACTTCAGCACCATTTCCAAGGCCTTGCTTCTGCTTTATTTCCTGATGATAGCTGGTGGGCTGCATCTTGTGCTTCTTACACAATGGGCTCTAACACTATGACTTGGTTTAGAAAACTCCTTGCCTAAGCATTTGCAAGCTTAGTCTTAATATATTATCCTGCCTTGTGACCAGCAGCTTTTGCTGAGACACAGGAAAAAGCCTTTGTATTCAGCTGGAAACCCAGTGCTCCCCCAAATATAAATTATTGTCACCCTAACATTCTTCACAGGATGTTGTCATCACAAAGAGTTATTTGACATATATTTAATTCTTAATAAAAATATCTTAATACAGCACATCACTAAAGCAGTAGAAAAGTAATGCATTTAATTCAGTAACACCTACTATGTAAAAACAAATCTTAAGCAGTTGTCCAAATGAAAATCCAAGTAACCTGGTATTTCATAGCCTTTGAGTTCATACAAAGTTTGGTTTGGGCACTACTAATCCATCAGATTTCTAAAAAGAACAAAGAGTGTTTTGAATCATTATTAAACCTATATCCCATCTTAGTGTTCTCAGCCCACTGAGTACATCTAAGTATAGTCACTTTAAATGAGATAACACAACTTACAGAAACAATCTAGCAGCAGCAGTACAGAGTTCAGTATGGAATAACCATCGTAATATTTACTCTGCTTTTCAAGAAAGTTTTGAATTCATGCTAAGGTCCACAGTATGATGCTATACTGCAAGAAATGTATGACCTAGCACATTCACAGCTAACTCAAGAGCAGCTGCAGAACAGACACACCCTGTGTTCATCTGAGATGATATCTCTTGGAGGGTTTTTTCAAAATAGAGGCCAAAGATCATTACACTATTTGTGGAATAAGAGATGCTAGCTCCAATAGCTGAACTGAATGTTGGGTATCTAAACTTCCCTTCAAGATTCAGCTGAATGAGAAAATATTAATTTCTTGCCTCAAACTCTTGTGTAGCGCTACTGTGTGCTAGACTGTTTGAGGCTCCAGCTGTATACTAGGGATCACTGCTCAAGTAAGCAATGTTTATAAAGTACACACCCTGTAAGGGTTGACTGATTGAGTGCCATCTTTTGGGTATATATGGAGAGTCAGATCCAAAACAGGACTTGAATGCCCAAAGTGCAACTAAGGTACCTAAAATTTCATGCAAGTCCAAAGACATAGTAGTAATAGTAGTGGTAGTAATAGTGAGCTATATAGACATCTAACATTTAACATAAGCTGATGCCATTGAACCTCCTGGCTGTTGTGAATTGCATTCCAACACCTGAGCACCTCAGAGCTAAGTGTGGCATTGCCTTCATCACCAATATCCCTTTGTGAATTTTGCCCATCCCGCCCACCATGTACCTGTAACAAGCATTTGCAGCTTCCATTTACTTGGCCTCCATCAAACATCCATCACTTCCAAAATTCAGGTCCTAAATGTATCAAGTCAGACACATGAAACTAGACAATGAAGCATCACTCATTGTTGGTTTAATAATTCTTAAAACTGTTTGAAAGATGAAAGACAGTTATACTGAAATAGGATGGTGCTATTAGAATGTTATATAATCTAGGCATTCACAGTTTGTAGCATAACCTACAGACAAGATTTGGAGATGGCTATTTTAAGTTACCCAAAACATTTTTTGAACAGAATACACATTACTAGGGCTCCCTTGTGACCAGTGTACTGCAGATGTTCAGCACAATGTTCCTGAGAACATGACTGGAGAGCTGAAAATCATGGTGAGAAGAAAGTTCAGACACCCCTTCCTCTTGCCTCTGGCATTTTTAATCTAAATTATTTTTTCTCCATACAACATGGGAAAGAAAGAAAGAAAGAAATGTAAACTCAAAGGGCTGCTTCCGCTTGTGAATTCCAGCACACATTTGCTGTATTTAATGCCAAGTAACAAAATCTTCCTCCCATTTTCCTTAATTTAAAATGTGTTTTTACTATTATGACGTATAGTAAAAACCAGTACAAAATTAGACTCATCAGCAGATTTCAAATGAAAAGCTATACTGAATGGCTGAACATGTTTGCTTTCACAAAAATTCACACAAGTGCAGCCTAGTATTCACAGTCTCAAGCTACTATCAAGAGTCAATTTATTTATACCCTATCTTGAGAGGCACTGAGTAGCTCCTCTGATGTGCTGTCAACTTCTTTATCAAAATGTGCATTCAGCTAGGCAATTCTCATGTGATAAAACTGGCCAATAATATTTCCCATATAAAATGTAGTATTGTAGAAGAAACATGCAGTGAATAGGCTGCCACTAATCTAGAGCCTGACATTTATTTGTGTAAAAAATAATGTCAAATGAAATATAAACTTGTAACTTCTACTAACACACTGATCAATTCAATTGTATATGTCCATTGAATTCTCATCTCCTACCCTGTTTGTATCTCAGCACTGCAAGACTTTTGCCAGTGATTGTATTTTTTATGTTCAAATACTACTATGATGCCAATCCCAGTGGTGACATTTAGATGGTAGTATACTATATATATTTATGAAGAATAAACAAATCATATCACAACTTTTTTCACTTGTGGCAATGAGCACAGAAATATGCACATGAAATTTCTAAAATTTGGCACAAAATATCCCTACCTCAAATAACTAAATATCCATATTTCCTAGAGGATAGTAACTTTCATGATCATTAAGAAAGGATTTTTCAGACCAGAGGCAAATGCAAATGCTATATTTGGTAACCACTGAACATCCTTAAAAACCTGACCAAAGGAAACAGATTTAAACTCTAGAATTTTGATTCTTATGAACATATCTGTCAAACTAAATCCTGGAGGCCATACTTTAATTTAGTTTTAATTTAGTGTACCATAAAACTTGAATTTAATACAAATCTGTTGGTATTATAAAATAAAACTAAAGTATATAAACTGTCCCATCCAAGGAGCTCTGGGAATGCATATAACTAAAAAAGTTATTAAAACACTACCAAAGGAGATAGATGCTTTTATCTCATATACTAAGCAATGAGCTATTTCAGGGGAAATGCCGCAAATCTTAATCCCGGGGGCCTGGAGGGTGGGGATGGAATGGAAATGGGAAGTAGTAGAATAATGCAAGTGACAAGAGTTTCACTCTGCAGGGATCCAAAAAAGGTAATTGGCATGGTGGTAATGGAAAGGGTTGAGGGAAGCTCAGATGCCCATCAACATAAGTATTTGGTGTTTCTGACCTGTCAGTCTCTTGGTTCACGGTAATATGGTATAAGATTTGCTTGCATTGGCTTAACCAAACTTTGGGTAAGAGAAGAAGAGGCAAAGGAAACAATCAGGTCCAGGATGTCACAAGGTGTGAGCCATCTTAGACATTTCAAGAAAAACAAAATATGTGCCTGAGCTGGTAGGGTGTGTGCACCTAGTGAGTGTGTGCTTAATTGATTTTTGTGTGTGCATGTGCAGTTGCACACCATGCCCTTCTGTCTAATAGCGCAATATTGAGATCCTGAGCATTGGCCTGAACCCTCAGGCCAACAATTCTGCCTTTGTCACAGCATGGACTGGAACTAGCGTGTGGTCTGCTAGCTAATACACAGATACCTCTCGGCAGCAAGGCAGAGGGGAGAAGGGAATTCCTGCTTAGCAGAGAGTGGTGAGGAGGAGAGGGGGGAGCAGCATGCAAGTCTCTGCCAGAACTGCAGCCAGGAAGCAAGGGGGCGGGGAGGGCAGGGCCAACTCTGCTGTGAATCAGAGAACCCTGCCCAGCACAGAGAGTATGCCAGGATGCTGGGAGTATCTGGTTTAACTTAAACCAGCAACGGGTCTAGGACAGACTTGCATAAACTGGTTTGACCCAAATCAGTTAAGTCTGATATTACATTCAACCAGGTTTCTCTCAAACCAGTTTCAGCCATTTCCAAACTTGTTTATGTACACTGTACATCTGTTCTGTTACAGGTTTAAACCAATTTCTGATCACTTAAACTGGTTTATGTATATTGTTTGTCCCTAGCCCTGGTTAGTAATGAGTTTAACTACTTTCAGGTACAAACAAAAACCTCAAAGCCCTACTTGTGCATTTCTGGAAAATAATGGTTCTATCACTAGCTGGGGACTTGGAAAACAAACTTGATTGCTCTGCTACAGACACTATGGGATCTTATGTAAATCAGTTATTAAAGATATGTGACAGGACCCAATATAAGAGAGACTATGATAATAATTATCCCGTTATTTCTCTGACCGGTTCAGACAAACTCTTCTGGAATATACCTCTCTCACAATGTTTGTACAATACAGTGTGGCCCTGATCTTGGCTATGATTTTGAGGTTCTTAGTACTACTGTGATATCTCTTGGGGCCAGGTGGTTGCTCCAGAAAGCTCCAGACCTGCTTCCCACCGCTCCAGCTGCCTGTCCTTGGTTGCAGACTGAATCTTCTTCCTCAGTATATTCTTCTGCTGAACAAAAATCCCAGTCAAGACCAGCATCTATACTGGATTATACAGTTTAAGTAAAGGTGTAACCCCATCACAAATTCCAGTAAGTATTCCCCCTCCACCAAAAATGTGGTAAATATGAAATATAGGGTCTGTCTTTTC
>NW_017728886.1:130767658-130772110 GCF_001723895.1 Crocodylus porosus | reverse complement strand
TGACCCTGCTAACTGCTAGCAGACCATCTCAGCTTTTCCTAGCTGGGGCATTATATGATCCACCTAAAGCCCGGGGTTTCTAGACAAAATTTTCCCTCAAAAGGGTCCTCTTAAATACTTTAACAATATCTCTCCACCTCCCTTTTCTATTCAGTTCTCAAGCACCATGTGTATTATGCAGATAACTTCCCACCTCCAGCTATGCATCTGCCTGAAAGGCTAGGTAGCCTTCCTTAGTTCAAAGTTATCAGAACTAGAAAGTCAGCAGCATTATTATGACCCTTTAACCAGATTTCCCTTTTGAAACTGTCCAGTTATTGCCATGTAAACTGAGACATTTTCCTTTGTTTGAGGGTAACACTTCAACTCAGGTAAACACTGAGAGTTTTGCTACTTTACTGGGTGATCAATATGCATGCCAGACCTGTGTGTATATACTAGAGACTTGTTTCTTTTTTGCTCAGCATGTACCCATACCAGGACTTCTCCAACATGTAGACAGCCATTGCCTGGAGATGAACATTCTTGACACTTGATTTGGTAAGCAACCCACTGCTTACCTTAAGTCACTTTATAAAAATACAGTTTTCTACTAAATACATAAACATGATAAAACTGAATGTAGTTTAACACTAGCCATAAATACAAATCAAACACCCCAGTATGGAATCTAGGTTGGGGAAGGAACAACAAACTCCAGAATTAATCCTACCTTTGGGAACATCCACAACAATCACTAATGGAGTACCTGTTGTAGAGTTTTAATTTTTACAAGACACCAAGCTCAATTATACATAAATGCTATTTTCTTCTGTCACACCACTACACAGTAAATTGTTACAGATGCCCAGTGAAATAATGCTTAGACTGATGAGACTAACATAAATAGAAGCAGAACGGGATTTTATTTTTAGCAATTCCTTTGTGTCTTTTGCTAATAATCCTGTATCTTAAATTGCCAGCTGTATACAGATGGCCACAAGATGGTAGCCTTGCTCTAAAAATAGCACCTATCTTTAAAAGTTAGCCTCTTGTGGGGTTGGACAACTCTACTTGTGACATCACTGCCCTTAGTTCCCACCCCATTTCCCTTCGATACTCTGCTCTCATTCTCTCCTTCTAAAAATAAAAATATTTCTCCAGCAAACACAGCATACATACCGCTAAGGAAAAAAAGAAAATATACCATGTGCTGGGAATAGCTTTAAAAAATACAGAAGAAAGATATAGCCTACAAAATGGCATTGTTTGCATTTTAATTGCAAAAAGGACTGACATTTTAAGAATGTCTTTCTATTTTTTTAAAACATAAATAAGCAGTTTGAACTGGAGTCCTTTGTTCTTCTAAAGCAGTATAAATAAAAGTACATAGATACCTTTACACCAAAAAATACAGTATTGTGGCACCTAGGCTTTACGGCGTATTAAAAATTTACTGTGTAGACACATCTACATGTTCATTAATACACCATAATTACAGCACATTAAGTTTAGTACCTGTAACTAAGATGTGTGGTGAGGTGGACACACTTGAAGGGAGAGAGAGACTGCAAATAGATTTAGACAGACTAAAAAAGTGGGCAGACGAGAATAGGATGGGGTTCAGCGTAGACAAATGCAGGGTGCTGTACCTTGGGAGAAGGAATCTACAGCATACATACAGGCTGGGGAGTTCCCTCCTTGAAAGCACAAAGGGAGAAAGGGATCTTGGAGTCATTATTGACTCCAAGATGAACATGAGCTGCCAATGCCAGACCGCAGCCAGCAAGGCCAGCCATACCTTGTCATGCATCCAAAGGTGCATCTCAAACCAGTCCAGAGAGGTGATACTCCCCTTCTACACAACACTGATCAGGCCGCAGTTGGAGTACTGTGTCCAGTACTGTGCACCGCACTTGAAGGGTTCAGAGGAGGGCCACCCACTTGGTGAGAGGGCAGCAGGGCAGGCCCTATGAGGAGAGACTGAGGGACCTGAACCTGTTCAGCCTCAGCAAGAGGAGGCTGAGGGGGGACCTGGTGGCTGCCTACAAACTCATCAGGGGAGATCAACAGCAAATAGGTTTTCTCCCCAGCACCCCCTGGGGTGACAAGGAACAGTGGTAATAAGCTGATGGAGAATAGGTTTAGGTTAGGGATCAGAAGGCAATATTTTACAGTTACAGTGGCCAATATCTGGAACCAACTTCTCAGGGAAGTGGTCTTTCCCCCTACCTTGGGTAAATTCAAGAGGAAGTCGGATGATCATCTGTCTGGGGTCTTGTGAACCCAGCATTCATTCCTGCCTGTGGGAGGGGATCAGGCTAGATGATCTGTTCAGGTCCCTCCTGACCCTAGCTACTATGAAACTATGAATATGACTTAATGTAACTTAATGTGCTGGTGCTACAGTGCATTAGCACAGATGAACAGTTTTTTTGTGATGCTACTGTGCATTAGAATAAGTCTGCTGCATATTAGCACATTATCATGCTTTTTGCACAATGCACTAATGAGCACTAGAATTAGTCTAATGTACATTTAGTATCTCATGTAGACATGCCCTGTATTGATTAAATCTTGAGGATGCCAGGGGAAGTGTTCAGAGCCACTTTTCAAACAGGCATCTAATTTTCTCCTGTCTTCCTGATCCATGTAGACATTACATTCATTATAAATCTGGGAGGAAACACTTATATAATTTATAGCCACTAGATGGCCCAATTTTATACATGGACAAAAATGGTAAAATACACTGCATTTTTCATATCCCTTCCATATGGGTATGTTTTTGGTATCCTTAAAAGAAATCAGAGAAGAGACAGCCCATTTTATGAGAATGGATAAGCAGGAAAATAGGTCAATTCCAACTGAACGTAAGTGAAAAAGGATGCTGTGGTTTGTAGTTGGTGATGGCAGTAGATACCCAATGGTAGGGTGAGTTTTTTCCTGGACTGGAAAGGAAAAGACAGGCAGGGTGACATTTTTATTAGATATTGAGAAGTTATTAGACCATTGCAAACTCAAGAGTTGAACACCTGTCTGTGGCCATGACCTTTTCCTATTGTTCCCTGGCACAGGAAATTGAATGTGGTGTTTTCATAAAGTATAGATATTGGGTAGCAGAAGCAATAGGATACAAAAGAGATATAAGGTTATTGTCCAAGGTTCTAGTTCAGTGGTGCTCAACGTTTTGGTCCCCTGGAGCAAAAGAGTGGGACAGGGACAATTTGCAGGCTGGATCAAGCCCTGCATGCTGTGATCAGACCCTAGAGCTTATGCTCACTCACTCCCTGTCCCAACCTCATCTCCTTTTATGATCAGGAAACTCACCACCTGGATAAGAGAGAGGAGGTTGATATTGTATACCTTGACTTCCAAAAAGCCTTTGATATGGTATCCCATGATGTTCTCATGAGAAAATTAGAGGATAGTGGACTTAAAAGTGAGACAGTTAGCTATTGGGTATGACCCAGAGAGCCTAATGAATGGATACTTGTTGTTCTGGCAAGAAGTGGCCAATGGTGTCCCACAGGGGTCGGTGCTTGGTCCAATACTTTTCAACATCTTTATCAATGATCTGGATGTGGGAGTGAAGAGCTCACTGGCCAAGTTCGTGGGTGACACCAGGTTATAGGTAAGTGTGGTTACACTTGAAGATAGGCTACAAATACAGGTAGATCCAGACAGGCTATCAAGCTGGGTGAGTCAACCAGATAAAGTTCAACCCTGAGAAATGTAAAGTGCTCCACCTGTGGACAAACAACTCCCTACACACTTGGCAGTGCCAAACTGACTAGCAGCACGAATGAAAGTGACCTGAGGGTAATAATAGACCACAGTATGAATATAAGCCAGCAGTGTGACACTGTTGCCAATAGGGCAAATAATACTCTGGCATGCATCAATTGATGCGTCTCCAGCAAACACAAGGAAGTGTTTCTTAAGCTCTACTTGGTATTGGTGAGACCCCAACTGGTGTACTGGAACCAGTTCTAGGCACCGCACTTTAACAAGAACATGGTAAAACTTCATAGTTTCATAGATGGTAGGGTCAGAAGGGACCCGAGCAGATCATGAAGTCTTGACCCCCTGCCATGGAAGGAAAAAGTACTGGGGTCAAATGACCCCAGCAAGGTGATTGTCTAGCCTCGTCTTAAAGACCCCCAGGGTAGGAGCCAGCACCACTTCTCTTGGAAGTTGGTTCCACATCCTAGCCGCCCTGACAGTGAAGTAGCGCCTCCTGATGTCTAACCTGAATTTACCCTCTGCCAGCTTGTGACTGTTATTTCTAGTCACTCCTGGTAGTGCTCAGGGGAACAGGGATTCCCCCAATGCCTGCTGGTCCCCTCTGACTAGTTTATAAACAGCCACTAGATCCTCCCTCAGCCTTCTCTTATGGAGGCTAAACAGCTTCAGGTCCCTTAGCCTCTCCTCACAGGGCCTGCCCTGCTGTCCCCGATCATGTGAGTGGCC
>NW_017728886.1:130751748-130767558 GCF_001723895.1 Crocodylus porosus | reverse complement strand
CCTAATTACATACATGAGCTGACTTAAGAATTCTCAGTCTAGCTCTTCTCCTTTGTTGGGTAGTCTGTAGTAGACCCTCACCATTAAGTCCCTTTCCCCTCGACTTCCTTGTATTCTAACCCAGAGCACTTCAGTGTGCCCCTCCTCTGACCTTGTGCTACTTGATGAGGATGGGTATTCCTCCCTGATGTAGAGCACCACACCCCCACCTTTCCTCCCTGTCCTATCCCTTCTGTACAGGCTATAGCCTTTGATATTCACTGACCAGTGGATCAGCGTTGCGTCTCACCACATTTTTGTGAGCTTCACTATGTCTAGTTTGGTGTCAGCTAGCAGGAGGGTAAGTTCCTCCTGCTTGTTCCCCATACTACGAGCATTTGTGTAGAGGCATCTGAGGCCTCCTGAGGATGTGTAAACTGGCTCCCTAATCTCAGTACTACCCAGGCCCCTGTTGCTTATCTGGGTATTTGTTCTGCTAGTTGTCAGTCTAGCCTGGACTGTTATTGTGGGTGACGCTTGGTTTAGTGGTCTAAGGCTTCCTCTGCCCTCATCTTTCCCTTCTCCCAATAAGCCTAGTTTAAAGCCCATCTGAGGAGATCCGCCAACCTAGAAGAGAACACATGCTTACATTTGGGGAAAAGGTGAAGCCTATCTCACCGGAGCACGTCTTTCATCCATGTCTTTCATCCTGTGTTGTCTAGGAAGCCGAAGCCTGCCTCGAGACACCTTTCCCAAAACCATCAGTTGGTCTCTCTGATGCAGGTCTCCACATCTGCTCACTGGCAAGAGAGAAGAGAATACCATCTGTACCCTTATTTCCCTCAGCACGTGCCCCAGAGCATGGTAGTCCGTCATCAGGTGATCAGGGCTTCTCCTGGCCACATCATTAGTACCCACATGGATTAGGACCATGGGGTAGTAAATCAGTGGGCTGGATCACGTCCTGGATCATCCCTGTCATGTCCTGAATCTTTGCTCCAGGCAGCCAGTAGATCTCGCGTGTCGAGGGGTCCTGGCAACAGATGGGACCCTCCGTACCTCTCAGGATGGAGTCACCTATGACAATCACTCGATGTTTCCTCCTCTGGGTCTGCTTAGCTCCTTCAGCCTGTTCAGAATGTGGAGAGTGTGGAGTTGCCTCCTCTTCAGAGGTTTCCTCCTCCCCTTCCTTCTTCTGCAGTGTCGCCAGGGCCTCACACCTGTTCTCCAGCTGGACTGAAGGAACTGGTACTATTTTGCTGTGAGCAGCCCTGGTTCTGGAGGTGACCATCTACCACTCTGCAGTGGACAGTACCTCCCAGGGTGCTTCTTCCTTGGGTGCATGGGCCTGCAGGGGAAGGAAATAACCATCAATTTCATCCTCCACCCCTGATTCCCCTCAGTCTGCTAACCTCCTCCTGGAGCTAACTCACCTGCACCTCCGGGGCCCTAAGATGAGCATCTGCAAGATGACTGTGGGGTCCCTCAATTCCTGCCCCTCCTGGCCATGCTGGGCATACCCCACAAGCTAGGGGCAGGTGGATGACAGCTCCCCCATGTACTCTATCTGAGTGGAGGCCTCAGACAAGCCCCAGGTAGGCAGCGTCCCCTGGGCAGGGGCCTTAGCAGCCCTTTGCGTCGACACCATTATATAAGTTGCTGTTTATCTGTATTTTTGTGTGGTGCCTTCACTCTACCCTTGCAGGGGTCTCCCTCCTGGCCCTTCCTGCCCACCCACCAGTGTGAACACCAGCACAAATGCCAGTGCTCTCTTAAAGAGCACACCTGTTTGCACACTCTGTTCATGCGGCATGGCTTGGGAACACAGCTCCCTACCAGCTCAGCTAAAAGGGATCTGGGTGCTTCCCCTCTGGATCTGGCTCAGCTGTGCTGGCTCCCTTTGCCCCACTTACCTTTGGTGGATCAGCTGTTGCTGCCCCTGCTGCTGGCTCTGCTGCATCCACCTCGGGTCAGGTAAGGGGTACACATGTGTTCAGGACACACATGTGCCCAGATCCCTCCTCTCCTCCCTGCTCCTGGCTCCCAAGTGAGACTTGAGAGTCCAGAGAAGGGTCACCCATATGATTACAGACTTGCATGGCAAGCCATATGAGGAAAGACTGAGGGACCTGGGAATCTTTGCCCTGAAAAACAGAAAGCAGAGAAGGGACTTGGTAGAAGCTTAATACTACATCAGGGGAGTACATCAAGCGCTTGGTGAACAACTGTTCAGTAGGGCACCCTTAGGGAAAACCAGGAGTAATGGCCACAAACTCCTGGAAGACCGTTTCAGACTCAACATTCAGAAAAACTTATTTACAGTTAGAGTGTCTTGACTGTGGAATAAACTCCCTCCAGAGGTGGTACAATCACCTGCCATGGAAAGCTTCAAGAGGAGACTGGATGGTCACCTTGCTGGGGTCACCTAACCCCAGTTATCTTTCCAGCTTGGTGCAGGGGGCTGGACCTGATGATCTTTCAAGGTCCCTTCCAGCCTTACAATCTATGAATCGATGAAGGGCCTAAACTGACAGAGGCAAGTATTTATCTAGGGTACTAATTTTGTAAATGTTTTTGTTAATGTCATTTTCAAAAGCATGTTGATGCTCGGGGTTTGAATGCGGAGTCAAGGTGTCAAAACCAAATAGGCTTTCATTTACCCAAAGGATTCTTACAGGAAATTTAAAAGGACAGAAGCCAACTATAACAGGGTTCCTGACTGGAGCCCTGTTACTTGGGGAAAATCCCCGCAGCTGGCAGTCATGATGCCCAGGCAGGGGCAGGAAGAAGATTCCTCATGCCACTGGTAAGCCAATGGGACCCCGCTTCTGGGAATATAGGGAGGACAAGGCCCCAGAAAAGACGTCTTCGGGCACTGTGAGAGAGAAAGGTTGCCCAAGGCCCCAGAGAAATACGGCCCCTAAAATGTAGAGCTGAGACCCAAAACATGGATCCAGACCATGCCATGACAAGAAATGTAAAACCTGCCAACATCTCCACCCCCCGCCATTACTTCACCCCTCAACACAACCATCAACATTGCTGGATCTTACACCTACACCTCCAGAATGAGCCTACAAACGTCACTTCATCAATCTACTGGATACAAAAATTCATGGACTAAATATAGACATTGGATTTATGACATATTTATGACCTGCCTAACATTTGACTATCCAGGTAACATCTCCATTTTTTTACTAGCTATTTTCATTCCCTTTCTCTTCCCCTGCCCACCCCTCTCACGCATTAACTACAGCTACATATATTTCCCCTTCCCACCTCCCCCTCCCTGGTTCTCACCCACTGACTACCTCAATTTACATTTTCACTAACAAGCTTTCCTGCATACCTACTGACCTCTGGCTGCTTCACTATCCCATCTAGGAAGAGCACAGACCAACTGTAGATCCATCCTCTGGCTGAAGAAATGTATCTGTTCCCAGAAGCATGCAAAGAAGAATTTTTCCAACTATTTGAGTTGGTCTGATAAAAGATAATCAGATTTACCCAAAGAATCTTGTCAACCTCAGTCACCACATTTGGTAAAACTGAAAATCATGAAGATGCCTGCCTTCTGCGGAGAAGTCAAGGAAGATCCAACTTAGTAATCCAGAGACATTTTGCAGTTCTGCATGCTCAAGTTTTCATTTTCAAACGAAGCAAAACTTAGAAGTTTGCACTAGGTTACAGTTCACTCAACCCCAAAAGTCTGTGTAAAACAGGAATGAAGGAGCTGCAGAATCTTGTCTAATCAGAGCAAAGGGCTTTGTTACACTTCTATACTGTGAGTTGCACAAATATTGGTGGGTGTCAGTGGTAGCTCAAGTTTGGAGTAGTCATGCTTAAGATGAGCTGGAGCCTGAAGGTAAAAATCTCTGCCTCCCATTCTAGACTTCCCCCCCTTCCCCCACCCCTAGGCTCCCCTTGTTCTCATGGCCCTAAGGATCGCTCCCTGCCCCTCAGGGTTCCCCTCTGCCTCCCCCCACCAATGGGGCATTGCTTACTTGTGGCTGCAGCAGTGGTGTCTAGGCATATAGGTGAACATTTCCCTGCTTGCTCCCCCAGGACAGAGAGCACAGACAGCCACAAGTAGGTCCAGAAGTGGGGCAGGAGGGCACTGAACCCAATTCAGGCCAGCAGCAGGGGTGGGTGCTTACACTAAGGCGTAACCTATAGTGCTACATCTTAGTGTAACATGAGCTGGGTAGCATGGATCAGAGATAATCCTGGAGTGGCATAATTTTGAGGCACATTAACACTTAAAACTAGTTTTAAGTACTGGTTATGTGAAGACAGTAACCAGTTATGTTAAGAGCTCCAGGAGCCACCCATAATTTCCATGTAAGACCCTAAATCTTCAGTTGACACATCAACATTGGCTACAGAGATCCCATCCCAAAATAACCCCTGCACCCCCGTTCCCATTTTAAGTACTCTGTGCTTAGAATTGAGTATGGTTAAACACTATTCTCAAGATCTGTCACTATTAAGCTTGGGGCATATTTTCAGTAGCAATCTCCAGAGCAGTAGGAGCCAACACAGACATCTATCTTTGGAAACCTTTCTTTGTTCCAAATGATTCAATTCAAGATATGCTTACTCCTTTTGCTCCAATTAAGAGTACATACTCTGCTCCCCAGTCAGTTACATCAGAACTTGGTACATTTTTAATACTATTAAATCTGATGCTCTGGTCTCAACACTCTCTGAAGCTTCTGTTTCACCTATAACACTCTCAACTGTTCGTGTGCATTTTGTTTTTCTTTCTCTCTCTTTTTTATTTTTTAATTGAACAGTTTCATTAAGGGAAAAATCTTTCTCCTAGGATCAAGTCTGGCTTTCTCATCAGTTCATGTGAGAGAAGGTTCAACATACTTCTTAATTGTGACTTCAAACAGGTTGTTAGGACACTGAAATCTCAGGTCCTGAGAGCTTCTTTTGTGATTAACATTTTGGAAACAATTTTTACAGGTAAAATTCTGCAAAGTGGAAAGAGAATTCAAAAGCAAAAAACATACCTTGCTGTAGGAGTCTACAAGGGAACTTATATTAATGCTAATGTGTTTCTGCAAGTGCATTCACCACTCGGGTTTTTCGGCTGTTTTTAGCAATTTTCCAATGCTTTATAGTGTCCTTCCTATAACAAAATGTAAAGTCAGCCTTCCAGTCTTACACAACTGGCAACTTATTGGGTATGGCTTGTGGAAGCCGAGCAGGATTTTTCCATTATGCTCATAATTTTGATAAAAAGAAATGGAAAACTTAAGTAGTTAACTGAATCTTCTGGAAAGCTGTCACTTCAGTCCATCTCTTCACTCCCTTTAAATCTCAATCCCAAATGCAACCTTGGTCCCAGTGAAGTCACTAAAAAAGTAATCACTAAAATGGGGATAATTATACATGCTTTCCTTATAAAACTATTTTTGAGAGATACTGAGGAAAAATGTTATACAAGAGCTCGCCCTTGGCACAGATGGAAACTCACTAGCTCTCTCTCTTTTTTTTTCTTTTAAAGACATTAAGGTACTGTAAACAGCAGCAGTTGTTCACCTAGGCCAGTGAACCTGCATATCAAAGGTTTCTTTTGTCCTGGAAAGGAATTCACGGGTATTACACTTAACTGCCCATCTATCAGAGATGCACATGAAAATAAATATTTCACCTTTGTGGGTGAGACTTCATTCACTAGCTGAGAAACCCTAATCCCCATAGTAACTTTAGGATAGGAAGGCTTGGCTTGTCTTCTACTCATGTGTTTTATACTTCAACTGCTATACTGACTGACATTCAAGTCCAGCTCATAAGATAATGAAGACTTTTCTATGTACAAAACCCATTGTACTATTTCAACTCATTCTTGCATCAAAGCCTTAATATGAAAGGTACTTTAAAGTTAAATGGGGTAGAGGGGGGAGGGAATCAATTCTAAGGAGACCCTGGATTGCTAATGGCTTATTAAGTACAGCAAACATGTTGCAAAATAGACTTTTTGTACTTCACGTATTTCTGTCAGGGTTTGTATTCCTAACTGGCTCCTACACTGTTACTTTGAAATGATATAGACTGTTATACACATGACCCTGTCCCCCCTGCTTATCAGTCTTAGCAATCCTTTAGTATCTTCCAGGATATCTGCCTCATTAGTAAATGGTATTCATTTCTGAAGAAAGAGACTAGTATTAACAGGGTTGGTCTTTGAAGTATACGTACTGAATGATCATTTTGCTACAAATTCTTGAATCTAGAACACCTATTTGCATTAAGCATTCTTAGTTAAACCTTTGGATTTGAAAACGAAGCTACTAATCACTCTGGTAGACTGAAATTTACAAGATATCTTTAATTGTGCTTATTTAAACGTGCTTTAATTGTGCATGTTGCCTCCACTGCTGGACAAAATAATTTGGAAAAGAAGGGGGTGAATTACCTCCATTTATGTCTTTATTTTTAAACTTAAATATTGGTATGTCCATTTTTTTCTGAATCTCCTCCAGTTCTACCTTAGTCAGAAGATACTGGCTTACAGCCTTGTAGCTTTTGTGACATCTTTTGCTGGACCAACTTTATAGTTCGGAAAGAGGTTTGGTAAATTTTGGGGCATAAACTGCCTTTCCTTAGGTCCCTTAAAAGCTCCTTCTGTCCAGGAAAAGGAGTCACAGGTGTTACACCTGAATATTTCTCTATCATAGGTGTGCATGAAGGACCTTAGGAATGGCAATTTATTCTTGAAACTTGGTCAAACTTCCCTCTCAAGTATACAGTTGGTTCAATAAAAGATTAGTAAAACCCTTGCCTTTCATAGCAAGATACTGAATGCAGAAATTATTCTGGAACTAATGTTGTTCAGGGATTGCCAATATTGTTAATATGCCATTTATCATAAGCAAACTAACCATTGATTTGAAATCTGCAAATTGCCCAGTGTAACCGCAGGTTCCTATAATTTATTATTAAATATTCCCTTTACCACTTATTCCTTTTTATTCCTGTCAAAGTAAATTTTTAGATATGTATGCTGCCAATACAAGGAGTTAAGTTTGACATGCGCAGACAGCTCAAGGGAGTGGAAAATTCCACAGTGCAGTCAGAGCTTGCCCCCTGCTCAACCCTTGGGACTGTCAATCAAGTATAACCTACTTTTCAGCCCTGTGCATGCTCAATTACCACACAAAGCTTGATCTGACGCATGCTTAGTCCACTAGGAGCATGACATCATTGAACCAGAAAGTTCTAAAGCTAAGCAGCCTGATTGGCCAAGAGGCTGCTATATTAGTGTGTGAGCCCCCACCTTGGTGTGGGTTGTGTGGGCGTTGTTGGTGAGAGAGTGGTGAAAGACCGTGCGCTACCTGTAGCAGAGGCTGCTTTCACCAGGGACTGCAAGGCAGAGAGCGATATTGGGATTCAATCCCTGGTTCTCTTCACAACCTCACGCAACGATTCATATCCTCGATTTCATTTCTCCTCATATTGATTCTCCTGATCACCAGACTGTTTTGGCTTTGACCTCGATCTCGATTTTGATTACGTCTCTGCGGCTTCGATACTGATTCCGGCTTTCACTTACCTGGCTTTTGACTGACCTCGGCATCCATCATCGACTACGACTCGGCTCATCCCTACTTACCCTGATCATATCTCCGCTGCATCACATCCTGGCTCTCGACCTCGGCTTTGTCAACGACCATCCATTGTCCATTTGGACTGGTGTCATGACGTTCATTCTGTCCATCGAGTTACAGTTTTGTTTGTTTGTTTATTCCATTTAATGAGCTGTTGACCAGCCCTGGGACTATCAAGTTGGGCAGCCACATCTAGCTCCAGCTAGAAAGCAAGGGCTCACTTGAGAACCCCGTGGGCCAACAGACCCCTCCATTGTTTGTTGTTTGCATTTGTTTAATTGTAACTGAAGAAAGCATCACTACCTATGCCTCAAAGCGTAAGTCTAATAAATCATCTGTATTTTGAAACCATACGCTTCCGTGCCTCAGATCTGCACGCCAGTAATCCTGCCTGTATCGTATCTGATCTACCACCCCAACCAACCATGACACCGGGGCCTGGCTCATCCCCGCTCCAGGACAATTCCCTGTCATTGTATTCCTTGCCTCAGATCAGACTGTAAGCTTTTTATTGGTTTTGGTTTTTTGTCTATAATAGAGGTCAGTAAGTTTATACTAATGCAAACTGCAACTAGTGGACTGGCTAGCATTAACATTCCCCTCCTGCTTCTACAGCAATGGTGAGCAGAGACTGCAGTGGGAAAGATCAAGAACACAGACTTGAACATCTGGCTGGAAAGGCCAGAGGTACTCAGTAGGCCTGTATGAAGAGGCTAATATTTGCTTTGGATTTGGATTCAGCCAATTTGGGGGACAACGATTTGATTCAGTGATTCAAATCACCATACCAAATTGACTCAGCCAAATCTGATTTGGAGATTCGACTGCTGCCGAATCTCTGAATCAAACAGGCCCATCCCCCACCCGCTCTCCCAGCCCCACAATAGCTGCCCCACCCACACCAGCTCCTGTCACTTTGGGAAAAAAAGCCCTGACTCCCCAGGTGCTGCCAGGTGGGGGATGATCCTCCTTCCCCCTGCTGCCCCACACTATGTGTTGGGCTCTGCATGAGACCCCCAACCCTCCCTGCTGTCCCAGCACTGCCCCCACCCATGGCTGCCCTGCCCATCTCAGCTCCAGCCCTTTAAGGGAAAAAAACCCCAAACTCCCAGACTCACCCATTCCTGCCCAGTAGGGGGCCATTTCCACTGCCCCATGGCACATGGGGGACTCTTCCACAAGCCCCCCAAGGCCCTAAGTCTGTTGCAAGAGCTGGTGAGGCCCAGTTTTTTTTTTTCTTAAAGGGCTGGAGTTGGGGCATGTGAGGCAGCCATGGGGGGCTGGGACACTTGGGGAGGAGGCTCATGGCAGAGTCCCCCATGCAGTGTGGGGCAGTGGGGGACAGCAGAGATTGTCCCCCTGCTGGGCAACACCTGGTCAGTGGGGGCTCTTTTTTAAAGCACCAGGAGCTGGGGCAGCCATGAGGGACGGCTGGGGGAGCAGGCAGGAGTCCCCCCTATGATCCCCCCCCTTCTCCAGCCTCCTACTTACCAGCATGGAGTCCAGACCCAGCTTCTTGTTGCAGCAGGTGGGGATTGCCCAAATCATTGAAGTTCTCCACATCTTTTCTGAATGTTTGGACTGCTTCAAATCAATTCAGACCTTTTTATTGGTCCCCCAATTTGATTTGGAGATTTGGCTACCAAATCAGGCCGAATCTCCTCCGAATTGAATCAACATCTGAAGCTTTGCCCAATCCTAGTACTCAGCATACCATTAGCAAAATGCAGACCAGATAAAATGGCTGGGGACCAGGACACCCTTAGTAAAATGAGGACTGAGGCAGACCTTTCTGAGCTGTATCTGATCCCTTTGTAGGTTGAATCTAACCATGGGCCATAGGTTGCTGACCCCTGCTCTATCAAACCTAACAAAAAGGAGGTGACATTTTCCAAAGGAGTTTCTGGATGAAACATGAAGGAACTGAATAAGAAGGATGCCTTTGCATGTACAGACATTGTGAAGCTGGTCTGAAAGTGTTCTGTAGGTTCCTATGCAGTGTCAAATGATAAACAGAGCTATAGTGTAGAAAGAGCAAGATATAAGGAGGTCCCCAAATACCTGTCTTCAAACAATTTGCTAGCATTATAAGCATTTTATTATTACATGTAGATTATGCCTCTTGGTTAGTTTTTAAGGACCTGCAAAGCCTTCTGCCTCACTTCAGATTAATGACCCCTCTCTAGATATTTTATTGGATTGGAGTCACCCCTGTCAGTGGATTCAGTATGGAAGATAAATAAAACTACATAGTGGCCTGCATTAATTTGTTTTGCAATGTTGGGGCTGGTGGCAGAGTGATTTTAGGGCTCAGAAAAGCTCAGTGAGGAACTCATGTGCAAAAGGTAGTCCTGGCAGCAAGGGAAATGAGACAAGGCAGACTGGCATTTGTCCAATAACTGGAACTGCAAATGCTTGCCTGTATTTCACATTGTGATACACAAAGTACCAAGCATTAGAAAGTGGAAAGGAACAAAAGGAAATGGGTCTGGGAGAGAAGAATCAGAATCCTTGGAAGGATCCACTTCAAAGCTGGTTGACTTTATATTCCCTATGGCTAGTGGCAATATGGTAGAGGGAGGATAATAACACTTTCCTGAGGCATTTCTGACCACTGGAACATGACTGTTTTTCTGTGTTTGCAAACAAACATGTAGTTTCAGTCTCATTTTCACAGTTCTGTAGAAATCAAAGGACACTATTACATCATTCAGTCTGACTTGTGGACTGCGTGCTGCTAAATTCTACCTAAACATCTTACATTGATCTCAACCATCTCAAAAATGGATGAAGTACGTACAACTTGGGTAAAGTCCAAAGTTGTCAGGTAGGGCAAATATTTCAATCTTACAGAAACTAAATGGCATGCCATGGTAGAGAGAACAAGAGAGAGCAAAGTGCCAACAATGCTGAAGACTCCTGCAATGCCATAAAATTAACTCAATGAAATGTCCAGATGATCTCAGAAGGATAACCATCTCCTTTCTTGCTTCACTAATAGCTGTGTGAGGTCAGCAGGATTCCATCTTCAAAATGGTAGCATGTTTTTGATAGGGGAAAATTGCCACTCAGTTTTTGAGCAAAAGTTAAAATGTTACAAATAATGCTACCTAACTCAAGATTAATTGAAAAAGCCTGATACTACATCCTGACAAATACTAATTGCTTTTGAATGTCTTGAATTTAAGTTTCCTTTATAAAGTAGGATCTGAGCCTAGGTAAAGTTTAAATTATGGTAAGTTTTTATGCAAATAATTGGTCAAAATAGGAAATCTCTCACAAAATAAGTATCTCTCTATAAATGAGAAAGGATCAGGCCTCTTCTGAAGATATGAGTAGATGGTAATAAGGCTTTACCTCCTATATCTGTGTAATATTCATAAGAAAATTTCTGAAATGGATTTAACTTTGCCTTTGCTTCCCACATTTCTTTTGCTTGGATTCTCTTTCCTTGCAATTCATGTTTTCCTGGGACAACTGTGTGGCATTGATATGGCAAGCAAGAGAAGAGAAAGGGATTGGCTTGAGCATAGAAACTTGATGTTAATCAGAGGGAGATACTATAAATTCCATGGTACAAGCCAAAATATAGAGCCATTCTGAGGGAAAAAGTACAAGAGAAATCTTCACATGTACTCAAGAACTAGATGATTACCTGCTTGATAAACAAAAGACAAGAACAAGAACCTTACTGCATTGAAATGACATCCTATACAGAGAGCATATACAAGGTTTATTCAAACAATATTATAAATCTGATCTTTATTTCATGCAGTGTTCCATAAAACATTAAACTCCAAAATTTTCAATATCTATGAGAAATTTCCCCTTAATGCTATCTACAGGCTCAGACACCAGGTATAATTATGTGCACACACACGTCTGCATGTGTGTACATAAACCAATGCTTTTCACAGAATAAATCAGAATACATCAGCTGAGTCATGGACCTATGAATAGCAGCTTCATTTTTCTTTTTCTGGCCCATACCTTCATACTTTGCTGACAACCATTTTCTTTTTCAAAGTCATGAAGCCTTGAATCTTAGAATCCAAGGGTGTATGTAGACAAAATGGGGGCCCTAAATTGAAGTGGTGGGTTTTAAAAAACACCGCTTCAATTTAAGGCTGATTAAACCCCCACGTCATGCACACACCCTGCTTACTTACTTGTGTCTCTGTCAGGGAGGGAAGAATGAGCTGGCAGCAGGCACAGCACTCCCTGAGCTGGGGGGGTGGGGGGAAGGTGAAACTGGTGCTTCCCTCTGCGGCAGTGGCACTCCCCACCCCCCCGGTGGCGTCCACTCACAGGCACCCCGCTCGGCCAGTTCTGGGAGCACTGCAGCTGTGGAGGGAAGCACAGAGTCCCTGTGCAGCTCAAGCAGGCAGGCAGGCAGGCTCCAGGAGGTTGTGGGGAGATGGGAGGGGAAAGATCAGGCTCGCACTTTTCTTGGGTGGAGACTGCCTTCCCAGGCTGCTGCCAGGCTGCTTGCAGGGCTTCCTGCAGATGTGTGGAGCTGCACGGAGCCTGGTGCTTCACTCCACAGCTGTAGGGACAGCAAACTAAAACTTGTCAAAGGAGTTTTAGTTTGCTGCACCCCAAATCATTTAAGGCACATTATGCCACCAAATTTCCTACAGTGGCTGGAATTAATGCACAATATGCTGCTGGGGCATGCAAACACGGACACCATTAAAGTGGTGAAAAGCATTTAGCCTGCTTTAAAGTGTTGTGCATACACACCCCTTATTTAGTCTACACACAGCCCAACACATGACTAGTCCTTTGTTTTTCCTGCATACTTCAGTAACAACTGCAGGGTTCATTTCGGCAGGCAGAAACTAATAGCAGTAGATGCCATTAATTTTTTCAGGGAAACCTGCCAAAAGAAGAAACATTGAGCTGTATAAGAGGCAATAAAATTATTAAAGAAGTTTATACTTGCATCTAGTGGTTATACACAAATAACTTTTTGTAGGGAAAATATGGGAAGTTAAAAATAGCCTCCTAGGAACAGTAAATATTTTTCCTAATAAAGACTGCTGGTAAAGATAGCAAACATGTTTAATGTTATTTGTAATGTCAAATACTAGACAAAGTATAGTATACACAATACTAGACAAAGTACAAGTCTAGCCAGGACCTAAGTGTATGTGCAGAGATTGTGGGGCTTAAAATCAAGCCAAATATAGGAAGCCTAATCTAAGTTAGTTCACCTAACGTAGATCAGGAATAGTCTACTAACCTGATCCAGTGAACCTATATTACATGTTCAAAATGCAGCACCAGGGCTGAGAAATCCCAGCCAGTTGTCTCAGCCCCAGGGCTGCATTTTTCCTACACACCCCTACACCCTACTAACCACACTGTTTTTAGTCCTCTGACCCTCCCCAATCCCAGATGGACAACCTTCCCCCCCTCTCTGCAAACCCACTAGCCTTCACCCCACCCCACGTTACTGGTAGTTGCAGGGTCCCAGCACAGCAAACACCTGAACACACTGCTTCCAGTTCAAGATCATGCAGCTTAAAGTAAGCCACATGATAGTAGACCAAATGTAGTGAACATTTGTATACATTGGTACATCTACATGTACAATTCATGTGAAGGGATAAACCCTGGACCTGTCTGAGCTGGAGTATACTACTCCCAGGTGTAGCTTCTACATCTGTGCCCAGGACAACAGCGCTATGAGCCAAGGCAGAGTAGGCTCAAGCTGACAGAAGGCCCGTGGGGGGGGAGGAGGGGGAAGAGTCAACCCCAGGCTCTGGGTGGTGGCAGAGGGTGGTGAAGGGGCTGGCTCCTCCCTCCCCCCTTTTTGGGTGGTGGTGGAGGATGGTCAGTGGGTTGGCTGGGGCACAAGAGTTGCATAACGTGAGGGGTACTGTAGATAGGCAGCAGGCAGGCGTCTGAACCCCTGTTGCTTGGGCACAATTTATGCCCGGGTCAGTGTTTACACATGTGTTTTACTGCAGTTAATAACTCTGCTGTAAAGTAGTGCTGTCCCTGATAGTAATCTCTTTCAGCAAAGTTAATTAATTTACTGAGCCCTTATACAGGCACACATGTAGACAGTGATGCTTTACTGTGGAGCTAATTAATCTACTCTGCAGTAAAGTGCACATGTAGATGCACTAACTATAAATTACCGGAGTTTAAGACTACATTAGATACCAGCCATGGAAAGTATTTTCTCTGTCCCATTTATATCATCGTACCATATAAGCAGATGTGGCAATTCAAGTGCTCAGGATTTGTTGGGCTCCAAAGCTTAGCTTTCTACTTCATATTATGCTTAATACTAACTCTAGGCATTTAAAAGTCAAACTATTAACGCGTTTTCACCCACAATCTAGCAGATCTTTGATGTGTTAATTTTGGCTGCACATGATTAAGCACTATATTAGTATTTCCATACTAGGGGGTCATGGGATCCACAGAAAGTCAAGTAGAGTACATGGACTGGAAGCTGTAGGGGTGGGCACTGGAGAATAGAAGCTCACAAGTGGGCCCATGACCTACAAAAAGATTAGGCTCTCACTACATCAATTTTATTCCTATTATTCCTACCCACTCATCTCAGCATAGCCATAGAAAACTGCCCTGATCATGGGTACAAACTTGTGATTCAAATAGTTGTAAACACCATGTAAAAATATATTGAGGAGTTCTAAGTGTTGATAGACATTGTTTTTGCAAGTCAGACTGTACCAATAAGGAAATATTTTAGTTTTCATGCAGTTCCAGCAGAAAAAAGTGACTCTCGTGTGTGGCTGTTCTAACAATTTGGTTGAATTTCACCAGAATACTCAATTCTTAAATAATCGGTAATTCTAGTTTTATTAATTTTAAATCAGGATAGTCATCTTATAATGGGGACCAACTTATTCCTTTCACTAAAAAATAATTCTAACTTTTGGCTTGATTATATGATTAATAAGAGGAAGTTATGCCACTAATATCCCAGATAAAACAGAATATTTTAGGCCCCAAGTTTGGTGTGTAGACTCTCCAGAGCAAGGGTTATACCATCTTATGTGTGAAGAGCATCTACTAGATGGTCAGTATTAGGGCTGTGTGAAGCTTCAGTCCCTGATTCAATTCGGTGGAGATTTGGCCCAATTTGGTGGCTGAATCTGTGAATCTGAGTTGAATCAGAGGACCCTTTAATCTCTCCGAATCAAATCGAAAAGATTCAGAGATTTGGACATAGAGAAAGCTTTTAATGCTTTTTCTACATATCTTTAAATAGCAGGGGCTTGTGAATGCTGCGATGCTGGGGTGTATAGAATGTCCCACACAGTGGGCTCCCCAGCACAATCAGCAACAGACCCTGAAGTGGACTAGAAGTACTTCCAGTCCACTTCTAGATTCACCAGGGAGTGCACAGGTCTCCCCCTAGGAGACACACACACACACTCCCCCTAGCTCGGTGACTGGTACCTCCTGTGTCTGGGGGGCACCCAGGGTCCCCCCCATGGCTGATTGCTGAGCCATGGGGACTTGGGGGACCCCCCTGCGCTCTCCCTGGCAGACCAAGAAGTGGACCAGAAGTACTGCTGGTCCATTTCTGAGTTCACCACCGAGTACGTGGAGAGCCCCCTGCATTCCTGTGGGATGTTCCATGTACCCCAGCGTTGCAGTGATCACAAACCACGGTGGTACCCCTGAAGTATGTAGAAAAAACATTCAAGAGCTGTGTCAATAACCAAATCACTGAGTCTCTGAATCAGCATCAAATCTTCAAATCTGGATTTGGCCAAATCGAATCAGGGACAGTGGTCTGGATCACTGCCCCTGATTTGGGTTGAATCCAAATCAAATAGGGCCTGCTTTGCACACCCCTAGTATCATCTGGATTTAAATATTGTGAAACTCTGACTTGGAGATAAGGCTCTATATGCAAGTCAACTCCTCTGCTGTTGGTCAGCTGATGTGGTTCTCTCAACAGAGCCCAGGTGCTGCTGATTTCCAATCAACACCTACCCCTGATACTCCTACCTGCTGTTTCTTGCAGGCAGGTTTTCTGCAAGCAGCACTTAATCTGCTCTCTCTTCCAGTAACAAGGGTAGGGATCCCCTGTTACAGAAGCACACAGCTAACTTACTATATACCCAGAATTTCTGAAGTATGTGTCACAGGACAAATTAAACTTTTATCCACAAATTGTTTTGAAGCTGAACTTACATTTAAATTTAAATTTTTTACA
>NW_017728886.1:130743490-130751648 GCF_001723895.1 Crocodylus porosus | reverse complement strand
TGGTTCTTGGAGGAGACGGGCTGCTCTTTGTTGTTGTGTGCATGCTTCAGTAAAGAGCTTTGAGATAAGACCTTGCTGGTGTTGCCTGTCTCTTGCAGTCAGACAACGGACCTGGGAAGTTAGGGTTTGAGTCCCTGTCACAGGGAAGGGGCATGTGGTAGCAGGTGGATAACAGGACCTATCTGCCACCACTCTGCCCAGCAGCTGCAGAGAGAGAATGCCTGCCACGATTGTTTTTGCAGGCAGCAGCACTGGGAGAGTATCTGTAGCTGGTGCTTTCCCCCAAACAGTTGGGGGATTTTGGCAATAGAAGCTTTCCCCTCCTGCCATAAGGAAGAGAGGCAACAGTTTGTAAGTCCTAGCACCTCTCCCCCACAACAATCTGACCTCTGGATCACTCTGGCCCTCAGCCTGAAAACATTGCCCACCCCAGCATAGAAGGTTTGCACTAATAGATAAAATGTCAAGGATGGGAGCCCTAGGGTACAAACAAGGTAAAACTGGCATTCTACTTAAAGACACAAATCTACTGATTTGACAAGAAAGATTTATTCAAATCTAAGCAATGACAGTCTAAGAAAACCTTAGAAAAGCAAACAAGAAGCAATAAAATAAAATATTTCCTGACTGGATAGCAAAGATAAATGAGGTGGTCAGTGAAAGAACTTGGATCCCTGAGACTTAATAAATAGCTTTAGATAGTATTAAATTCTGGTGAATATTTTGGCCAAGTGTATATCCAATAAAAATTTTCAGGTCAACCAAATACAAATGTGGAAAAGCAATAGGTTTCAGATTTTTTAAAGTTGTCTTTGAGGCACTATTAACTACTTTAGTATATATTTCCATGTTTAACACTACTGTTACAGAGCAAAATTTAACCCTATAAGTTTTCAAACACTGCTTTCATGTCATATTTTTTAGTAGAATTAGTAATATGTTAATAATTTTAATCTATTTTGTCTGCAGACTCTTCAGAGTGGGAATTACCTATTATTATGTTTACACAGTACCCAGAACAAGACAAGGCAGATTCTTGGCTTGTCCCTAAATAATAAGCATAATTGTTCATCTACCAAATGGGAAAACATTGTATGGTGGTGGTATAGTGCTAATAATTACAGCCTCTAAGTACAGTGTCCTAGAAATAATAGTATTATAGAAAAATCTAACATTCATGAGAGGAAAACACTGCTGACTAGCCTGCTGCATCAGCAAACAGGCAGCCAAGATAAGGGCTGAGGACTGAAGACCTAACCAGGGAGGACTGACTGGCTATTTAACCCAAAGGGCAAACACTTGTGTGAGCCTGTGACTCACCTGTCTCAGTTAAGGCAGCACCCTGGGGACAGATAAGGGGAAAATATTTACCCAGAGTGAGGGAAGGTTTTGATTAAAGCAATAGCTTGCCTTTCCTTCACATTTGTTACCCCAAGCAGGAACAGTTTTATTAAACCTTTTTTTCTTTTATGACATTTGTTTACTGAGAGCAGGGAGATTTTGGTTAAGGTGATAGCCTGCCTTTATGTTATAGTTTTACCAGAGTATTGGGCATAGCTACAAAAATGGTGAAAAAGAAGCCATAGGTGATGTGCCTGGAGAGGCAACCATGCTCTGAGCCCTGCCAAGGGTAGTAAGGACATCTTGACACAAATGACACAGGAGGTGTGAACCTCCTGTTGGCTTCCACTTAGTGGAAGCCAAGCGGGCTGGACCCAGAAGTCAAAGCTTCAGAGATGGGGATCCCAGAGAACCCATCTAGATAAAAGGAGCAAGGCTGAGAAGGATAAGGCCTCTACAAAGACTCTGAAGCCTGAAGGACCAAGCAGTGAGTGGGGGGAAATAGCTCCATAGCAATAACAACTGGTAACATCTGTGAGGCATAGGCATAGCTGTAGAAGAGGTTGGAGGCCACAAATGCAGCCCTCAAGGTATGTGGTGCCTGGAGACATCAAGAGGGAGAGGCCCAGCAACCGAGAAGATTCTTTCTAAGCCATGAGCAGCTTCCCAACCATTTTCCAAACATCAAGGCACGTCAGGTGAGCACTTGGGTCCCGCCCTCTCAACAGGAGGCAGCAGGGGTTGTGGCATCAAATGGCACTACCATACCAGTTGACCCTGTCCTGCCATACATCATAGTATGCTTGAATCATGATAATTTAATATACACAAAAATAGTATGAAGAACAGTGCAAATGTGACTACTTCAGAACACATCTGTTTTGAAAATCCACTCCTTATCGAAGCATACAGATTATAGAAGAAAACCATATCTGGGGAACCCCTTTGACTGTCTGCAAACCTAACTCCAATCCTAACATTGCAATGTAATATTAAGCTGGGTTAGTAGCATTTTCACTTTTAAGTTTGCTTCTGATTTCTAGTTTGATTCCCACATTTCAACTGGAAATTGCAAGGTGAAAAAGCAACACAAAAGTTATCTCTATTGAATTAAACTTTTTTTTTAGTGTCTGTTGTACTTCACTATGGGTGCTTGGAGATTTTTTTTAAAAGGCACTTTACTTTAAACTCGGAGTATTTCCACAGCAAGCCATGCATATGTCTGGAAAAGGCAGTGCATTACTTCAACTGGGCTCACCCCAACATCTGTAAAGATCAGGTGCTTCAGTGGGGCTTTTCTGGCTCTTTTCTGGCTGATTTAATCAGTTTTAGCTAAAAGTGCCAAAAAGCTCCAAGGAAGTGACATATTTATAGATAGAACAGAGTTGGGTTGAAGTAATGAACTACTTCTTCTGGCAAAGCATTTTTTGGTGGTTTTTTTGTTTGTTTGTTTTGTTTTGTTTTTTTAAACAAACCCTGCATCAGGAGTAGTACTTAGCTTATGCTTCTCAAACTAGGTTCACTGTGGGATGGAAGCCAAAGCCCTGAGGTAAGTGGAGAAGCAGCAGACCTGAAGGAAGAGCAAACAGGAGGGAGCAACAGGGGATAAAAGATATCAGAAGTACCCTTTACTGGTCCATGCTGGGGCCAGGACCCAAAGGGAGATCAAAGGTCCAGGAGCTCACCAGGAGGAATGCCCAAAGTAAGAGGGTCAGGATTCCAGGTGGGGCCAGGGCCTAAGGTGGAGCCACAGTGTTAGGGGAGGTTAGTGTTAGATGTGGAATGGGTGTCACCCCAAGACACCTAAATGGGCAGCCTCCTGCCTGGGAAACATCTCAGTTCCATCAAGACATGGCAGAAAAAGAGATGTGGGCAGCTGGCCCAGAAACAGGTGGTTAGGTAGAGATTTAACTGGCACCAGGGAGGCCCCTTGTTACAAACTACCATCCTTGCTGGTTTGATCCTGCTGCACCTTAACACACGCGCGCACACACACATTTTGCTTTGAACAGTTTGAGGTGCAGTTTCACAGAAACCTCTGTACCTATCTCCTTGACACCTGGTAGGCTTCATGCCTTCAGAAGGGGCTACCATCCCTGCAATTTCCATCTGAATCAGGCAAGAAATGACAAAGTTATAGGCATTATAGTGATTCCCCATTATAGCCTAAGGTCAAGTCACCAAAACAGTGTCAAAACTCCAAAATAGATTTGGCTGAATCAAAATGGAACAGTGATCCAAAATGAATCACTGCCCTTCAAAATGGTCAAATCCAAAACTGAAATGTTTTGCACAGCCCTAGTTATAATCTGTTCTCAGACATCATGGATGACCAACTGATCCATCACCAGTATCTGGATAATGAATGATACCTTCAGAATCCATCTTTTTACTTTTTTATAAAGAAGTCTGTAAGGCAACATTCTGATCATCTGGGATGATTTCCTGTGTGACAGGTCAGAGGAATTTTCTGAATTAATTCTTGTTGGAACTGCAGCATACCTTTTTAGAAAAGCATCCAATCTTGATTAAAATATCTCCAGTTCTAGAGGAAACATCATAATTTTTAATAAGTTGCCCCAAAGGATAATCACTCTCACTGCCCATTTGGGGGGAGGCCCAGGATCATGATGCTCCCTGAAAAAATCCACTTAAATCATCCAATACAGAAGTGCCAAACCCTCCACATTGCCAAGATCAGATGCCCCATTTTGTTTCTTAAAATAGGATAGTAAATATTATGGTGATTTTTCTTTGAGAATCCTTCACATCTCCATTGTTTACATAAGATTGTTCTTATTTTGGAACATAAGACATGATAATGAGCCTGGGCTGCCATGCACTGGCAAAGAGTAAGCCAAGTACTTGCTGTTCCCTTGACACACCCAGCGATGCAAGCATGTGGACACCTTGGCTTGCATGTACTCCTGCAGCTGAGAACAGCTGTCAGATGATCAGAGCTCCCAGCTGTGGAAACACATGGAGCACTTGAATCCAGTGTGCTCCTGCAGCTAAGAGTGCCAGTCAGCTGACTGGGGCTCCGTAACAGGGGGCCTTCTCTGGGGCCCATCTACCCATGCCCCACCCACCTGTTCTGGGACAACCACCCACCTTCTCATCTGTCATGCCTGGTTGTTAATTAATTATCTTAATTAGGTCTTTTCCCGATGCCAAGGGGCACTATCTGCAGCTCTGTTCCTCTCCTACAATGCAACCCAAGCCTTGCAGATGTCATCCAACTGTTAACGTCACTGGCCCCACACTGGGACCCAGAATCCTCCAATCAGGACCCCTCTAAGATCCCTCCATTCAGGTAGTCTACTCCACCTTCATTCAGGCTGCCTACCTCCCTGGAAACTATTTCCCCTCTTGGGCATGTTCCCCCTGGGACCTTTGGCCACACAGGCCCTTGCCTCACCGCCAAGGCTAGTCAGAACCCCAGGCCCTCAGCTCTGGGCATACCTCATAGTGGGCCCCTGGCCCTTTTGACTGCTGTGGTCCTGGCCCCAGAATTGACCAGTCAAGGGTACTTTACATCAGGCCTCTGAGCCACTAGCCCCACTCTGTCTCTTAGGTCCAGCCTCTGGACCCTACTAGGGGCTAACCCACCCAGTTGTGGGAGCTAGCGTTATAAAGGCACCCTAACCCACCTTTCACCAGGGGGCTCCTGCACCACCAAGAGCTCCACCAAGCTACCCACTCCCAGCAGAGTGCCGTTTTAGGTCATGCCCTGGACCAGGAGCCTCCAAGCCATCCCCTACAGCTCCTGCCCTTACCTCCAGGATGTTCCAAGTGGCCCTGCACCCAAGAGATGTTACTGCCTGCCCTGCCAGCAGTGAACTATTCTGTTTATTTTGGCAGCCAGAGATCTAACGGGGCCACCACAATCAAGCACCTGCTTGGCTGAGTCCTTAAAGTGGCAGGCACCAACAGCGCCCTGCCACAGGCTCACAGTCACAAGAGTGCATAGAGACCATGGCTCTGGTGCACCTCCTTAGCTGGCAGCTTCAGTTAGCTGATCAGGATTACCAGCCACAGGAGCACATCTTTCTCTCTTGAGGCTCTGCTGTGCTTCCCAGTTTGCAAATGCTGGTCAGCTGCTGAGCACAGGCCACACATTCAATTTATGGTGTGATGGAAACCAGCCACAATGTTGCTATCCATTTTTTGTGCAATAACTTTGTGCTTATTCCCCATTTTATCCCAACAGTAATTGAATGAACATATAGCCAGTTTACTATTTAAGACATGATTAACTGGTTTATCGTGTCTTAAGTGTGATGTCTGCCAGGAATCTCTGAAACATTTCCTTGATGGTAGGTTCCCTATTTACAATTACATTTTACGACCTCTCAGCCAGAGTTTAATCCATATACTGCATGTCATTAATTTTTAATGGTTCTAGTTTCCTGGTCAAAATGTCATCTGGTAAACGCATTACTGAAGTGTAAGTATATTATATCATTTGTATTACTTTCCCCTTTATCAACCAAGCTTGTAATATAGAAAAGATCAAGTTTGACAATATGCTATAATCACATATGGATTTGCATTGGTATTTCCCTCATTTAATCTCATTTGATTGACTACCATATCAACTCTTCCAATAGCTTGCCCCAGATCAATGACAGGCCTATACTTGATTAGATTATCTTGTTTACCCTTTTCAAATACTGGCATGGAGCTGACTTTTGTCAGTCTTCTCAAATTTCTTCACTCTTCCAAAAATTGTTCAAAAAGAACATTAATGGTTCAAATAAATCCTTGACTCTTTTCTAAAACTCAAAGCTATCTACATGTGATTAGCATTAGTAACCTCTGTTAAAGAGGCTGAATTGGTATAAGAAAACACTTGATTCCAATGCTATCCACTGCCAAGAGCATGCTGAACCTTATTCAAAATAATCTCAGTGAACAAGGTTTTTCTTAAACAGTTGAATAAATGGAATATGGCAATAGGATAGTAAATTGCAAGAGTTAAATAAACTAAGCACAACAGGGTTTTATTTTGTTTCTCTTAATACATGAAAAAGATTTAAAGATATAGAATAATATTGTTTGAATACCACAACCATTTCAGCTTGCAAAGTGAACACGGGCTTCAAGACCTGAGAAATCCTCGTTTCAGAAAAAGAATCCTTGTCATTGTAACATTTATTTCTAATAAACAGTCAATTAGCAGTTTTAACTTCAGGGATAACATTGCTACTTATTTTGATCTGAGATGACTACCTTTTCTCCTTTGCCCTCATACAATTACCATCTTGTTCAGTTTTTTTACTTTTCCCAGAATTTAAGTGTCACATTTGCAATTTTCTTATAATCAGTTTAATGACACTCAGACACCACAGTCTCCTGTGTCTTAAATGTTTTTGCTCCTTGCTAATCACCCAGAAGAAAGTTTAATAAATAATGCCTACCAACTTGAAGTCAGGCTGAAAAGTATTAAAACCCCATTTAAAAAAAAAAAATCAGAATCCATTGATACCATCTACCAGACTCATTCCAGTAAGTTACCTTATTTACTACCATTTCATCTCCACATGCCAGGTTGTTTTCCTGATTGGTTGAGGCAAACACAGGCTACTAGGTAGTTTTTGTTATCATCATCACTGATCTTAATTTCGCAAGAAGTGGAGCTTTGGATTTTGTTGGTTCACTTGTAGCACAAATGTGCGTTTGCAGATAACATAAGAATCTCACTTCCTGTGGCAGTATTGCACTTGACAGCCTTGTACCATCTTTGCACCTTCATAATCCTGGTCAGTTCTGCTCCCAGAATTTCACAACTCTTAAATTACATTCAGTTCTCTGTAGCTCCAGATGTTCAGTGTAGAACAGTACTCCTGCAGTTCTATTTCCTCTCTCCATGTCTCCTCCCCTCATGTCTGTAAGTAAAGGCCATCTCTAGGCCATATAAAAATAGGTTTACCAAGTTTCTAAATGGTACATCATCTTCAGTATAAGTGATATTTCCTGTGGTTTATAATAATATGTTTACTAGTTGTAGTACATTTTCTAAAGCCCCCAAACTAGTACCTTTGTTCAGGACAAACCCAAGGATTATGAAGATATTTTTTCATACCAAGGCACATCTTCCATTTGATTGCATAACCAATGCCAAATTTCATTTGCTTTAAAATGTACTAATTAATGCAAAGACTGAAAATACCCTACACCAAGGACATGTCAGCTACATTTTGCCTAGTTCCACATTGATTCCTGTGCCCTATGCCTTAATGGCTAGTAGGTTTGTATGGGTGCAAGTCAGTATAGAATTTTCCCTTTAATATGTGCCATTAGGTACTGCAGCATGAAGAGTACCAGCTAGAAGGAGGGAAGAAAGGGCCAGAAATAGAATGAATATACCCAATTTTCTACTTAAACAAAGCAGAATTACACCATTGTAAAATCACTGATAAAAACTATCGCAATCTATAGTCTTATTGTAATTATATATACATAAGTGTATGTAATCGACTTTCTGTACATGAACCATGAGGCTCTATACTATGAAAAGAGATGATACTGACTTCAGACAAAAAAGGCTTTCTAAATTTGCTTTCCTTTGAATTCTTCCATGTTACATCTATATGCCTCCAGGATGAGTTTAAACTACAGGTTGAAACACAGATTTAAACTACAGGTTGAAACACAGGTAGGCTCTGGAGCAGTGAGAGACGCGCGGGTGAAGCCCGCTGCGCCCCCCACTCCCCTGAAGCCCCGCAGACACCCCCTCAGCAGCCGCCGAGCCCCCTGCCGACCCCCAGCACAGCCGGAGGTAAGCGGACTCGTGGTGGGAAGGGGTTAACTCCTC
>NW_017728886.1:130735761-130743479 GCF_001723895.1 Crocodylus porosus | reverse complement strand
CCCTTTGGGCAGGGGGCTGGACTCGATGATCTCCCGAGGTCCCTTCCAGCCCTAATGTCTATGAAATCTATGAAATCTATGAATGCTATAGGCTATAAAACTGACTAAAGACATACTGCAAAAAAGATTTGAACATCATCCATATGAAGTAAAAACATATTTTTCCATCTCATAAGCAATAGCTTGTGCCTTTTTTTTAAAACAATCATCACACTGAAATTATATTCAGAAATTCATGCCTCGATTTATTATCAAAAAGGACAATTACACTTTTATGTTTGTCCCAATGAATTAAGAGTTTCCATAAAAAAACCTTTGGGTTGCTTCTTGCACATGCAAAGGTAAAAACTACCCATACAAAAACTCACCCCCCCCAAAAAAATCAGGGGAGCTCAGGTGGCAGCAGCATGTACCGTCCAAAACCTGGCATGGCTCTGGTCAGCCAGGCTTTGTCCCACTCTGTATGTCTGTAAGGTTATTGCACTTTTTCCTGGGACAATTTGTCCTGGCTGTGTTCACTCACTGGTGGACAAGCAGAAATGCAGCTCAGAAGGAAAATGACAATGTTGCATCTATTTTGATCTAGGTCAAACTGAGGCCAGTGTCAAATGAGATGTCTATTTACAGCCCAATTCACCAAACACAGGGAAGAGGAGGGAGAAACTAAGAACAGAAGTATGAATAGCCTGCGTTGACTAAATTTATTCTCAGTAATGCACAACAAAGAGTTAGAGATGCCAGACTTGTATACACCATCTCAAGTGCTGAAAGCAAAAGGATAGTTTCAGAGTTTAAGATACAACACAGCTGGAAATTAAGCAGTTGAGTAATGATTGATACAGGCAAACAGATGTACTTCTCTCCCTTTGGCAGTGACCTTGTCATGTATACAGATGTTTTCAGGCCTCACTGCCACATGGATGGAAGATATTCAAAAAGAATACCTATGTCAAAGTGTGGAAGCTAGGCAATTCAACCGCAAGGATCCTTTTCCCCTCTTACTCAGTGCTTAACTATACTATTAATGGGAAGTTCTTCAGCAGCAAAGAACCACCAAAAATCTGAAAAACTGAAGATCTCACAATGCTTTGCATAAAAGTAGGATTAACTTGAGTTAATCACAATTCAGTCCCCAAACTCATACCAGTCATTTTACTGAACCAAGTTTCCAGACACAGCCCCACTCTCTTCTAGATTGGAAAATACCTATGTGGTAGATGTGTAGGGGAAAAGGGCAGTGGGGGAGGGGATCATGTTTTTTTTTTCTGGTATTTGAGTGTCTATCAGAAATGAATAGACCTCTATTCATTTTTGTTGCTCTCTGCTGGACTTTTCCCAATTCACCCATGTCTTTGAGGTGTGATGATTACCATAGGTTTTGCAGTAATGTCCAAGAGGCTTTGCCAAGTACTGTCCTCTCTGCCCTAACTCTGGAAGAAAGAAGAGATATAGCAGAAGGCATTGCTTGCCATAGTCCATTCTCTTGCTGATGCTGCATAAAATTAGCTCAGAACCAGATTATATGCAACAGCAGCTAATTTGTCTCCTGATAGATACACCAGAAGAAAACCAAAGTGCACATAAACTTATGGAGAGTACAAAACGCTGCTCCTGAATTAAACCCATCATGATTGCTAGAACAAAGTTATTTGTTTTTAGAAGTTTATAAGGATGATCTTGAAATTATAGGAAGTCATTACAGGCAGTTATGTGACTAAATTAAACAAAGAATTGATAATAAGCTAAAATAGACCCTAAAATGTTCCATGCTTTAGCTGGGGTACGTATGGTATCAAGGAAATTTGTTTTAAAACTGTTCATACTGACAATTTCTATGAATAAGCCAACCATACCAGGTCACATGTACTTTGTGATCAGCCAAGGAGCATTTTAGAAAAAGATACATTCTAAAATTCAAATTCTAAGTGAAAAAACAGCCTGCCAGGAGAGGATACATATGTTTTAATTCCCATTGCGTATACCTCCTTTGTCTTTGGTATGATGCAAAAGGAAATGTACAGCTTTTTCTTTGAGACAGCAAAGCAAGCCACAGTCTCAGTAGATGGAAATAAGCAACCTCTTTTCCACCACTCATCACATTTAGCATAAGAGCTAAAAACTGATGGATTGATTTATAATTTATTACATGGCCTAGTGGAATTTTAAACATATTTATTCACCATGTCATCTTGTTGTGCCTTCAAACCATACATTTATATTCATCTGTTCATTCCTATTTGGATCAATGAGAGAGGTTGTGGAAGCCTATGACAAAGTTCTTTCTGGAAGCTTTTCATGATTTGGAGCCTGCTGCCACCTAATATTCTCTGGAGAGAGAAAGAGAGCAGTTCTTGCAATCCACTTCATAATGACTTGGGATGCAAATAAGTTACACAGAGCTCTGTGCCATCACCAGAACAGGAATGTGACAGTTAAGATGACAACAAAAGCCCAAGTGGAAGAGCAGCCTGCAGTACATTGTGATATTGTATAATGACACTAACAATAATTAGGCTAAAAAAAGCCAACTATGTAATAAAGCTTCCCTGACATTACTGGGATGACTTTTGAAAATAACTCTGCTTACATTAAATAATTGCAACTGATAAGCCTCGATGCTATACAAAAACCAACATAATTTCAAAACTCAAGCTTCAGCTGCACTAACATGACTGCAAAAAATACATTCCAGAATAGTGGAGTTTAATATGAGGCAATCCCTTTAAAATACGCAAGTCCTTTCAGACATTTAGAATCCAAATTTAAGGAGCATAGAAACACTTTTCTATTTGGAGCTTCCAAGAATATGATAAGCATTGAAGATCTACATATATCAATATGCAGCTATTACAACTGAAGATGGTATGGCAGAGTAATTTCAATGAAAGAGACAGAACAGTGTGAATTTTCTCAGTCTCAAAACAAACCTCAATAGTTTAAAACAGTGGCACTCCTGTGACCCAGCCATGGAGCACAGACCCTTTCTGCAGGCCAGATCACACGAGTGGGGAAATCCACAGGCCTGATTCAGCATGGGGTCAGCACACTAGATCTGACTATAGAGTGACCCCATGTGCCAAACCTGGCCATAGCCCAACTTATGCCCATGCACCAGATCCAGCTATGGCCCAACTTTGGTTCCATTCCACATGTCAGATCAGGCTTTAGAGTGACCTGGCACACTAGACAATGTCATGTGGCCTGCAAGGCTCGCCACAAGCTGGATAACGTGGTTCTACAGGCTAGATTTGGCCCTCAGGCCTGAGGTCATCTTAAAATATTGTTATGAGTCTTTCCCAAAGTGGTATGAGAATACAAAGTATTAATGTCTATTGCAATTATAATATCATTATAGGAAGGTAGGGCTGGAAGGTACCTTGCACAATCATCTAGTCCAGCCCCTTGCTCAAGGCAGGATTGCCCAACTAAGTCCCCAACCAAGCCAAACCAACCAAGTGTCTGTCCTACTCCTGAAGGGGAAAAAAAAATCTTAGTATAGAGGCTCCACAATTTCTCTAGGTCATCCTTATAAATGTTAAAGCACTTTAAACTGTTAAGTATTTAAAACATCCAGAATTCCCAAGATAGGTAGGTATTCACGTTACAGGATCAGAGACACCTTACTCCTTCACAGCTTCTCTCACATGCACTTTTGCAAGTGATAGACCATTTTGCTTTTACTCCTCTCAGGATGGGATCCTCTCACTCACTTACAGATCAAGTCAAGTGTTCCCTCAGCAGGTAAACCAAGTTCAGTATCTGCAAAAGACTTCCCTTCAGCATCTGCAACAAGCAGGTAAACAAGGTGAACAGGTAATTTCAGGCATCCTACACTACCCATATGAACAGAGATTTCAGAGAAATAGGTTTAAACGGTTGAAGATGTTTGCCTTGCCTTTGCCTTACCCTCATCTTGCCAATAAGCTTAAATTGCTTCAACTCATTTCAAGTAACTCCACTTGAAGACTACAATTTCTTCTGCTTCCCATACAGTTGTGCTTCAGGTATAGGCAGACTTTTCACTTTACACCTGCATCTGTGCCAGGTGGCAGGGGGTTGCAGTCACAATGCAGCTGCATGATCAGAAGACAGAGGCAGGGAAAAGTCATGGCAGCCAGGTGGAAAAAAAAAAGGGTCCTGAATTAGACTGAACTAGGTTGTTCAGACCCACAGTTCCACAAAGTTGCCAGCCATGAGGCACACAACCAAAAAGCTTCAAAGACAAACACAATCAAAATGCAAGAAATCCCACAGTAAGTAGATGTGGGATATGCCTCCTCTTCATAAAGGCCTCATCAGCTCCTCAAGCCCTGTTCTCAAACATGGTCTTTTAGAGAGCTGTGTCATTAACTGAGGAACCTTGTTACATAGTCATTTTAGGTGGCTCTGGGCATGCTTAACCCCTGAAATGGTCACACATTAACACCTTTAAGTCACTTAAAGGACTCATTATGCAGCTCAAAGTCATGCCACTCCAGGACAGGATTATTTCTGGTCTGCATGACCTTGCTGTTGTTCCATTAAGGTGTGGCCACTCCCTGCAGCTGTCACTCAAGTTGAAGTCCTCCAGTATCCCAAAATGCAGTGGCCCCTCCCCTATTTGGTGTTTCTGCACACAAGTGGAGGAGAAGGAGGGGGAGGCACTGTCTTGTCACAGCATGCTACCAGCCTGCTGCCTGTACCCACACCAGGCCCCAGGCAAGGCAGGTAACATTGCTGGGATTAAACCAGTGGATTGGCACAGTGCAATACTCCCAGGCTAGGCAGAGATGGAGCCATCAGCACCTCACCAGGCTGGACAGCAGAGCCAGTACCATGCTATGGCTGGTGGGAGTGCCTCAGTGATGGCAGAAGTGGGGTGGGGGGAGGAAGGAAGATTAGGGAAAGATACTACCTCACCACAGTGAGCCACTAACATACTTCCTGGAAGCATGTCATGCTTCAGGGGTGGCAGGTGGCATCAGCAGTTGTATGTTCCTGCCCTCAACCCCACCTCATCTCTCATACGCCTGCCCATAGAGCAGGGATAGAAGCCTGTCCTGGATCACCAGGCCTCTAGTGGCAAGACACAGCTGTGCAGGTGGGACACAGTCAGAGAAGGTTTTTAGCCTTAAAGTGCAATTGCTGCAGACTCCAAGCTAGCAGTAACCCAGTCAACAGTAACAAGACCCTGAATCTTTGGCAAATAGCCAACACAGTGCTGCTTGGTCAATTTTAAGATGCTTGGTCAATTCTACACACACACACACACACAACCTGGAGCAGGAACAGTGTGAGAGGGGAGGTAGGACTGCCCCCCCCCAGCATGACTCAGACCCCTGATCAATGTGCCCTGGCACTTACCTTAGGAGCCAGGACAAGCAGCAGCTGGGAGGGGAGACAGATGCAGGTGCAGACAGGTGCAGGCTCAGCAGTTCCACAGCTGCCAGAGCCTGTGTGTCAGCGAGGGCTGGGGAGTGGCTTCTGAGCAGCACCAGCTGATCAAAAGGTAGCTGGGGAATGAGCTGGAGCCATGCCAAGAAGAGAGGAGCAGAACACCAGCTGGGAAGAGCCAGCTCTGGAACTGGGAGGCTCCAGCTCCAGCCACCCAGAGAAGGAATCCAGCCATCCACCAGGGGACCCTGACCAGTGAGGTAGAAGGCAGTCCCTGGGGCAGACAAGGGCAAGGGAACCCCGCTGAGGGACAGCAACTAGAAGGGATGCTGCTAGGGAGTGGCAGGGCTCCAACCAGGAGCTCAGGCACCATGGCTGAGGACAAACCCTCAAGCCCACAGCCATCCTCAGACATCCCCAGAGTGGGCAGAGCACAGAGGACTGTGAGCCCCAAGAACAGGGAGAGAGGTGACATAGGTTGGAAGGACCAGGATGACTGGACCTCAGGTCCAGGGGAGGGAGGCTAGAAGAACTGGTAAAAACGGGACACAGGGGAGTCCCCAGTACTCACACCTACTAGAGGAGAGGGCATGTATGAGTTCTCTGAGGGGTTAAAGGTGCCCTGAGAGACAGGGAGACAATCTCAGGAGCTCCATCAGCAGAAGCCAGCATTTTCAGTTAAGTTGCAGTTGACCCTGGATAGGGCAGGTTAATTTTTTAGAAGAGGGGAAGCCAGCCCAAAGATGAGGGGTGAACCCCTGAAGGTTAATGGCCAGAAAGACCCAGCCCTTTTAAGGCGGGCAGTGTAGGGAAGACCTACGGGGGCAGCATCTACTCAGGCTGAGGACATAGTAAGGGAGGGGGGCGTAAAGAGGAGGTTTGGAGCCCTACGAATACACCCCAGGGTCCAGACCCCTCCAGGCCACTGACAGGGAACTGCCTCCCCAAAAATAACATTAAAGATATGGCAGGCGAGAAAGGGGCAGTGCCCAGACCATCTAAGTGGCACTGAAACCGTGTTTCACCCTGACGTCTCTGGGAAGCAAGGCGCCAAGAAAGAGGTTCCCCAAAGCCTTACAACACCTACCAGCGACAGACAGGAAGAGCAGGGAAAAACAGTTTTAGGAGAAATTAGTTTATTCAACCCAAACTAAAACATTTTGTTAAAAATCCACATTAAACATTTGCTATTTTAACAATTTGAAGTAAAATGAAAAGGAAATCTCTCTTAAATAAGTTTCCTTTAGAAACATGTAACAAAACATTAATTGTCCTACAATTGTCCAGTTTGACCAAATCAACACAAATTTTGCAACAATTTCAGTCAGTCAAAATCTTTATTTTCAGTAGCCATGGGGAAAAAAAGGTTATCCAAAAAAATTCACCTACATCTAATTTTATCTCCCTGCCTGAATGCATTAACACTATTTATATATTACTTTACCATGAACAAAAATGTCCATGGTAAAATGACCAGTTACTTTTTGAAACTGAGTAGGTTCTCACCCATACATCTCATTCTCCTCCTAAATCCTTCTTTTAAACTAGTTAATTGCAGTATTCCTCTCTCATCAATAATTTGCTCATGAGGAAGAAGCCACTTAGTCATAACACCAATACACTTGCTTGTGTGGCAAACAGAAATGGCAGAATAATATATTTCATATTGTTCATCAGTAAATTTAATTATTCATAGATGCATATTCATTATTTGACTAGCTCTAATGGTCAACATTTATTATGAAAATGATGGTTTTTATTAGGTCCTAAACTTAAATCAAAATTCATTATCATCAGCTAAATTCTTCCTCACGATGATCAAACTGCTATGCTGCTCTAATTCTTAGAAGATAGATTTACAAAGTACACATCCTTGTGATGGATTACAGATAAGCATGACCCAAACTCTGAAAGATTTTTTCCTTACAAATGTGTTTCTTTTGCCAGTGAATCCCGAGCAAAATTTGAAAGGAAGGGTGAAAGCAAACAACTTCTGAAAAAACAAAGGAGAAAAAAAATGACAAATTATTCCAAGCTTCTGAAACCTTTGTGTTCATTGTATTAGTTTATAAACTTTAAATAATTCCAAATGAATAATGACTTTATTTGAACTGTTCTTGATAGCAGTCAATTGTATAGTGAATCATGGGGAAGCTGCTAAAATTTACACAATTGTCGCTGGATAGATGCTTCCAATCTCCTAATACAAATTGTAACAGAGATAAAACTGACTGAAATTTTCCAGAGGAGGAACACACAACACACATAACAGGCATTTTTTTCTGTTGTTTATAAAAGTAAGCAGATGGTTAGGATAAGGACATGAATACTCATGCATCAAAAAG
>NW_017728886.1:130725853-130735661 GCF_001723895.1 Crocodylus porosus | reverse complement strand
GGGAGAGAGGTGACATAGGTTGGAAGGACCAGGATGACTGGACCTCAGGTCCAGGGGAGGGAGGCTAGAAGAACTGGTAAAAACGGGACACAGGGGAGTCCCCAGTACTCACACCTACTAGAGGAGAGGGCATGTACGAGTTCTCTGAGGGGTTAAAGGTGCCCTGAGAGACAGGGAGACAATCTCAGGAGCTCCATCAGCAGAAGCCAGCATTTTCAGTTAAGTTGCAGTTGACCCTGGATAGGGCAGGTTAATTTTTTAGAAGAGGGGAAGCCAGCCCAAAGATGAGGGGTGAACCCCTGAAGGTTAATGGCCAGAAAGACCCAGCCCTTTTAAGGCGGGCAGTGTAGGGAAGACCTACGGGGGCAGCATCTACTCAGGCTGAGGACATAGTAAGGGAGGGGGGCGTAAAGAGGAGGTTTGGAGCCCTACGAATACACCCCAGGGTCCAGACCCCTCCAGGCCACTGACAGGGAACTGCCTCCCCAAAAATAACATTAAAGATATGGCAGGCGAGAAAGGGGCAGTGCCCAGACCATCTAAGTGGCACTGAAACCGTGTTTCACCCTGACGTCTCTGGGAAGCAAGGCGCCAAGAAAGAGGTTCCCCAAAGCCTTACAACACCTACCAGCGACAGACAGGAAGAGCAGGGAAAAACAGTTTTAGGAGAAATTAGTTTATTCAACCCAAACTAAAACATTTTGTTAAAAATCCACATTAAACATTTGCTATTTTAACAATTTGAAGTAAAATGAAAAGGAAATCTCTCTTAAATAAGTTTCCTTTAGAAACATGTAACAAAACATTAATTGTCCTACAATTGTCCAGTTTGACCAAATCAACACAAATTTTGCAACAATTTCAGTCAGTCAAAATCTTTATTTTCAGTAGCCATGGGGAAAAAAAGGTTATCCAAAAAAATTCACCTACATCTAATTTTATCTCCCTGCCTGAATGCATTAACACTATTTATATATTACTTTACCATGAACAAAAATGTCCATGGTAAAATGACCAGTTACTTTTTGAAACTGAGTAGGTTCTCACCCATACATCTCATTCTCCTCCTAAATCCTTCTTTTAAACTAGTTAATTGCAGTATTCCTCTCTCATCAATAATTTGCTCATGAGGAAGAAGCCACTTAGTCATAACACCAATACACTTGCTTGTGTGGCAAACAGAAATGGCAGAATAATATATTTCATATTGTTCATCAGTAAATTTAATTATTCATAGATGCATATTCATTATTTGACTAGCTCTAATGGTCAACATTTATTATGAAAATGATGGTTTTTATTAGGTCCTAAACTTAAATCAAAATTCATTATCATCAGCTAAATTCTTCCTCACGATGATCAAACTGCTATGCTGCTCTAATTCTTAGAAGATAGATTTACAAAGTACACATCCTTGTGATGGATTACAGATAAGCATGACCCAAACTCTGAAAGATTTTTTCCTTACAAATGTGTTTCTTTTGCCAGTGAATCCCGAGCAAAATTTGAAAGGAAGGGTGAAAGCAAACAACTTCTGAAAAAACAAAGGAGAAAAAAAATGACAAATTATTCCAAGCTTCTGAAACCTTTGTGTTCATTGTATTAGTTTATAAACTTTAAATAATTCCAAATGAATAATGACTTTATTTGAACTGTTCTTGATAGCAGTCAATTGTATAGTGAATCATGGGGAAGCTGCTAAAATTTACACAATTGTCGCTGGATAGATGCTTCCAATCTCCTAATACAAATTGTAACAGAGATAAAACTGACTGAAATTTTCCAGAGGAGGAACACACAACACACATAACAGGCATTTTTTTCTGTTGTTTATAAAAGTAAGCAGATGGTTAGGATAAGGACATGAATACTCATGCATCAAAAAGTTGGAAACAGGAAACCCCCCCCCCACAAGAATTATGTATATTAAACTAATTTTTTATAGCACAAAACATTGTTAAGTTTGCTTGACAGTGCCCATTATTAGATCCTATTTTTACTTTTCACAATTTTACCAAACCATACCTATTTGTCTTGAAATGTTATGCTGATGTCTACATCAAGTTGATTATTTTATATATAATACGTTTAAAAAAAATACTACCACCGCATATATTTATTCAGCCAAAATAGTTCAGAGACTTGAAAATGAGGAAGGAAAAATAAGTTGTTTTCTCCTTTTGAAATTCTGCGTTATTTGAAAAGCTTGAGTGATACAACACTTTGGAGCAGGGACTTAAGTTTAAGCAAAATGTGAGGTTGTGCACACGAAACAGGCCTTATGTCCATGAAAACAATTAAACTTGGGGCAAATAAGCCTTTAAAAACTGCAGTCTGCATATACTCTGTAAAGCATATGCAGCTAAAATCTCTGATCTGGGCATGCTCCAAGCCTAAACTAAACAGGAATTACCCTGTAATTGCAGCTTTGGACTTTTGAAACCCATGCTGGATCTTTCGAAAGAGATGAAGAAGATTATACCATATTCTCGATGAGTCCCTTCTCACCCACTAGACCTAGTGTGGAGGAAGAAACTGCTTCATTCAAGTGCAGAGAGAATAAGGGCTGAACCAGTAGTAGACATGGGAACTGAGAATGTTGATTGGGACAAGGATCAGGCAGCCACAGAAAATGGGACTGGAAGGTGATGGAAGAGAAAACTGGAAGTTGCCAATGAGGAAAAATCATAGAAAAGTTGAGCTGGAAGGGACTTCAGGGGTCATCCAGTTCAACCCTCTACTTAAGGCAGGATTATCCTTATCTAAACCATCCTATACAAATGTAAGTCTAAAATGGGAGCGGTGGGGGGGGCTGCCTAAAATGTTTAGGTAGGGAATCAGGGGTCCACTGGGAATGGCGAACTGAGGAAAGGAGGATAAGTAATAGACTGCAGTCAGGAGGGAAGGAACAGAGAGTTGGTTGAGAGACTGGGAGTATGGAGAAACAGACTGGGATGATGGGAGTCCAACTGAGGGTAGGATTTAATGGAAAGGAAAACTGGGATGGGGATGATAAACCTAAAAGGGGAGGACTGTCTCAGTGAAAGGGATACAATGAGAACGAGGACCCAAGGGAGGAGGTAGGCTGAGCAGAAACTATCATACCTTTCATAGATTTCATAGACATTAAGGCTGGAAAGGACCTCAGAAGATCATCAAGTCCAGCCCCACAGCTGGGGGTCAGGAAGTCAGCTGGGGTCATAGGATCCCAGCAAGATAAGCATCCAATTTACTCTTGAAGATGTTCAGTGTAGGCGCTTGAACCACCTCCGCTGGCAGACTGTTCCAGACCTTGGGGGCTCGGACAGTAAGAAAATTCTTTCTTATGTCCAGCCTGAAATGGTCTTGCAGGAGTTTATGACCATTCAGCCTAGTCATCCCTTGGGGTGCTCTGGTGAACAAACGTTCCCCCAGCTACTTTTGGTCACCCCTGATAAACTTATAGGTGGCCACTAGATCACCCCTGAGCCTGCGCTTTTCCAGACTGAAGAGTCCCATAGCTCTTAGCTTATTGTTGTAAGGTTTGTTTTCCTGACTTTTGATCATGCGCATGGCTCTTCTCTGGACTCTCTCAAGCTTCTCCACATCCTTTCTGAATTGTGAGGCCCAAAACTGGACACAATACTCCAGCTGAGGCCTCACCAAGGCTGAGTACAAGGGGAGAATGATGTCCTGGGATTTGCTTGACAAGCATCTATGGACGTAAGCCAGTGTTTTGCTTGCTTTAATAGCTGCAGCATCACATAGCAGGCTCATGTTCATCTTGTGGTCAATCCTAACCCCCAAGTCCCTCTCATCCTTAGTGCTACTCAGCGTAGCACTGCCGAGCCTATAAGGATGCTGCAGGTTTTTCCTCCCAAGGTGGAGAACCTTGTATTTTTAGGTATTAAACACCATCAGGTTCTCAGCCGCCCATTTCCTAAGCCTGTCAAGGTCAGCTTGGATTATCCCCCTGTCCTCAGGTATGGATACTTTACCCCAAACTTTGGTATCATTGGTGAACTTAGCCAGTCTGCTTCTGACTCCAATGTCCACATCATTAATGAAGAGGTTGAAAAAAATAGGTCCAAGGACAGAGCCTTGAGGGACCCCACTGGTCAGAGGGCACCATGATGATTGACTTCCGTCAACCACCACCCTCTGGGTCTGATCATGGAGTCAATTCCCCAGCCAGTGGATCATGGAGAAGCTGAGGCCGCAGTTGGCCAGTTTTGTTAAGAGGTGATCATGGGTTACCAGATTGAAGGCTTTTTTTAAAGTCAAGATATAAGATATCATCTGTTCCCCCTTTTCCAGGAGATAGGTCACCTGGTTGTAAACGGATATAAATTTGGTCAAGCATGACCTACCCATGACAAACCCATGCTGGCTATCCCTCAGGATTTTGCCATTGGCTAGTCTGTGGAGAATGGCCTCTTTGATAATCTTTTCTAGGACCTTCCCCAGGATAGAGGTCAGGCTGATGGGCCTGTAGTTTGCTGGATCCACTTTCCTCACCTTCTTGAAATAGGCACCACATTGGCCTTCTTCTAATCTTCAGGCACTTCACCAGAGTACCTGGAGTTCTCGAAGCCCAGGCCCTGGCACGGATCTATGATATTCACCAGCACCCTGAGGTGTAAGCTGTCAAGGCCAGCTGACTTGAAGGTGTCCAGCCTCTCAAAGTGTTCCTTCATAAGGTCAGCATTGATGGAGGGTAACGAATCTCCCTCACCCAGGCCTTCCTGTCCCATAATGGACAGGGATGTCCCTTAGGACTGGTGAAAGACCAACACAAAGTACCCATTTAGCAAGTTGGCTTTTTCATGGGTGTCGGTTCTCAGTTGTCCCATCTGGTTTAGCAGGGGTTCAATGTTGCACTTGCTTTTCCTCCAGCTCCCCACATATCTAAAAAAGGACTTTTATTGTCCTTGATAATTGTAGCCAGTTGGAGTTCAGTCATAGCCTTGCTTTCCTGGTTTGGTCTCTGCAGGTCCAGCCCAGTGCAGGATATTCCTACTTGGAGGTAGATCCCATCCTCCGTCTTTTGTAGGTCTTTCTTTTTAGACACGGGGGTCCGCTAGTTCCCTGCAAAGCCATGGTGGCTGCTGTGCCCTTTTGTTGCCTTTCCTCTGAGATGGGATAGACTTTGCTTGTGCCTCCAGGATCACTCCTTTGAGGAGCAACCATTTTTTCTGAACTGCCCACCCTTTTAGGTCATGGTCCCTTAGGGCCTCACTTACAAGCTTCCTGAGCTTGTCAGTCAGCTTTCCTGAAGTCAAGGATTTCTGTATTGCTGACTGACTTGACAGCTTTACGGCGGATGATGAAGGTGATCAGCTCATGGTCACTGTCACCCAGCTTCCCTTCTATTGTTAGGTCTCTGATAAGGTCATTCCCCATTGCCAGGTCAAGCAGTACTTTACTTCTCGTCGGCCCTTAGATTTCTGGTGTCAGATACAGGTCATCCATGCATGTGAGAAAATTTTGTGACCATTCAGATTTGGCTGGCGCTTTTCCCATGAGATGTCTGGGTACTTGAAATCTCCCATGACAACCATGAACCAGAAATGTGCAGCCTCAGCCAATTCCCTGGTAAACTCCTGGTCAAGCTCTTGATCCGGAGTAGGAGGTCTGTAATGGACTCCCACCATGGTGTCCCTTGTGCTGTGTTCCCCATGGATTTTCACCCAGAGAGTCTCCAGTTGTCCACCCTTGGTGCTAATGTCAGCTTACAGGGATGCGTAGCTCTCCTTGACATAGAGAGCTACACCTCTGCCCCTTTTGTTCACTCGGTCTCTCCTGTACAAGGTATAGCTATCTATACCTATGGCCCAGTCATGGGTGGAGTCCCACCAGGTCTCCTTTATCCCTATGACATCATATTTATTTGTGTTAAGCAGGAGGATAAGTTCTTCCTGTTTATTCCCCAAGCTCCTGGCATTTGTGTACAAGCAGCCAAGTGTTCCTTTGGGGGCCCCTGCCTTACCCACAGAGCATTCTAGGGCTGAAGCAGGGATGGGATCCCTAGAGTGCCTTGGCCTCTTTGCAAGGGTTGCTCAGTGGGCCAGCAGTGCTGGTAGTGCCCCCATCCCCTGGCAGACTTAGTTTAAAGCCTGGTGGAGCAGGTCAGCTAGTCTGGCTAAGAAGAGCCTCCTCCCCAACAGAAATGGAGGCTCTCCCTTCCCAGCAGCTCACTGCCTCTCTCACCAAAGAGCAGACTGTTCTCTTTGCATTGTATGGACTTTCAGAACACAGGTTACTAGACTGCACAATAAAGTTTTAATACTTTAGATCATGGTTGCAGAATGTATCAAAATATCCATGCAATTTATAAGAGAGTCTGTCTATTTAGCTTTAGCAGTTGTAAGGTACCCATAACCTTAGCACTTGAATGCAAACAAAAGATCTTATTTTAAAAGACATTAAGATATTACACTGAATAATTCAAAACATCACAAAGTAGAAAAATGAAACACTGGAAACAAACAAATGAAATACAAAACAAATAGGATCTCCAACCTTGTGTTGCTTAGACCTGTTATTGAAATTTCCCTAAAGTGATGCAATAATTTGACTTAATGTCTTTTACTACCTTTCCCCTTCCAAGTTTTCCTAGTTAGGTCTACAGTGATAAAGTATAGTGTCAATGGGCATGTCTACACATTATTAACTCAAAGTAGGCTTATTTTGCAATAAAAATATTGCACAGTAAGCCTACCCAAGAACATGTCTACAAGTGATCCCTCTTGCAACCATATTTTCTCCTGCACCATTCTGCTCCCCTGCAGCAGCCAAGGGGAGCTCCAGGATCCCCATTGGTACTAGCCTAGGGGCTGGCAGGGAGCACAGGGCTGGTCCCCATGTATATGGGGCCAAGAGAGCTTTGCTAGCTGCAGCAACAGCTGTCTCCTGGCCCTGTACACATCAGGAGGGCTCCTAATGTGCATGGAACTAGGAGACAGACATCACTGCAGGGATCTCCTGCCCCGTGCACATGGGGACAAGCCCTGTGCTCAGGGGGGCTTCCCTGTGCAGTCCATGGCTGGCTGGGACCTGTCCCAGTCAGCTCTAGGCTGCAGAGAGACTGCTCTGCACAACCCAGAGCTGGCCAGAACCTGAGCAGTGCCAGGACCAGGCCCCCTGCTTGTCTGGCTGACCAGGAGAAAATTTGTTGCCAGTTAGCATTTACACAAGCCCTACTGTGCATTAGCTCCTGTGCAGGTTAGTACCTGTATTTACTAAACTGCGCAATAAGTTACTAAACCAGGATGATATATCTGGCTTTATATTATTAAAATATAGAAAGTCCTATAGTGTTTACATAAGCTTTTTGGGCAACTATTATCTTTTTAGAGAATGAAAACGAAGAATACTTCAGGGCTTACGGTACTTGTATGGGACCTCAGATACCTAGGTTCATTTACTAGTCCTGCAAACCACTGCCCTTGAGAAAGGTGGTCTCTGCCTTAGTTCCCCATCTGTAGAATAGTGTTCTATTCATCTCAGAGGACTGAAGGGAAGAGTACACCAAACCTGAAGCACTCATATTTTGTTGCTTTGGAGACCACAAGTGCCACAAATAAGAAACTACTTTCTGATGTAGATCTTGGGTTCTAAAATTATGCAGCTTAGCTCCATGTTCTCCAGTTGGCTTTCAAACCCAGTAAATATACACTGCACCTCATTTGAGCATGTCGGTGAAGAGAGGGAGCAAGTTTGTTCCAAGCTGCTATGTAACCTTCACTTTGGAACATTAGGCTAAATCTATTGTTAGACTAATCGTTTCAAGCCTTCCAAAATGCTTCCATGTGAATTTCACCCAGGATAGTTGCAGCAATACTATACCACATAGGCCATGGGAATTATTTTTAATCATATTGGTAAAATCATGATATTTTGACAATCTTTAAGTTAAAATATGCCATTCTGTCCACATCTTCAAAAGTCTGTGCACTACTACTTCCCTTTTTCAAACAATTAAACTTGTTTCTGTATTGAAAAAAAATCATCAGGATTTCAAATGTCTAGTTTTATACCTCCCCAATCTAACACATTTAAATTCTCAGGTTTCCTCCAGAAAAAATAATTAGACAGAGGTCTAACTCAAATATTGATGTCATTCAAACATTACAGAGAAAATTAGATGGAGATTAAATTAAATGTACTAGGCTTTTGCCTGAAGCATAAGATTTAAATCAAATTCTTCTCTGTTCTGACTGCTCATACTGAACAGAGATTATAGAGAAATTCGTAGTTTTCTGGCTATAGTAACCAAATTTAACATCACTACTTCCCACTCTGTATTTTTGTATACTAAAATGACTAAATCACTGTAGTGACTACCATGAACAAAAGGGTTTAGTACTGACTGCTATGTGTGTTTCTTCATTCATCATGAGCCACCAAACTATGCCACTGCCTATTTTCCAATCAAGCATAAGGGATGCAAGAAAGTTGGGTTTAAGTACTGAATTCCTTTAACTGGGACCTAAAGAATATACATTTCTTTGGAAACAGGAAGATTTTTGGAACTTCAATATTTCAGACTTATCACATATTATGATGGGGTATACCATCTCCCTCACTCTCCCCAAGCAACCTGGGTGTTGTGCATTTTAATCGTACAAGTTATTTTATTACACAAGCAAATACAAGTACAGACACATACACACTGACATACCTGATATGGCACAGTGTTCCCAATAAGCCCCTGCCTTAGAATTCAGACTCATTTTTTGTTCTGTTTGTATACTAGCTGGCACACTAAGACCCTGATCTCTGATCAGGACTTTATTCAAGCACTACAGTAATACAAATAATAAATAGACCTTAACACTTGTAATGCTTTATAGAAGTACATTGTCTCTTGTAAACTGAATTTAGCCTGTCATAAATTCCATCTTCCAAGAGCATCCCAATTGTATTTATTCACTTTTATACAATGCATTGTTTTTTTCATCTCAGAAGGTAGTACTAGTTGTACCCCTGAAGGTCCAGGAATTATCTGATAGTCAAGGATTTCTTAGGGTAATATATTTTATTAGATGAACTGCACAGGTGGGATAAAGTTAAACAAGCTTTAGGTGGACTGAAGAAGGTGGTCTTGTATTTGAAAGCTTGTATAACTCTCCCAGGTACACAATTGGTTCAATAAATGATATCAGCCTAAAAAAATATTTACATCCCAGAAGGTGACAGTATTGCAAAAGTTCATTTTTTCCAAGTAATATTAAAAATACACTTCTGCTTTCATTAAGCCATCATATATCTGAAGTTAGATCAATATACAAGTGCCACCTTAGTAATGTTAAGTCAACATAAAAAATGGTTCTTATTAAAATAAACTTTTTCAGCTGAAGAAAAGGAATTATATATAATTCCTTCCTTCTTGGCATTAGGTTACAATTTATATATGCCTAATTCCACTGGGATCTCTTATTCACATAAGTCCAGCTGTATAAATAGATTTTAAGGAAGAAACAAGTTTCCATAAAAGTCTTTCTTCCAGGACTTAGGAGGTAATTAAAACATAGAATCATAGAATCAATGAGTTGGAAGGGATCTGGACAGATCATTGAGTCCGACCCCCCACCATGGGCAGGAATGAGCACTGGGGGTGGGAGCAATCATAAGACCCCAGCCAGGTGCCTATCCAGTCTCCTCATGAAGATTTCCAAGGAAGGTGAGAGCACCACCTCTCTGGGAAGCCTGTTCCAGGCTCTGGCCACCCTTACAGTGAAGTAGTTCTTCCTAATATCTAACCTAAACCTATCCTCCCTCAGCTTGTGGCCATTGTTCCTGGTGACTCCAAGGGGGCCCTGGTGAA
>NW_017728886.1:130718461-130719911 GCF_001723895.1 Crocodylus porosus | reverse complement strand
GGATGCAGGCACTCTGCCACTGATGGCCTCCACTAACTGGGAGGAGGGACGAAAAGACCACCTGGGCCCCCAACTCTCTAAGCTTGGCCCCCAGAGCCCTGTAGTCATCCATAATCTGGTCCGGACTACTCTGGGCCACGTCATTGGTTCCCACATGGATGAGGACCATAGGATAGTAGTCAGAAGGCCAGATAAGGTCAGTGATCTTCCCTGTGATGTCCCCACTCTTGGTTCCTGGGAGACAGTACACTTCTCTGCATATGCAGTGAAGTCTTGCAATGCAAGACATATGCAAGGAGCAATTTCTTAACCTGCTGAATACGTATATCAGCTAAGTAGCCTATCGTAATATGAAGTAACACCTTCACCAAAAGCCCATGAACATTTGAGTAGAGATGAGCCACTTGCATTCATCATTTCTTAATGGCTTCAGAGGCCAGGAAAGACATTTTAGGGTATACACACATACACACACAAAACATTAAATATATCATCTCTTTAAGATCAGGAACTGTTCTTTTTTGCTGGATTGGGCCAAAAAACAATAAGAGAAATGAGATGAAGACCAGGAAGAACTAGTATTATGATGCACTCTGGCCACTTCTATAACAAGAACATTAAAAATCCCCACATCACACTCATAACTCATTAAAATGAAAATTTAGCATGCTGGTCACACCATGTGTTATATCATTTATATGTACCTAAATAAGATTGAGAATCTTAACCTAATATGGAAGAACTCTATCCCTGGAAGAAACAGAATGAGATCACACTGAATTCCCCCTGTGGCAGCACTTTCTTATGTAAAGTCTGGGTCCATGAGAGTGTCTTTGTGAGCTGTGCTGAGTAGCTCTTTGATGTGCTGATCAGGTAGAATTCCTGCCCTGGAGGTGTCAGATGGCAGGCAGGGAGGTGGAAAAAAAACTTCCTTGTTGTTCTGCAATGAAGCTTAAAACCCAAAATTGGCTAAAATTCAGCATCTTCCATGTTTCAGGGGTGTATTTAGTAGCCATGTTGGTCTAGGACATGGACCCAGAGGGACAGCCTTCCATCTTCAGCTCCCTCTGTTGAAAAATGAAGTTTATTTCCTACCTATGGGGACTTTTTACCATCTTGTACCATCTATACTTTTCCCAGAGCCTGACGAAGGGACTCAGATCCCAAAAGCTTGCAGAAAAGGACAATTTTCTTGCCATTTTCCAATTGGTCTAATAAAAGGTATCATTTTGGAACCAAGAGTTCTTGTTTTTTGTATGTCTTTTTGTTTCAGACCAAACACGGCTACCAAGTACACCCCTGAAAGAGAGGAAATAAGATACTTCTAGGATACACCTGTTGTCATAATCTTCTCCACAGCTTTCCTCAAAGCAAGAAGTAAGGGGCAATGACCACTGAATTGAGAAGTTTCCAGAAATTCAAAGGAAGTAAAAAAACAACAAAAAACTAG
>NW_017728886.1:130713000-130718361 GCF_001723895.1 Crocodylus porosus | reverse complement strand
TGGCCCTGTCAGATCCCAACAAATCTTCAAATTCTGCTAAATACCATGTCACAAGGACATGAAAAGTTGTCCTCACTTTTGCAGGACAGCTGCATCTGTGTCATACCAGTACCATCTTTGCATCTGCAAGGAACATTAAACTGAAGTCCTAGCTTTTACTACCTGGCTTCAAGTAGAAGGAACAAAGGGCACATTAAAAGTTGCAGCATCTGCAATATCATAACCACTTAGTAGGAATATGTTACAGATATCAGAGTACATATGGCTGTGCCAATTGCCTTATGGTGCAGGTTTCCTTAAAATATTTCTTTCTAAAGAAATGCTTCACTTCTATACTTAGCCTGGCATAACCTCACTGTAGGGCAGCACTCCAAACCCAATTAAAGTCTGGTGTCCTTTACTCCTGCCTTTCCACTGTACTGAATATTTTGGCCACTGGCTATCCACCATGCTAAAGTTGGTAGAGATAGACCCTAATAACTGGACTAGAACTCTAAACTAACGCAGGCTGGACCCAGTAGTGGCTACCTCCATCTTCGCATCTTTTGTCTGCAATTACCAGAACTATAATCAGTCTGATAAGCTGAGGTATGCCAGCCAGGGCAGGCCTTCCATAATTCTACAGGATATCTAACCCAATATTTACATCTACAGTTCACTCTGCACAATATATCACTATCCCACCTTATAAACTAAACACATTTTCTGCCTCTGTAACCTAAAGCATCAGTACATGTGGGCATTTGATTCCTCTGAAGGTTCTGAAATGGTCCAAAACATCTTATTATGACAAGTTGGGAAGGGAACATCTCTCTTTTAAGATAGAGAAATGTACCTGGGGAACATTACCTGGTTACTACTGAGATACCTCCTATCTCCTGAATTGAATAAATTCAGTAGTCTGCTCTGTACATTTTTTTTTTTACTAATTGATAAACTTGCATTTCTAAAAAGTCACGTTGCCACATTAACCATTTGGAATTATACAGGTGTAATCAGACATACAGTACAATTTTTTTTTCAATCTGAAACCCTGCAGTTCTTACCTTGTAGCCAGCAGGTGGAGAAAAACATTTTCATATAAAAATAAACACAGGAAAGACAAAGTTCATCTGCTACAGAAAATAGGCAGTTTTGGTTCCCAGCTTTATTGTTTCTTAGAATTAGTAACTATGCAACAACTTAGCTTTCTAGTTCTTGATAAAAGGAAGGAAAACTCTGGTGGGAAAAAGAGATTCAAATTCTTCCTCAAGAAAGTGAGTTAAAATTTGGAGCTTAATGATAATACACACCTAGCATCAGTAGTTGAGCATTTCTATTGGGCTTTGACAGATTTGACTTCTATTTAGGAACTAAGGCTAGGAAATTACACAAACTGGTATAAGTGATCGGAAACTAGTTCAAATATGTAACACCATAGAAGTTCAGTGCACATAAGCCACTTTCAAAATGGCTGAAATTGGTTTAAGATTAACCTGGTTGGATGTAGTATCAGACTTAACTGATTTAGATTAAATGGATTTATTGAACTTCTGTCCCAAACCGCCTCCAGATTCAAGTTAACTCAGTCCCCCAGCATCTCAGGATGCTTTATACAACCTATGCAAACCCCACCTCAGATGGTGGGCAGGATAGCCTTGGCCCAAACTGTTTGCTCCAGCTGATCAGAGAGGCAAGCTCTGGAAATGCACCCAGCTTCTGGTGCGGGCCACTGCAGGCACGAGCTGCATTTTCAAAATCAAAAGTGAATGTTTGTTCGCTTGTTTACCGGTTCGACCTACACAGCTTCAACTAACCTTTGAAGATTGAATCGGTTTAGCCTCGGGCTTTTTGACTATGTGTACTTAGCCTAAAAGTGTATAGCACAACCCCTCCCAAAACTCAAATCTCAGATACTAGCCTCTTCACTTAGATTGTATTAAGACTCATTACAGATCCTTTTACTATGCTTCGGTACAACTTGGGACCACCCATATCATCTACATGAACATTTACTTCAACCATAGACAAAGAGGAACTGACCTGCAGAGCACTGTGGACACATACTTCAGCAGCTATGGAAAGAGACCAATCTAAGGGAGTTTACCCTGAAAATGGGGACCACTCTCAGCAAACCACCAATATTAAACTTTCATAGTTTTTTGATATCTTTAACTTCTTGAATGAATAAAACATTCCCTCAAAATTTCTTAAAATTAGTCTATTTTTCTCACTCACATTTTCTATGTAATAGGGGTTCACATAATTGGCAAAAAAGCTTGCCAGAGGAGAAAGGACCCTTTTCTTCACCTATTGCATTAGCACAAGCAGCAACAAGCACTGAGTACACAGGGACTCTGGGGACACTGATGCAATTGGTTAGAATCTGGTTTCTTTGAAGTTTCTGTGATAAAGAATCCTTCACAACCTGCTTTAAAGGTCTCTCTGCAATGAAAAAAATCTTAGCAGCTCCCTAAAATGAGCTGCAATATTGTTAAAATGTCAACAGCTCAGCTGGGCAATCTTCCAACTACAATCCTGTGGTGCTAGGATTATTTTGCCGTTGTATTCATATGCACTGTCTGTTTCCCCTGTCTTCCTGCCTTTTACTGGACATTCAGTGGACTGAAACATAAAAAGGAAACTTAATTCTTCTGTGCGCTTCAGAGAATAAGGTTTGTGTTTATTTCAACACTTGACAAAACTGGAAGCAGCTAGCAGGGTGTTGTGACAGCATGACAATAACAGTGATAATTTAATTGTAACCCTATAGTTAACTAGCAAGATTAACATTATTTAGATCACCCAAACCCATACAATTTCTAGGAGGTTTAACACCAACCTGGTTAGTGTCCCTTTCTAGTCCAGGTCTCAACCAAAAAACACATTTCAATGTAGTAAACAAGGATGGGATTTGCATATACTTCAACCATGAAATATTTCACTGTAGCACAAGAAGTAGGTCCCTTACTGAAGCAAGTGCAATGTTACCTAGTTTCGTCCACAAACCAAAAAAATGTAACAAGCTAAGAATCATACACCTGCTTCAGAACAACAAAAAACAATGGATGATTGGATGGATGCAAGGTGCTAGGTCAGCACTAATGTTGTACAGATATTAGTATCTTGTAATACAGTATCTGTTGTACTGTACTTGGTAATGGCTTTTGTCAAAAAAAGACATCATAATTCTTTTCTCATTTTATATCTTATATAAAATGAAAACTGCAAAAGTATTTAAAGCAGCCAAGCACTTGTAGTCCACAGAAAGCACTTCTTTGTAGTACTGGACTGTTGCCCTGTGGAGTCAGGCCAACTCTCAGGATCTCAATATTGCGCTATTAAGACAGGAGGTTGTGACAAAATTGCACATATACAAACACAAAAATCAATTAGGTGCATGCACAGACACACACACACTACTAGCTCAGGCACACACACAACTAAACCAGCCCAGGCACATGCATACCTATCACCAGTTCAAGCATATACACTATACACCCCACAAGTTAGACATGGATCACTAATTTGTGTATCATGCACACAATGTTATATATATACATACACTCACCAGTTCACACACATAGGTAAGTTCCTAACTTGGATGGTACAGTGTGTATGTGTGCTGAGGGTATCTGGGATACTTGGGGGAAGGTTCAGGTGAGAGAGAGAGTTGAAGTGTAGGGAGTAAAAGTTGCCAGAACCAGGATTAGAACCAGTGGACTACAGAGAAGCTAGCTGAGGAACTGAGGCTTGGGTTTACTTAAGGTATACTGGGGCTGGAAACTGAGACAGACAGCTGAGATGTTGGGGCGAGGGGCAAATAAGTGGTGGCAAGGAGGAGACAGCCAGGAAAGAAAGTGAGGCAGAAGCCTGGTTTCTTAGGGGAAAAGGAAAAGGCAGTGGGGATAAGACAGTGGCAAAGAAACAGGGGGTTTGGAGGCAAAGAGGAGCTCAGGACAGGTGTTGGAGGTGGCAGTGAGCCAGAAGCAGGAGAGGGAGAAATGAGACAAAAGTTAGAGGGGCGAGGAGCAGAGATTGGAGCAGGGCTGAACCATAGTAAAGCAAAACCCAACTTAGGGGTCCAAATAACAGTTTTATTACACAGATAACACACTACACAGCCCCATGAAGTTCTTGGTTCACACACAGGCACTCACACCACCAGCAGGAGAAAGAGATACAGTGGAAGGGCTGGAGTCCAGGTAGGGAAGAGAAGTAGAGTCCAAGTCCTTGGTTGAAGAGGAGGCGGGGGGTGATAGCTACCTATCCAGGCTGGAAATGGGACCTTATCCAGTAGGTGTTGTCCAGAGGGGGGTTGCCAGCAGGACCTCTGGGTGGATAGGTGGTATGGCATGGTGCTGGTCCATATGGAGAGGGCATCTCAAAGAGTCAATCTTCACTATCCCTTTTTATGGGGCAGAGTACCTCTGATCTCCTATGGGGAGGACCTGTCCAGGCAATGTCAGTCCTATCCCAGAGGGCTCCAGGTGTTCTTAGTGAGCATGTGCAGGCTTGGCACAATGGTGGGTTGCCTCATCTTTTGTTTCTTGAATGGTGAGGGTGGTTCCAAGGGCTGGGTCACTGGTCCAGGTATTGGTGTTGATGGTTCAGTCATTCAGAGGCAAATATTTTTAGACCTACTACCATCCTCTCTCAAGCACCTTCATTCATCCCCATTCATTTGGGAACCAAGTTACATAGGTGGGGTAGGTGTGAGTCATGGGTTACACAACTGGGCCTGGGGACAGGATGGAGACTTGACAAACAAAATGGAAGCTTGATATGACTTATGCTAATTTACATATGTAGGCCTAAAGCATATAGTATCAGTAAAATGGTAATATAGAACAGTAAAAATCAATATAAACATAATAAGTATACAATATAAAGGAGGAGAAAAACAAAACAAATACAACTTGCTACCAAAATAAAATGCTGAAGCTTATCCTATGCCGTAGCTCACTTATCCTTTCCTATAGGGAAAAGAGAGGAAAAGAAAAGGTCAGAAATAGTTGGGGAAGGGGAGAGAATGAATTTTAAAAGAAAAATGGGGGTTTTGCTACAGAACTATAGGCCCAAGTTATGGTATACTGGCATCCAGTCATGCCCTGCAAGTTCAAATGTGAACACAAGTGAATACTGGCAAGCCCACACATGTCCATGGATTTGGTCTGCAGAACTTTCTGGGTGGGTACATTTTGAAAGATGGTATGCTTTCAAGTCAGAATGGCTGAACATTTGAGCTCAGGGTTGGGTTCAAGGCTTGTTTAAGCAGCTCTCATTTCATAGATTTCATAGACATCAGGGCTGGAAGGGACCTCAGGAGATCATCGAGTCCAGCCCCCTGCCCAAAGGGCAGGAAGTCAGCTGGGGTCATAG
>NW_017728886.1:130707802-130712790 GCF_001723895.1 Crocodylus porosus | reverse complement strand
CCCAGATCCTGGTGGTCACCCCTGATAAACTTATAGGTGGCCATCAGATCACCCCTGAACCTGCGCTTTTCCAGGCTAAAGAGTCCCATTTGCACTTGCAGTTTATGGTACCCTTCCACTGATTTATGGAGACACCAGATTTTAATTGCTAAATTAAAGTCCTAGTTGAAAATTCAGAAGGGTAAAATTAGAGGCCCTCATTATGAAATCTCCAGATCAAATTGTCAAAGCTTCCAAGGTACCAATAAATAAATAAATAAAATAAAAAGGTTGTTATTATGGAGACATTTGATTTACTAGGGTCTTTTTGACTATGGGGGGAGGGGGAAGGGGAAAAGAAAAAAAACACACTACACTATTTCCCCTGCTTCTGAAATTTTGATCAGCTAATTAAAAGCCAGATAGAATTGGATGCTTTTTCATATGGTACCAGAATGACTTCCAGTGCTTCAGCCCACCTCTAGTTACCATAGCAACTTTAAGGCTCCGTAGGTTGCTGCTTATTGGCAAGACAAAATGTACACATCATGTGAATGTAAGGTTTATGCATACAGCATGTGTCTAGTTATAAATCTAATTTCTGAATTAACTGTTTTACTTATGCCAAGTTTATTTTCCCCTTTCTTTAAAAATGAACATCTAGAAATAAGTTCTGTTGATTAAATCCACCGCAGCTGTAGCACAGTTTCTTACTGCTAGTTTGCATAATACTTTGGAACCCCAGCATAGGACTGTTAGCCATATTCTATAAAGACAGGGGCAGGCAATTATTTCTGGTGGAGGGCCGCTTAATGAGGTTTAGTGAGCTTTTGAGGGCTGCATGGGTAGCCCTGCCCCTTGACAGTTGCCCCACCCCCAGTTGCCACCGTGGGACCAGAAGTCCCTCCCCTTGCCCCCCTGGAAATGCTCCTTTTGGGAGGAGGGGTTTGCCATCTCAGAACCAAAAAAAAGTGAAATCGTACACTACTACTCAAACACTGACTATAACATATTTTAATTTTATTACAAAAAATATTTTTGTCATGATTTGTTTTTGTACTGTATATGGAGGTGACCCATAACCCAAAATACATTCTTAGTCTTTAATATTGTGAGTATGGTGGGATATGTGCATGTATGGTGGGCTGTGCGGATGTGTGGTTGTGCATGTGGGAGGCATAGGGTATGTTGGAGGGTTGTGTATATGTAGGAAGTTGTGGGGGTAAGGCATGGGTATGTGGCATTTGTGGGGTGTGAGGATGGGTGGGCGGGGTGCAAGGACCCTCCCCAAACTCCTCCCATAGTGCAGCAGCAGGTGGGGCACTGGTGCCCAGTTCTGGCCAGTGCTGCACATCGCAGCAAGGAGCACAGCCCCTGCCAGGCAGTCTGCATCACCAGTGCTCCCCTCACTGGTGCAGCACTGGAGGGAAGCCCCATGAGTGGAAGCTAGTTGCCTTCCCTGCCCCAGCCAGCTCCAGTGCCTGGGGCTTCCTTCCCATGCTACATGGGTGCAGGGAGTGCCAGTGATAAATACAGCTCAGCGGGGAGCTGTGCTTCTCACTGCAATGTGCAGTGCTGGCTAGAACAAGCATCAGCACCAAGCATGAGTGCCCCTGCCTGCTGCTGGTGGTCCCTGCTGGGGCTGCACACCATGGGGAAGTGTTGGGGGGTTCCCCACATTCCCCCCCCCCACCCCCACACCCTGCCCAGCCAAGCTCTGCACTGCTTCCACAATGCCACAAGCCCTGGCCCCATGCGCCACGCTCCAGCTCCAGCTCCAGCTATTTCCCTACCTGCTGCCCAGAGTGAGCCAGAGGTTTGGGAAATGCAGCAAGTCCCCAGGGGCTGTAGCAGTGGCAGCAGCAGCCCTGCCCAGAAGCTGCTGCTGCCTGGCCAGGGCCCATAAACCCACAAGGGTGGGAGTGAGGCGCAGTAGGGTATGTTGGACGGGCTGTATACATGTGGACACCTTGTTCCCACCCTCATGGGTGTAAGGGCTGGGCAAAGTACAATTTATTGGTGCTGTGGGCTAGATGGAAAAAGAAGTGCCTGGCAGGCTAGATGCAGCCCATGAGCTGTATTTTGCCCACTCTTGCAATAGAAGGAGATAAGATTTTCATGGACCAAAAAGGGGTGGTCCTTGACAAGCTAAATGATTAATAGGATAAAAGTGAAAATATGTATTAGAAGTACCAGTGAAGAGTAGATACACAACTTTAAAAGGTACCTAAGATAACCTACACTGTTAACCTATTTCCCACTTGCCTGATTTTTCAGAAGTACCTTATGCAAGATAAAGGGAAATTTTATTTGTGTGTTCAAATAATGGTAAGATTTTACATGAAGTGTACTAACTGTATGGGAAAGAAGACCAAAATGTGTTTATTTTAAACAATCCATTCTTCAGGTTGTTAGCTCAAACTAATGTTAAATCCAAGTTTCTCTCACAGTATTAAAATGGATAGGTTTTTGAGATTATATTTTAGTTCATATTATTCAGACAATATCTGAATTTAGCATCCAGTTTTTATTTTCAATAACCTCATAAAAATACAAGTGGCAGATGCTATCTTTTTAATGCTTTTCTTCCTTTTCTTCTCTCATATAAATCCAAACAGTGATTAACCCAGTTCTGTCTTAATGCAAGGGACTCATAGACTAAAATGTGATAGTTTAATTAAATAAAATATTATACATCTATGGGTGTTATGGTATCTTTTAATCTTCCTTGGCTTTGGTTCAAAAAATAAAAGATGGTAAAACTCTGCCCCTACTTAAATGATTTAAAGAGATTTGTAATATGTTTCCATACATCCCCTTTCAATTACTTTAGTTAACAAAATTTACCCACTGCAGCAGTCTGCCACTGTTGAGACTTTTGGGATTTTCCCCTTGGCATCGCAGTCTTGTTTGTCACAAATGTAAAATACAGAGATCTTTATTAAAGCAAGTTGAGAGAGAGTTGCATTAAATGGCAGTGTCTACATTTACTGATTTATTTATATTCTCTGCTATTTCATTACAAAGTTGAGGTAAATCTTTAAATTTAAAGAACTGCATAGGAAGCAGTTCTCTCATCCATAAGTTATTTTGAAACATTTTGCCATCCTGAATCCTGATGAAAATTTAGTCTCAATCTTCTGAACTGACAAAAAGGAAAAAATGTCACTTGTAGTCAGTGTGACATCATGTGCAGTTACATCAACCTTTTTTTTTTTTTAATTAAAAAAGCCTGAAAATGAAGTTACATTTAAAGAAAAAGAAAAAAGTGTAGAAATGGGATATTTAACTTTAAAACAGACTTCTAGTCAGAGGATTCCTTAACCTAATTTCTTCCCATAACAGTTTTAGTTTTGTCAATTTTTTTCAAAACAGATTAAAATTGAAAAATTCTGTATCAGCTCTAACAACAAACCATCTCTGCACAGGACTTGGGGCAGGCTAATTAGCACTGCTAAGTAACACTGGGGCATCTACATGAGATGCTTTACAGCATAGCAGACTAAATTGCTGCACAGTAAAGCATCACCATCTACATGTATGCAGGAATTAGGGTTCAGTAGACTAATTTACTGCGCTGCTGGATAGTCCAGTCAGATACAAGTGGTACCTACCAATGGAGTAAATTACTTGTCTTAAACATACGTATAGATGGTTTCAAGTTTTACTCAGGCTCTCTAGATTATATTCAGTCGTATAAATTGTGTAGACTTGCCCACTGTCAGTTAGTCTGACCATGTAACTGTAGCTATACCGCTTCTGGTTTCAGAGGCAGCTTGTTTGGAACAGCACAGCATGCTTAAGGACACTGTTGCCAAGGATGTGTATTTTACCTAGAGACATCCCCACAAGAGTATTGATTTTTAATTTGGCCACTTGAAGTTCCTTTTGAATTTTGTGATGAGAATTTATTTTAACCTCCAACCCTTCTTATTCTCTAAGTGAAGTATTTTTTCCTATGGTGGCTGAAGTTTGGTCAGTCTAACCCACTTCCATCTCTCCCAGGCTCTAGGCATTTGTTTGACTTTGTCATAGGAAAGATTATAGCCCATATCATGGATAAATTGTCAAAGTGGTTTCCTACTAAGCCTTCTGAGCAAACAAGGGTAGCTTAATAAGTCAAGTAATCAGTACCAGTTTAAGCTTGATGAGCCGCTGCCTAACCTAGGTTTGTAAAGCACCCTGTAAAATTACAGTATGAGCTCATTTTCAAAAAAAATCAAGGCTATGAACTCTGAGAAAGTCATGATAGACTGGAACTACATTATTATCAGGATTTGACTAATACTTCAAAAATAATATAATGATAATTAACCTAATCAAACAACACTAAAAATGTAACAACTATCCTGCAATAGTTTTAGAGACTGCAATTTAATTGAATTCTGAGAAACTGCAAAACAAGGGATGTTCCTCAATGCAAGCAAAGGGTGCAGTTTACAAACCTCTGGATAATATTTTTTTGTTTTTACATATATTTCACATTCTCTTATGCAAAAGGAAAATAAAGTGCATGGATCTGATAAAGTTTTAAGCAAAGATTTGACAAAGATCTGTTCATTAGTCCTTACTAAGGAGACTGAATCCCACAAACAAAGCAATAAATTATGAAGTAGAGCAAAGTAAACACTCAGTTGAATTAGGCAGGGCCCAAGGCTCTCATGGTAACTTTCATGTAAAGCAGAATCCTCATTTTGAATTTGCTGGTGGGTAATGCAAATATTTACCTTTTGGTTGATCTGCTAGTAGTGTTAACTGGACAGGGTTCTGAGTACTCCTTAAACAGATGGCAGTGTGCAGCTAGAGCCATGTAACACCCAGATATTAAACTTAGTGTGCAAAGACATCTCTTCCAGTGTCATGTAAAACAGAACATAACATTTTCTTATCATTCAAAATAGGAGCTGAAGATCAAGCCCAATATCAGACATTTTTCATAGATTACATATTTCATAGACATTAGGGCTGGAAGAGACCTCGGGAGATCATCGAGTCCAGCCCCCTGCCCA
>NW_017728886.1:130693460-130707791 GCF_001723895.1 Crocodylus porosus | reverse complement strand
GCGCCAGAGACCCCAGCAGGGAGCAGACCCCGCAAGGGGAGGGGGCCATGCTCCCTGGCCCCAGAGGCTGAAAAAGGGACAGGCAGCCGTTTTTTACCTAAAAAAGAATTACTAGTGCCTAATTAAATGGATTTTGAAGTTCTAGACATTCTGTGGTTAGAAAGGGCTTTAGCTTATGCCCACTGAAGTAATGGCAACACTCCAGGCTATGTACAGACATCTGGGGAGGTTAAATCAGATTCTAAATGTCCACCTGATGTGAACTTGGCTTGTCCTGGTACCAAGTTTACACTTACAGACTTGGTCTCAGAGACCAGCAATCAGTCTACACCTGTAACTATTCAGAAGTTCCTTGCACACAAACTGGTCTAAAAATTGCAGATTCCAGTTTAAAATAAACCTGGATCTGTGTAGTTTCAGATTATTCTATTTAGGTCAAAATAATGCATGGAACTTCTATCCACTTCTCCTGTACAGCCCCAGGAGTGGGAAAACCCCAGCCACTGGTCCCAGTCCCGAGATGCTCTTATCACTCCTCCCTCCCCGTAATCCATTTTTGCCCCCTCCCCGGCCCCTTGATTCCCCCCACCAGCCAGCCAGCCAGCCCTCTCAATCCCCATCCTACAAGCCATTCTGGGTGCAGTCACTTTTATCAGCACTTGCTGCTGCCAGAGCTGAACAAGTAAGTCCCAGTAGGGGGAAGAGCAGGAGGGATAGGGGTATACTGGGGGGGAGGACACACCCCACCTGTCGGTCACACCTGTCCCCCACTCCTCCTGGGTCGTGCCTGACCCCCATCCCCTGGCAGACCCCCAATCCTTTCCAGCCTGCTGGACTCCCAGACCCCTGGCTCACCCCGCCATCATGACTTAACCTGATATCAGACAGCCATTTTGAATCAAGTTAACCTCCGTTTAATCTTAATCCACAGTTATCTGTACTTGACCCTATTGGCTTAAATGTTTATGATAGTGGCCTAATTGAGCAACAGTACAAGGGTACAAATAATATTACTGGAACAAGCCTGTTCCAATTCCATTGAGATGCCCTTACCCAGATGGCAAGGTAATAAGCAACACAGCCTATATTCACATTTAGGATCATGGGGATTAAGAGGAAAGATGCAGTGAAGTTACATATCAAACATTATGCTAACTGATCCATAATACCATAAATTAGAAGGCTGTGTTAAGTTCCAGTGGCTAAAACTTCCGTTTAGACATCCTACATTATTTTTATTCCTACTGTTTGGTGAGTTTGTTTGTTTTTTGAGTATCTAAAAATACCATTATTTAATAAGCAATTTAAAAAATGTAAATCAGTTGTATGTGAAGAGATCAAGGAGGGATTTTATAAATTTTTATAATTTTTTTCCAAGGAGGGATTTTATAAATTAATTTATGTTTAATGAATACCCCTTCAAACATCACACATCCTGTCTGTCTGTGGTTGGGATTTTACTGGGGGAAATTTATCCAATACTCAGTAAAGTGCTTCAGACTATCATTTTACATGGCAATGTCAGGAGGGACACAAAAGCTACACAAATAATTTATGGCAAATACAAGTCCGGAACAGAAAAGAAATATATTCATATAGCTTATCTGTGTTTGTTATGCCAACACCCCTCCTCCCCCAAACACTGCTGCAAATTATTAGCCTTACCCAATTGATTGCAAGCTGTTAAGGGTTCAAAATTTCAAAAGACTCTAACCAAAAAATGAACCTACTGCCACCAAGAAGTAGCTAGTAATTGGAATGAAAGGCAAGAAATGAAACAACTCCATTCCTTCTCAACTGTGTCAGTGGATAACAAAGTACAGATGTAACAAGGAGTATTGGTATATGTCTTGCTGTGTTTGGTTATAAGTTTGCCTGTTTTGTAACACTTACAGCATTTTTTCTTGTATACCACATCAGACTCAAGAACAACCTTAATTTAGATTAGTTCTTGCAAACATGTCTGAAACAGCCTGGCTAAATCCTTATTGGATATATGGATCACAACATGTGCACTGAGGTTATATGGATATATAACCTTCCCCTCCAAAAAAATAAAAAAGAGGTACAAATGGGGTGTCAGATTATTACTTTCAAACCATCTAAACCCTGTCACCTTGAATAATCACATTTCAGCTGTGGAAGGTCCTACTTTCATCAGCACCAATTCACAGAAGTTTCCTGATGCAAGTGCTCTGTATCAAACATACCCAAGGACATACGAACTTGCAGAAAACTTTGGGGCCTGTAGGTTCTTGACCCTTTCTACTTCCTTGTGCTTGTACTTACATGGGCACAGCCTGTAGGCAGCTGCTACATTTATGGATACTTTTGAAATGACAGATTCTGGCAGAACAGACTTCACAGATACTATCCAGCTGCAAAACCCTGTACTGTAGCCAATGACAATTTTACCCCGAACAGAATTTCTATATATACACCGATAAACAGACATTATAATGCTGGCTGCATTATCACAATATGATGAACCATCTCCACAAGGTTAATGAACCAAGATAAAGTTCCTACTCAGGTTCATCTGAAACGGATGTCTAAACCTATGAAGTTGGGCTGCAGGAAAAACCTTGCCTTCTTTTAGGTTTTATAAGGTTTAGATCGTGGCTATATTAATACAAATTATAGTCTAATGTATAATTCTGAAATGTGTCCTTGGTGATGAACAGTCGTGTTAATTATGTCCTTAAAAGGACAAATGGTTTGCAGATATGGAAAAAGAAATTCTTGATATTTAATGGTAAAGGTAACAAAACTATTTTTTTTCTTAACAATTCATTAGTAAAATATGGATAAATTCCTGTTTTCCCCCCTCACAGAACCTTCTCAGGACTAGCAAAAAAAATATCTTGTGTAACCCTTAAAGAACCCCAAAAAAGTCTGTTGCCTGTGGAGTGACTTTATACCCAAAGGGCATAGTTGCAATGTGCCTCAGATCATGGACAGACCTAAGATTTTAAAAAGCAGGTGGAGAGGGAGCAGATGGTGTGGTACATCATCACATGCAACATGACTTCTTTTTCCAGGTTAAAAAAAAAACAAAACAAAAAAACCCACACAGCCAACTAGAAGCTTTACTAATATGCGAGGAACTAGGGCTATATTATTTGGTTTTAGATCAAAGCAAAAAACAGGTACATGATTGAAATTTGCATTAAATTGGTTATATTACATATTATGTACAACAAAAACCACAACAAGGTAGGAATAAACAATATCTTTTGATTTATATTTTTTAGTCCTGTTTTCATTATAATTAAAAGGTACATCTTCTTCAGGTTCAACAAAATCAAACCACCTTGAGCATCTTGACAGTAGCACATGCAGTGCTTCACTGAAAAAGTTATTTCCACACTTAAGTTGATGTTCACCTGAGTTAAGACTTCCACACCCAAGTTCATGTTTTCAGCCAGATTTAAAAAGTCTGCAAGGTGTGAAATAGTAATGATTTCATCAGGAGCAGCCAACAGACAGCATAATTGCAGAAGAAAGGCCAGCTGGATCATCAAAACCACTGGAAAAGGACAGAATGTATTTAACACCTGTAGAATGAAGCTGAATAAAGAGTTTAGAAAGAACTAGGTGGATTATGAGCCATGAAGTTAGGCAACTCCCTCAGTGCTGCCTTAACAAAAACACTGCTCCTACTGTCAGGCTTCTGATAAAATTGGGGTGGAGCAGGAATCAAAGGGAGGAATATCCAGTTGCACCAGTACACCCCACCCTGGATCCACCTCTGCCTTAGAGAGGTACCAAAACACAATCTCTCTCTCACACACACACATGCACATACCAGGTGCTTCAAAATGTGTGCTCCAAGCCTGCCAAATTTGGAAATATGCAGATGATCTATGGTGGCCTTCAATGGCTGCTCAAGAACGCAGACTGAGGTTTCATGAGTAGCACAGAGGAATGCCCCAGAGCATTTCCACTGATGTATTTGCAGAATTGGGGCATGCATGTGGGAGTGGGTGGGTAACAAGTACCTGGGAATGACCTAGCTGGCACACTGCACATGTGCCTAAATTCATGTCATAACCATCTGTTTTCAACTACCAATAAGTTGAGGCAACCAGACATCCCATTGCCATTCTAGGAATAAAACAAATCTCAACATCAGAGAATATAAATCATGCACATCCTTTCTATAACACCACTAACTGTTTTCTCACTGGCCTAAAACATTCTATTTTAATGAGCAGTCTGCAATGTACAATTTTGGGTAGGTTCCTGTTACAGTTCAGGTGCTCCAAGTAACAATGTAAATCGGACTTAATGAGAGGCAAACAGCCCAGTAAAGAGCAAGCACAAGCTCCAAGTAAGAACAGCATAAAATTATACTAAACATCATAAAAACAGGGTACAGTGTCACTTTACAGACTAATTCAAACTAACTTTATAGTTAGTTTATAAAGTGTCACTCTTGCCCTGACTTTGGAAGACTTTAGACTAATATGGCTAACTACCTTTCAATTGAACAAGAGTTAATGAGGTTTAAAAAGTGGAGAGCAGCTATTGCTCCATGAGATGACAGGCAGTTAGGCTTAAATCAGCTTAAGTAGTGCCTTTAATATTGATAACAATGGGATTTGGCAAATGGGCAGTGCCATCTGCATGATTTAAGTGACTGCCTGCCTTATGTACTGTTGATTTAAATGGTTTGTTTTATATCGTTAGACACATCCAATGCTTAGGCAAACAGGAAATTCTGTCAAGGCTGCTGCTGCATTATGAATTTGTTTCTATTTTCATGGGGCTTGGCTAGATATTTTAGAGGTAATAAATCAAGCTATTATAAAGGTATGTGGAATCCATATACATATTTATTTTTGTGTGTTATTTTGTGTGTACCCTTGGTACAGTAATTTGGCTTTATTTTTATATTGTTATTGCACCACCTATACCCTGTAGAGGAGTTTCAGTAGCCTACTGCAGCCATACAATTCATAATAATAAAAAACTTTATTTTCTAAACTCTGATGCATACTGTGTACAAACACACAATTCCATTTGTTGGTCTATCTGACTAGGATGAGCTTATACCTGAACATTTGGTCCCAATATAATTTGTGATTTGCATGTAGAAACTATTATGTGTAAAAGTGGTGAAAAAATACTGAACACAGCTACCATTAAGGAGAAAAATGAACATAGTGACAGCCTAGGACCTTAGGAAAGGAACACTGGTAAGAGGCACAGCCTATGCACATGGAAGACTAAAATGAATTGTTTCCTTTTAGCAGGTTTTATGTAATGTAAATGCAACATACGGTTCAAATTTGTTATGTGACTTAGCCATGTTCTTTAATAATAAACTGGTGTCTAAAAGAACAGAACTAGAGCTGTGTTAAACTCATTTGTTTCCATTCACTGGGGTCCTTACAACTCTTAGACAATTGGTGTATATATGCCCACCTGTCAGATTTCAATAGGACTCTTCAATTGCTTAATCAAAATTTATACCCACTCAATCAATATAAATGTTGACTTTATAAAGTCAGCACATATGCAATCAAAACTGCAGTCACACTAATCAGTGATGGTGAAGCTTTCAGTTAACCAGTGTAGAGTATGGAGACTGCCACAGAATTTGGAACCAAACAAAAGTTGTATCACTGTAGACCATTTCAATTTCCAGATTTATTTTGAGAGCAAAAAAATTGCCTCTGCCATCTACTTTCATGGTTCATCTTTCACTTGAATAGATATTATGAAAGAAACTGACTTATTTTCACATTGGTGAAGATTACAGGACCGCACGACTTCTAACAAAGTTATTTTGCTATAATGCACCAGGAAAATACAATATAAAAAAGTGTTGAGCTTTGCTGCCCACAGCAACATGCATTTTAATAGAGTCAAGAAAAGCAATTCTGATAAGCTTCTCTACATGGACACCCCTCTGTATTTATAGGACATACACATACATACACACACACACACACACACAACTTGTAATTCTTTTCCTGTTCCAGAATAAGAGGGCTAAATTTGGTTGTTTCAGTATTTTATGTTTTCAAATGCTTCTTTGTATCCAGTAATTATATTCCAGATATACAGCTGTATAAAAGGAGAGCAGAATTTAATCTATAGCACGTTCCACTTTATCTCAAAGCAATATAGTCATTACCAAGCAGCAACAGCTCTTATTACTTCTTTAGCATGATAGTGACAGTACAGGGATGACAAACATGTATTAAAGCTGTGCAAAACTTTGTACAACTTTTAGGCAAATAAGCTATTTATCTTCTATTTTCTGGTTGGGAGGTTGGTTTCTGCTAAGCCACAAACTCAGTACTGAGCAGTAACTGCTATGTTCTAAAACAGGGGTGGACAAAATAAGGCCTGTCCGCCAGATCTGGCCTACCAACTGATCCATCATGAAGAACAACTCCAGCTTCAGCTCTACTGCTTGTTAGAAGTTAAATTACCAGGAGCAGCTATTTCACACCTTGCAGACTGTTTTTAAATTTAGCTCCAGCCCCAGCCATCTTTGACCCAATCCATCCCCCGGTGCTATGAGCAATCACCTGTGGGTGGCCAACTGGGTGGAAGGTGGCTGGGAGCTGGAGCCAGAACTGAACATAGTGGGGCAGGACCTACCCAGCTACAGCTTCACCCCCCAACCCTGCCCAGAGCAGTGTAGCAGAAGGAGGATCTGTTGGAGATGGAGCAACCAAGTATCACCCAGGTAACTGCAGCTGCACCAGGAACAGCCCAGCCAGGAAGCTGGATGCTGGCTGGATCCAGGGCTGGTAGGCACAGGGAAAAGTGTGTCACTGTGTGCTCCAGGCAGTAGCGGGTGGGGCTTTGCCCTTGTGGAGCACTGCAGTAGCAGCTGCTGGCCAGCTGGGGAGGGGGCACGGACCATACCTGCACTACACTGGCCCAGCAAGCTCTGCTGCACACATGCTCTGTCCCCACCACTCCATCCCTCTGCTCCTGGCTAGCTCCTGGGACCTAGCATGTGGGTAGCTCCCTCCCCCCCACCACACACATACATACCTGCTCCCCACACACGCACCCCCCCACCAATATATGGGTAAGGCTTTATTTTCAGCTATTATGCAATCACTTCTATATATACTACTCAAAGAAAAATAGATCAAAATATTTTATGCAATACAATTAAAATATTTTACTGATGTTTGATTTTTAGTATACGACTTGTTTTTTCTCTATAATTTATTAAAATTATATCTTCTAAAAGATGTTGTGTGCAAAGCCCTCAACAGCTCCCCTCCAGTCAAAATAATTCCCTACCCCTGTTCTAAAAGAACAGATATAAAATAACTTAGGCTAGGTACAGATGTTAAATTTACTGTACAATAAGCACTCAGAAAGTGCTCTACTGAGCCATAACTGAACAGAAGTTCACCACACACAGAGCATTTAAAAAATGGAGGGTCCTGATCTAGGACCTGGATGGATGTGGAACCAGCCTGAAGCATTTTAGGTTAGAGCACTCTATTGAATGCCTGTACCAGATCCCATCACAACTCAGGTTAGATGACCTTCTGCTGGCATCCTGTGAGGCTTTGCAGCACTTTCCTCCCCACTCCTCACAGGGCAGTATTCTAACCTCAGCCCAAACTTGCGTGCTCCAACTGAGCACAGGTCCAGCCCCTGGGCTGTCATGACTGGAGTCAGTAAAGCCTGTTTCCAGCCCTGCCCCCTTTCTCCCTCCAGCCACCTGAGAGACACAGCCAGGCTGTAAGGGGGGAGCAGTCTCTGTCTCTGCACCAGCCCTGGCACTAGGGTACCCATGTCCCCATGCCATGTCCCCTCATCCTGTGATGAAGCACCCCACAGGCCTGACACAGAACCCGGGAGAATCCCCAGTTTATGGGCAAAGCCCAGCTGTGGCTCCTGCATACCTTCCCAGTGGGCCCCACACATGGGCACAGCCCTGAAGGAGCTGAGCCCTGGCACCTGCACACTCTTTGAGAGAGCAAAATATTCATGAACATTAGATGCATGACATTATATACATGTTCCCAAAGTTATCCAGCCTGAGGAAAAAAAATGAAGACTTTTTTTTTTAAAATAAAGGAGACAAAATTGCATGGAATACCTGGTTTTTATATTCTAAAACTTAGAATTCCATGTACTGTAATTCTGTCCATCTGCTTTATTGGAAAAAGTGTCTCGTCTTCTGTCAGGCTGGGTGACTTTGGGAACATTAACATTAGAAGGAACCATCAATCAAGATCATTCTCACCTTTCTGAAAACATAATATATAAAATAGGCAAAAAACTGCCAGACAGATCCTCCTCCATACTAACTACTGTGTTTTCACACTCTCTTTGTGTACACACTCTCAGTATGTACACAATGAGATACAACAGTATTCAAACGTAATCAGCTATTTGCTTCCTGATGAACAATGGTAATGATAGCTGCCAATGATAACAAATAGGTTATTGTAACCATTTCAGACAGTTGCCTTTCATTTTGAAATAGATAGCGTTCTTCATGACAGCAGATTGATTTCATTTTTCAGATGCATTTCCTTTTCATATTATGTCTTATATATAGGAAAAGATGTATTTCTAAATTTCAGCAGGAAGGGGATACTTGGCTATGGCAGTGGAGAATCATCTATATCTTTCACTGGGTGTAATATTGTGGGCTTACATCATGGTATACCTTAGTGAAGACAAGATTTTTTTCTTAGTCTCTCTCAGTATTGAGTGGCTAATTCTCAAAAAAGTGAAATTTAAACCTTCAGCATCTGACTTCAATTTTGTTGTACAATTTAATTTAAATAGTTCATGGGGTGACCCTTTCCAAACATTTTATTTAGAAACTGTCATCTCAAAATAATCACCTCTTGTAAAGTGCACAGTCCTTGCTCAGAACTTGTGGCATACTGGCCTCCCCTTCTGCAGGAAACTTCAGCCCCACTTCAAGCCCTTTGTCTCATCTTCCACACAGGTAAAACAAAGGCAAAAAATGCTGGGTCCACCTTGACCTCACAGCGTTTCTTGTCTGGACCCTGAATCCTAACAACTAGCATATGAACTAGCAACCAGAACTTGAGGAAGGCTTGGATCGCTAGGCCAAAGAGGAGAAGGCCAAAAAACAAAACAAAAAAACTCCACAAACCTCCATTCACATGCATGTAGCTAGACTACTAGCTGACTCTTTAGCCTCTGTGTAAGCTCTTAGATGGGCCATTTAACTTTGGAAACATGAAGCTGTCATACGCATGCTAAATGAAACAGTGACAGCAATCAATCTACTGAGAAAACAGATGAGAAGAGTAAATTAATAGGAAAATCAAAATAGCAACTAAAAGCAGAGAAAATAGGACACCACTGGATTAACTTAACCCCCTGAGAGCTGGATTTTTCAGCCAAAACACCTTAACCAAACTTGGAAATGGTAGAAGTAAGAACTGGCTGTGCAGGATGTGGGATGAAGAAAATGAAAGTAAAGGTTTATTATTTCACTGAAGGAAAAAGGACAAGAAGCGAACAAGGCACCTGTTGCTGAAAACAGTAACAGCTGATAAAGGTGTTTTGAACACTATGATCCTAGACAGAATCAGGCTGTAGACGTGTATGGGTGTGGATGTATTCAATGAACTATAATGCATACGACCCTAGCACTGTGATGTGAAATCACTGCCCAGGAATGTTTCAACTGGTATAGATACATTGATCAGCCTGTGAGCAGAACTCACTTCATATACAGATTAGACTGTGTTAAACAGTCTCAGAGACTCCAATGATTTATTCTTCTCTCCCTCAATGTATTAACTGCCTTGTTTAACTTTATGGACTTTTTCAAACCCAAATTTTTGCTCTGCCAGTAGTGTCCCCCTCCACCCATCCTTTCCCTTTGTTTTTAGAGTCTTCTCCATTTTAGAACCCTTTTTTTCATTCATAAAAGCCCATCCATAACATATGATAAAGTGGGTTCTTGCTTATGAAAGCTTATGCCCCTCTGAACCAGTCTCTATAGCAGCAGTTCTCAACATTTTTTTAAGACTCAAAGCATCCCTCATTCAGCTCAAGTCACCCCTCAAAAAATGCCAGCTTTTACTTTTCACTCTTTTGTCAACTGCAAAAAAGAAGTAATAAAATCAATTAGTCAATTAGTCTGTTGCAAAAAAACTCAGCACAACAGGTCAGAATGGTTTTAACACTATGAATTCCTATCTGGAATTCCCCTGGGTTTATCTTGTGAATCATGTTTGCACACCTAACAGTGCTAACATTGCATGGCACCCTGCAGTACCCTTGAAAGGATCTCAAGGCACTTCAGGGTGCCATGGGACCCTGGTTAAGAATCACTACTGCAAGTTGCCAGCCTACCCTAATTTCTCCCTGAGTTGGCTCTTCAGAAAAGATTGGCTGTCACCATGCGACAATACATTAAATGCATGTATTACTATCATAGCTTAACAGTTTAAATATATTGTTATGGGAGATAATGTTTTGGAGGAGAACCGCTAGCAAACGCACCTCAAGTTCTAGTTTCCTTGTTACATCCCATTACTCTGTTTGTAATGGGCCAGGTCAGTGTCAGCCTAGTTCCAATAAAATGGAGGCAACTGCTTACACTACAAGCAACAAATGTCCACACACAGCACTCAAAGTCGCTGGCACACAGCAGTGTTCTGGCTATACAGAGCTGTTTGCTGCCAGCTGGCCAAGAATTCCTACCCGGCACCATCCACTGGGTTTACAAAGGCACTATCTAGGAAAACTCTCCTTTTGAATTCAAGACAACAAGCAGACATAACAGCTAAGTTGTGGACACAAAGCATCAACAGACACTTTGGCTCCCTAAACCCAGATTTTCATGCCCTTGAACTATTAGAAGATGCTCCCCCACATAGAAATGCAAGGGCTTGTAAACTGAAATAAACTTAAAGAAATATGACATTTCAAGCGGTAGAGAGAAGCAATGCACCTATACAATAGCCATTAGATTACACTAGGAATGCATTTCCTGGTTAGATAAAGTTATGCTTATTTTTCTTTAATAAAAAGTATCACAGAATGCCTTTCACAAATGAGTCTTTTGCTGACAGAGAGCAGAACAATTACGAATCATTACTGAGAAGACTGAAGTAAAATTGTCCCACTTCCACCAAGTATCACTCTACACATGCACGTTATTTCATTTTTTCCTAACACTTCAACACAAAACTCAGGTTTGCCCATTAATCTTTAAAGAGACTACTTTAATCTAAATTGGTTTATTTAGTTCAAGCAAACTAAATGGAAGCTTTATAAATCTATAAAGATTTTTAGACAGTGAAGATTTTAGATTAATACAACAGTTTGAATCAAAGTTAAAAGCACTGACATACTATAAACTGTGTCTTCAAAAGACTTTGTCACGAACACTTACATACAACGTCCTACTAAAATAACTGCTTTGTTCAATAATATTTTCATGTACCAAGTGTTCATCTACAGTGGCTGGAGAAACATTTAAAAACAATCCTTTCCCACCACAAGGCAACCCTGATATATTTAATGTCCTTCTTAAGTGATTACAATGAACATAAGCAAGCTATACTCATCTAATTTACTGAGTTTAGCATAGCATAAAATAAAAATTCACCTTGGAGAAGCAAACAATTCTTTAGCAAACATGTAGCGTACAATGCCTTTTAAGGTTATAGCAGAGTAAAATGCAGGAGTGCTTCTCCAGGTGTTCTGGGGCAATTGTAACATAAACATAAATCTGACAAGACTAATATTGCAACACTACACAATTCAAAATGAACAGCTTAAATCCTCTGAAGGTAGTGGTATCCATTGCACAAACATTAAGAGCTGTCCAATTTGTAAAAATAGGAAATGATTTACAAGCACCCTTGTATAAACTGATCTGCTGCGGTGACCTGCTGAAACGAAGAAGCCTGTTACTACAGCTTCAGGAGGAAAGTCAAATAGTTTTTGCTGCCATTATAAATAAAAGCACAGTTGAGGAGTTTTAGTATAGATTCTTTGTTTCATAACAACGGGTTACTCCTTAGGCTAGCAATTTAAGTACCACCCTTTTCCTCATTTTACAGTCACCCTTATTTACAGCATACTGTATAAACCTTGTGCTGATGACAGAACTATTCATTTCTATGTAGGTTTCCCTACAGTATTCATTACAGTATTCTGGTTTGTTTTGTTTTGTTTTGTTTTGTTTTTTTACAGCATTCCTCTGAGATCAGAGGAACATTAAAACTGACAGAGAGATTCAGGCCAAAAGTATCCAAAAAGTTGAAGGTTCGGTTCAATTTACTAAGGACCTGGCATTTTGAGAGTATTTAATAATGCATAGCATCACAGTCCACAGAAGTGTTAGGCCTAGTGGCTAGAGCCAGCGGAGTTACCAGAATCAGATGTCAGGATGCAAGGGAAGGTCAAAATGGGGTTCCAAAGTTCAGAGACTGGGTATACAGGCAGGGATGTGGAAGCAAGCAGCAGGGAAGTTAAGTAAGAGTTACCCACAGACTGAGGTTAATGCCAGAGGGCTAAATGCTGCAAGAACTCCTTAAAAGCAGCCCTAAGACCAATTAGTGGGCTCAGGCTCAGCTGGTCTTGCTTTAGTGGTTGAGTGTTGCTGACCCAGTTATCCAGCTGAAGTACAGAAGCCTTACACACAGTGGTTTAGGTTCAAAGAACAGCTTCCACTTCACTTCAGTTGCTGTTGAGCGTATACAGCACTACTGGAACATCTTACTTCAACATTTCAGGGTCAGCACAATGTCATCACCTAGTAGAGCCTTATTATAGGGTCATTTTGGGTGTCTCCTGGAGCTCTTAACCTCTGGATTGTCCAGACACTAACACCTAAAACTGGCTTTAAGCACTCCTTACACAGCTCAAAGTTATGTCCTTTCAGGGAAGGATTATCTCCGATCAGTGCTACCCAGATCATGTTACAGTAAGGTGTAGCCACCTGCCAGGATACACTTCAGTGTAAACATTCCTCCTCTCTGCTCTTCCCCACTGGTCTGGATCAGAACCACTGTATCCCCCTCCCCATCATCCCATTCACTCTCACCCACCCCACCCCCTGCTTGCTTGTGGCTGCTGTTGCTGTATGTTCTGGCGAAGCAGGACGGGAAGGGTTAAACTGCCAGCCAGGCTGTTGGGGCTGCTTCTCTCTGGGCCAGAAAAGCAGCAGCAGCAAAGGGGCAGGCAAGTTAACCCTTCCCTATCTGCTCTCTTGGGACAGACAGTGCAGTCAGCCACAAGTAAGTAAAGCCCCAGGGACGGTGGAAAGGTAGGGGCAGAGAGAACCCTGAGGCCCTGGGGAGGGACCCCAGAAGTCAGAGGGGGACCCAGGGGATGCCGTGGGGAAATGGGTGGGGTAAACCCAAAATAGGACTGGGGGGGGGAAGGGAAATCTTACCTTTCAGTCCTCCAGGCCTCTGCTAGCCTGAAATGCAAATACCCCAAACTTGAGCTAGTATTAACACCTGTCAAGATTTGTACAGCTCAGTGCAATGTGAAACAAGACCCTTAAGTTTAAATGACTTACTATTGTATAAATAAAACTAATGCAGAGACAAGGCTGCACTTCAGTTCTCCAGGGAAACTATTAGATATCTTTATGATGGGACCATCCATACCCTTCTTGTATTCCCTTGCATTATTCACTACTCATGTTCCATCTTCCTCCACAAATGAGACACCCCTCCCTTAAACTTTCTCTGAAAATTATAGCTCTTCCTTAGAGCCAAATAAGGTAAGGTTTTAACTTGAGATAAAAAGGGTCTTACAATGGGAAGTGTAGGACAGTTTTAATTATAGGTGGGGCTGATAACGCTGCAGATAAGGAGGAAGCTGAATTGGCACAGAGTTAATCAGAATTTCTCCTCTATGTCTAAAGACTCCACCTGACATGATCATAACATTTTAGACAATTGCAGCTCAGCATACTTTATTTTTGTACAAAGAACATTCTAACCTCAGGTTAAGGGAAAGCATCAGCCAGTGTATTTAATCCATTTTCCTATACTGTGCACATTTGGAAAGACTCAGGAGAATGAACTATTACAATTTGGTTGAATCTTTACCTGTGTCCAAATATAGAATAATAGAAAATTAGGGCTGTAAGGGACCTCAGGTAGTCATCTAGTCCAATCCCATGCTAAAAGCAGGACCATCCCCAACTAGTTCATTCCAGCTCTGGCTTTGTTGAACCGGGTCTTAAACTCCAAGGATGGAGATTCTACCCCCTCTCTAGGTAACCTCTTCCAGTGCTTCACCACCCTCCTAGTGAGAAAGTTTTTTCCTAATATCCAACCTAAACTTCCCTTGCTGCAACTTGAGACTATTGCTCCTTGT
>NW_017728886.1:130674091-130693360 GCF_001723895.1 Crocodylus porosus | reverse complement strand
TTTCATTGCTCTCTGCTGGACTCTCTCCAACTTATGCACATCCTTTCTATAGTGGGGAGCCCAAACCTGGACACAATACTCCAGATGTAGCTTCACCAATGCAGAATAGAGGGGGATAATTACTTACCTTGATCTGCTGGCAATGCTCCTACTAATGAAGCCATATATGCCGTTAGCCTTCTTGGCAGCAAGGGCACACTGTTGCCTTGTATACAGCTTATTGTTCACTGTAACCCCCAGGACCATTTTTTAAGAGATGCTGTTTAGCCAAGCCTGTAGCAGTGCATGGGATTCTTGCATCCTAAGTCCAGGACTTTGCACTTATCCTTGTTGAATCTCATGAGATTTCTTCTGGCCCAGTCTTCCAATTTGTCTAGGTCACACTGAATCCTAGCCCTACCTTCCAATGCATCTACTACTCCCCCTAACTTGGTATCATCCACAAACCTCCATCCCATCTTTCAGATTGTTAATGGACATATTGAACAAAACTGGCCCCAGGAGTGACCCCTAGGGATGCTGGCTGCCAACTAGACATCAAGTCATTCATCACAACCCGTTGAGCCCAACAATCCAGCCACCTTACAGTCCCATTGAGCCCAATTTCTGTCCACCTTAAAGTCCTTTCATCTAACACATACTTCCTTAACTTGCTTGCAAGAATACTGTGGGAGACCATATCAGAAGCTCTGCTCAAGTCAAGGTATACCACTCTGCTGCTTTCTTTGCATCCACTGAGCCAGTCCATTAGCCATCATAGAAGGCAATCAGGTTGATCAGGCATATACCACAAAAGATGTGGAAAGAGGTTTTAAAAAGTGTGTATTTTACAATATTCTACCTCTCTAATTGTAAGTAAAAGGATGTTCCAATAATAGACTCATTCTCTGTAGCCCTCTCCTGTGAGAAGTAGAGAACCCACAGCTCCAACTACTTCCTAAGCACTCAATGGGAGTTGAAGATCTTCAGAATATAGCATCATAAAAGCAAATCATAAAAGTATGATTTGGAATGAGCTATATGCAAATCTGTCTTACCTGTGTTTCCTGCAACATAATTAACTGGAGTACATTCTTTCAAGTTTTGTATGTGCATTTAACTGAAGTAACTTTATATATTTTATTTATTTTGTATATTTGCTAGTACAAGCTACATCCCTAATATTTTTTTTCTTCCAGGACCAAAGTATTTGTATATGTTTATTTTTGAATACTATGGCACATCCAAATACATTGGCTCCACCATTGTTATAAGTTGAGATGTCTCTCTCACTTAAATAGTGTTATGCTATTTAATGCTACATTACAAAAAAAAAAAAAAATATATATATATATATGCACACACATGCACACACACACACATATTATTAAACTTGTTTTATTGTGTGGGGTGGAAAGGTGGTGAAGGGGCAGGAAAGATGACAGACACTTAAAAAAAAGGTTGAATTTATGAGGAATGTATAAACGTGTCAGGACTAAGGCTGTTTTCATTTTTTGCTGTTGCTGATTATAACTGGTTGTCTCCACATATGGAAAACTACTTGGGTGACATTTTAATCTTCTACGTCTGGGGGTGGGGAAGAGCAGGAGAAGACACCTGCTGTGATTTTAAGATGCCTTTTGTGCTGCATGAGTACTTGACAACAGAGGCTGCTCCTGTTCTTAGCTATTCCGAACCAACAAAACTAATTTGTCTTTTATCCAGGCATTTCCAAAATAATCTCAGCTTTTATGAAGTGATCCAGAACCTGCTTACCTTAATAAGTAATATTACTGTTTCTCCAGGGACACAACATTTGTTTGTATGTAAGACCTCATATTTTGAATTCCAACTAGCAAGGATAGAAATTTAACCTACTTAGACTGCATATGATCCATAAATATGTCAGTGAGTAGAAGAGGAAGGTTTTGCTACAGTGAATCACAGAAAATAATAGACTGTAGAGAACTAATAAATGTGGTTTGACATTTTTAACATAGCTTTTAACGTCTATATTAAAACAGTACAACTCCTTGAGTTTTATGCAAATTTGCTGAGGTTAAAAGTAAACAGCATATCTTACAATTATCACTATGTTCCCTTTAGATTAATAAACAGTAAAACTGTTTAAGAGCAATGGCCCTTAACAACTTTGTGTTCCTAGGAATTTATAACTATACATTAGAGTGACATCTGTGTTTCCTGCGGATTTTGCGTTGCACTTCCCACACATCACTAATTAAAATACATTACTTTAAAACATTTCAAGTATAAGCATGCCATATGTCATGTCACACAAGGTATTAAAGTCTCCTTGTAAAGGGTACATAAAGCCTCACAGAAAGCTTTGAAAGCTTTTTACACAGTGACAAGCCTTTCTGGTACTATTTTTAAAATTATTTTTATCTAAATATGGTGTTTTCTTTCTATAAAAGGAGTGCTTCTGCTGTTTAACTGACCAGTGTAATTTTTGCTTTTTGTAGTCTAATCAGCCTTATTTCAGAATATTATTGTGTTACAATCAGTAACTAAATGTTGACAATTACTATTTAAAAGTGCAATGTTTGTTCATAACTGGGTGAATGGTTACTTATATAACAATGAAACACACTGATCCTTGAGGATTAAATAAATGTCATTACAGTAAAATCTCTGTTATCCAGTACTTCACCAACCAGAATACTCTATTAACTGGAATTTCTGGAGAGCTGGAATTGCTACATGAGTGTATTTTTAAAAAATGAAATATAAACAAGCATTTTGTTAATGGTCAATAAAAAGTTGTCTATGGTGTTGTTTAACAAAAAGAATAACTGAATGCTTGAGTGACAACTATAAATGATACATATAGGGAAATATAAAGCTGCAAATAAAGCATCATAGGAACTGAGCAACACAAATGCTTTCCAACTTCCCGACGTTTTACAAGTTCCAGAAGTAGATTAAAGACGAGGACCCCAAAAGAGTCTAGGAGAGTTGGGTTCCTGATTCCTAATAAAATTCAGAGAATTGGACTTACTATTCTCTCAGTTCTCTTTGAAAATCGTAGCTTGCAGGTTTTGTTGGAGGTGATCTGGCACCTATAATACTCTAGACTCTCTTGGCTTCAATAGGCTTCCATTTAAGTCAGAAATTTCTTCAATAACTTGAATGGAAATTGAAGCCTGGTAGAGTGAGCAGAGCATTAACAAATAAAAAGCAAAGTACCATGTGAGAATGTGCCCGCCGGGCTTTATTTACCCTGAGGGTACGGCCCTGTTGTTGCAGCAAAGCCTTGGGGCCCTTGAAGGCAACGAGGTTGTTCTTTCCCCCATGTCGCCGACCCCATTCTCGCCTGCCACGTCTTGATGTACCGTCAATGGGGGAGTCACCTAGCAGGTCCCTTGCTGCCCGGGTCCAACCCGGCGGATGCACGTGGGGCTCCACCACCCCTGCATCCCAGCCTCACACCACCTTCCTGAGCCGACTCAGCAGAATCTTGTGGCCTGTCATGCCCATCCAGCTTCTTCCCTGGCCCCTATCCCTTATACATGTAGGGTTGAGCCCCTCTGAATACAGAGTCGGCTCCCAACCCCTATCCCTGGGGCTCTAAGCCCAGTTTAACCCGGTGCCCTCAGTCCAGGCAGCAATTCCGCCTCAGTCCCGATCCTCCGTCTGTATCCTCAGCACCCTTCCGAGCCGGTCATTCACCTGAATCCTGCATGCCCTCTGCAGCTGCTCCCACTCGTCCTCATCCGGTTTGGGCCCCTCTTGCTCTCCACCGGTTACCAGAAGCTGCCGCTGGCTCTCTCTCCCTGGCACTCCTGGTTCCAGCTGTCTGATTCCCTCAGGAAACCGTTGGTGACCGCGTTTCTTCCCCGCAGCCAATGGATTCCCCTCTCCGGGGCCATCCGCCCCTTCCACCACCACCATTTTTATCTTCGCTGGCTGGCGTCTGGTGCTGATGTCACTGGCCAGCCGCAGCTGAACAAAGCTGGCTCACAAGCCGTGTGGGTTTCCCGGGGGCATCGTCCCCTGCCGCAGGTGAGCTGCCAGTGTCACCCCGTGCTCCGGGACAGAGAACATAGATGGTGAATTTTTGCGGGCCAGTGCATAATGACTTAACACTTATTAGCTGACAAAGTCAGGGATCAGATTGTGGTAGTCAGGTTTTTTTGTCTCCAGTGCATTTTGAAATGATTTGTTTGTTTTGTTAATAGTTCATTTTCATTCTGAAAATAACATTTCTGAATGGCACAAATTATCATTCCATGCAAAGCTACAATATATAAACTAAAGCTAAATTGCTGTGAGCATAACCATTTATAAGCTTATATTGATTATTTATACTTTAATGCTCACTTTTCCTAATGAGTTCAAAGTAAAGTTGTAAGTTTATTAGCTGAGGTATATGATCTGAGAATTATTTCATTCCAGTACTTTATAAAAGTCGATTTTTCCTTGTCATGATAAAAAATGTGCAATTCAGTTAAAATAGTTATTTCCCAATAACCACCTATGCTTAATTTAGGCTGGTTTTTTTGTAAATTTTGAAAAACACCTGATAATCTGTTCATATTTAGTCCCCTGTATTAACTTAAATGATTAACTTTGGGCAGTTAAGCTGAATAATTTTCCTCCTATTCTATTCATCAGTAGTTTAAATTAATTCACTTCTGCAGAGTTACATTATGCTCTGCAACATCTTCTGAGCTACTTCTTATTCTGAGGGAATAAAGGTACCAGGTTAGAAAACATATCAGGACTTTGTCACAGCAATTAATGCGGGGAAGGAGGAATGGTTTTTATGGAAAGGAGGGAATGGCTTCTGGGAGGTATGCAATAAGTACAGACCCTCCCTGAATTCCCTTTCTTTCTTCTTCAAATTGTCACACCCCCAAATATGAGCCTAGGTGATCAGATTCAGAATGAGGTTACAACACAAACAGATTACATGATTTTAAGACAAGCTATGCTGGAATGGACATTCCATAACATAGACATGAACAATATCATTTTGCTTTCAGAAGCGATTTACTTACATGGTCCATTGAAAATGGTCTGATTTATCTACTAGGGATCTAGCAGGGGTTACAGAGTATTAGGGATTACAGAGACCTGGTGGGACTCCTCACATGATTGAAACATAGCTGTAGGTCCTACACGGAACGGTGAGTGAGACTTAACTGCAGGTGTATACTACAGACCGCCAAACTAGGGGGAGGAACTTGATCTTGAGTTCTCTCAAGAACTGGTAGAGGCTGTGCACATACAGGACATGGTTGTCATGGACAGCTTCAGTTATCCAGACATCTCTTGGAAGGAACATTCGGCAAAGTTGGATCAGTTGCATTACTTCCCAATGTGTATTGAAGAGCTCTGCCTGACTCTGGAAGTGCACAGGCCAACCCAAGGTAATGCTCTCCTAGACTTGGTTCTGTCCAAAGGAGATGATCTGGTAAGTGACTTGAATATAGAGGGTAGCCTGGGCAACAACATCCATGAAACCATCGTGTTCACTGTCCATTATAGGGCAGGCAAATCAGCTAGCAGGGTTGAAGTTTTGGACTTCAGAAAAGTGAATTTTAACAAGCTCAGGGTAATAGTAAGGGAAGCACTGGGGACCAGGCCTGGGGACCGAAGGTGAAAGGAGTGCATGAAGAGTTGTAATTTCTCAAGGATAGGATCCTTGAAGCAAAAGAAGTCCTTTCCCATGCGAGGAAAGGTTGCAGAAGGGCTGAGGAAACTTCTTGGCTTAATAGGGATATCACAGTCCTTTTGAACAAGAAGAAAGTGGCATACAAACAATGAAAGCTTGGGACAGCCCCCAAGGAGGACTATACAACAATGACCTGTACTTATAGGGAACAGATGAGAAAGGCTAAGGTGGCAACTGAATTTAAACTAGCAATGGAAATCAAGGACAATAAAAAGTCCTTCTTTCAATATGTAAGGAACAAGAGGAAAAAAAATGGAAGTGTGAAGCCATTGCTTAACAACTCAGGGCAGCTGGTTGCCAACACTCAGGAGAAAAACTGAACTCCTGAATGACTACTTTGCTTCGGACTAAGGGGAAAATCATGCCAGACAGGGTGCAGAATAGGAATGGTGGGAATGACCACCTTCCTACCATTGATGTTGAGCTGGTGCATGATCAGTTAGAAAAGTTAGACATAAGTCAGCAGGACCAGATGAATTTCATCCGCGAGTGCTGGAGGACCTGGCTGAAGTCATCACGGGTCCTCTGGCAAAACTTCCAAAACCCGCGGTACTCAGGGGAGGTCCCTGAAAACTGGAAGAGAGCCAATGCTGTGCCAGTCTTCAAGAAGCGGAGGAGAAAGGACCCAGGCAACTATAGGTCAGCTAGCCTAACTTCTATCCCAGGAAAAATCCTGGAAAAATTCATCAAGGAGTCTATGTGTGATAGGTTTGCAGAAAGTAGGATTCTGAATGATGGCCAGCATAGCTTCATTGCGGGCAGGTCTCGTCTCTCCAGTCTCATCTCCTTCTATGACCAGATAACACACCATCTGGATAAGAGAGAGGAGGTTGATATTGTATACCTAGGCTTCCAAAAGGCCTTTGATCTGGGATCCCGTGTTGTTCTCATGGCAAAATTAGAGGATTGTGGGCTTAACTTCATGACAGGTGGGTAGGAAGCTGGCTGCATAGTAGGACCCAGAGAGTTCTAATGAACAGATCTGTGACATCCTGGTGAGAAGTGGCCAGTGGTGTCCCTCAGGGATCCAATACTTTTCAACATCTTTATCAGTGATTTGGATGTGGGGGTAAAAACCTCACTGGCTAAGATCACAGACGATATCCAAGAGCCATACCACAAATCCAAGACTTTTGCACTGCTCCACTAATGAATATTTCCTCCAAAATATCAAATGAGTGAGGCCTCTAGAACACTCCTTAATTATCCTTTAAAAGTTCTAGTCATGGATCTTTAGCCAGAAACTACTAAAAGTTTAAATAAAATGGTGTTCAATACAGACGGCTGGACAGTGCTAGACTTTATCACTATATTTAAGTGTGTGACAGCCTCAGCTTAATTATAACTAAAAATTAAAAATGAAACTAAGCCTTCTAAATAGGTACAGGAAAATGATAAAGTTTAATGGACAGAATAAAAAGTAGGAGTTTTAAGGAAAGTAAAAACAAGACAAGGAAATCCAGTTGGAACAAGTCTGTGCTTACATGTGGGTATAGGAAGTGTCAGGGTTTTGGTTTTTTTAAAAATCTGTTAAATCAATGTGATGTACACATTACAGCATAAACATTCTACAGAAACCAACAAGGCTACTCACAACAGTAAGCAAGCACATGTACAAGTGTTTGCAAGATCAGGGCCTAAAGATTTTTATATCCTTTACCTTCTGCTGTAAGATGTGTTTTGCTCATTATAAAGTTGACTAGAAAAAGATAAAACATTCCTTTGATTAATTCCTTAAAAATATGTCAGGTAGAGTTAATAAGACACCTTAATAAAAAGCACAATAGTCTCCTTTCACATTGATGTGAAGCTGAACTCCCATTGTCCTTAAGAAGGATTAAGGATATGTCCATTAGGGAAAAACAGACTGGGATCCAATATATTAAAAACAATGTGAACACACTGGAAAGCTGTGGATTATTTTGGTGTCGTTCCCCGCCTCCCCCTGCTTTTTACATATCCTCATGCTTCAGAAGGCCAAACACTTAAAAGTAAATCAGTCTCCAAGGCCTGAAACAAAACAGAAGGAAAAGAAAATATTAGGACCTGAATAAAATGAGAGGTGGAGATTTAAGGAAGGGAAAAATGATGAAAATAGCTCCAGGGTATAAGAGATGCACTTTTCCAGCAGAAGGGCTTTGAAATTCAACAACTAAAATGCTGAAATTTTGTCTCTCTCTCAAGTTTGAGATTTTGAAAGTCTTAATATGATCTTTGAAAGTCATAATATGATCAGAATCACTTTAATATCAAAGCCAAATCCTACTCGAGTTCTATTTGGAACCTGAGACTGAAGTCTTTGCTCTGATTACAACAGAAATACATTTTAAAAAGTAAGGTGATGCCTTTTTCCTACCAAAAGTTTACTAAGAGTTTGCTATTTTTAGTGGTCAGGTTCCCTGAAGTGAAGTCCTGGTCTCATTGGACTCATCCAGATGAGCGTGCACATGCCTTTTGCAGTGTCTCAAACCCCTTTGAGATGCTGCAACATGTATCTGCAGGAACAGAAAAACATTCCCTGTACTGCAAATTTGGAGTGTGGGGGCAAAATTAGACCCCTGGATATCTAGGGATCAAAAAATACCCCAGGTGAAAAAAGCAGAGCAGGGCATGGTCCTGGACTGTGTCCTGAGGTAACCCAGAAGTCAGTCCTCCAAGAGAGACACTCTGGTTTCTGGCCAAAGTGTCTCTATGGTGCTCCTGCTGCCCCAGCACATGGGCCATCAACCCTTACCATGCTGGGGCTGCAAGGATTGGGACCCACAAGAAGTGCTGCAAGGATTGGGACCCAGAAGCTGCCATGGGTAAGTGGGGATGGGGCATGGCAGGGGGATATTGGGAGTCTGGAGATTGGCTGAGGGGGGTGTGGTCTGTGGGTGGGTTTGTGGAGGGGCTCGAGTGGGGGGCAGTGCATGCCTGCCCCTCATGCCCACTCCCCACAGTGCCAGCAGCATCAGGCAGTGCAGCTGTGCCCTAGTTGCAGCCACATATAGCAGCAAAGTGGCACTGCAAGACCAAGCTCTACACATGCTGAGTGGAGCTGGCCTGGGTTTCACAGTGCCATGTCACTGCTGGCTTTGTACATGCTGAACAGAGCCCCTAGCACACTGGGTGTGTGGGGTGCAGGTGGGTGGGGTGTGTGCAGGTGGTGGAGCAGGGAGTGCCACAAGGCTGCGTAAGGCACCAGCCCCACAACAAACTCTGGTGAGCTGGATATCCAGGGGTCAAAAAAAAAAATCTGCAGAGAAAAAAAGCAGAGCAGCACATGCACAGGCAGTGCTTGCTGCTAAAAAGTGGAGCTGGGCTGCCCAAAGTCATGCTGTAGCTGCCAGTCAGGCTCCTTGTGGCAGAATCACCACTGGTGCAGCCCTGGGAGGCCCCTAAAACCCTGGGTAATGCTGCTGGGGCCAAGGTGCACCACTGCTAGTTGTCCCCAGGGAACCAAACATCCACATAATGTGTAGACACAGCCTGTGTGTGGATGCCCAACTCCTGACTCCCAAAACAGATGCTCTACTCTTAGGGAGCAGGAGTGCTAAGAAGCCCCCAAGGCTCAGAAAAGGCATCCAGGGATGCCTGAGGGCAAAAAAGGAGGTGTACAAACAGTGCAAGCAAGGGGCTATCACCAAGGAGGATTACACCTCTGTTGTTTGGGACTGCAGTGAGGCTGTTAGGAACACCAAGGCAGAGATGAAACTAGGGCTAGCAACCAGAAGTAAGGATAATATAAAGTCCTTTTTCAAATACCGGGTAATGTGGGGCCTACAGGATAGGCTTGGCAATCTGGTGATTGTGGCAAACGAAAAAGCTGACCTCTTTAATGAATTCCTTGCCTCCATATTCCTGAACAGAAACTGGGACATCTCCCCCACTAGAATTGCAGATGGACCCAGGGGAGGCACCACCATGCCTAGGGTCAGAGACAACCTAGTTAGGGAACTTTTGGAGGGGCTGGACATGTTTAAATCAGTAGGTCCAGATGCCCTTCACTGGAGGATGCTGAGGGAATTGATGGGGGCACCTGGCACAGTTCTATAAGTGCTCGTGGGGCACTGGCCAGATACCAGAGGATTGAAAAAGAGCCAGTGTGGTCCCCATTTACAAGAAGGGGAGAAAGGAGGACCCCAGCAACTGTAGACCAGTCAGTCTTACCTTGATCCTTTGGAAGACCTTTGAGAAAATTATCAAGGAGCACATCTACAAGGGCCCAGTTGGGAAGCTAATGCTCAGGGGCAACTACCATGGGTTCAGTGAGGGCAGGTCATGCCTGACTAACCTCCTTTCTTTTTATGATCAGGTCACAAAGTCCCTGGATGAGGGTGTCAGGATGGATGTCATCTTCCTGGACTTCAAGAAGGCCTTTGACATGGTTTCCCACCACATTCTCTTAAAAAAAACCTAGGTGACTGTGGCATTGATGCCTACACAGTGAGATGGATGGCAAATTGGCTAGATGGTCACAGCCAGAGAGTGGTGGAGGAAAGGTCATTTTGAACCTGGAGGGATGTGGGCAGTGGGGTCCCCCAGGGCTCGGTTCTCGGGCCCGCACTGTTCAACATCTTGATCAGCGATTTGGATGTGGGTGTGGAATGCACGCTGTCCAAATTAGCTGACAACACCAAGTAGTGGGGTGAAGTGGGCACGCTGGCACAGAGGGACAGAATCCAGCTAGACCTAGACAAATTACAGAGGTGGGCAGATGAGAATAAGATGGAATTCAACGCACACAAGTGCAAGGTACTGCATCTAGGGAGAAGGAACCACCAACACACCTATAGGCTGGGGATCATACTTCTTGAAAACACGGTGGCAGAAAGGGATCTTGGAATCATTGTTGACTCCAAGATGAACATGAGCCACCAATGCGAGGAAGCGATGAGACTAACTGCACCTTGTCGTGCATTTACAGATGCAACACAAGCAGGTCCAGGGAGGTGATCCTTCCCCTCTATGTGGCATTGGTCAGGTCACAGTTGGAGTACTACATCCAGTTCTGGGCACTGCTCTTCAAGAGGGATGTGGCTAGACTTGAGAGAGTCCAGAGGAGGGCCACTCACATGGTCAAGGGGCAGCAGGGCAGGCCCTATAAGGAGAGGCTAAAGGGCCTGAACCTATTCAGTCTCCACAAGAGAAGGCTGAGAGGGGATCTGGTGGCAATTTACAAACTCACCAGGGAGACCAGTGAGAACTGGGGGAAGCTCTGTTCCCCCGGGCACCATCCAGGGTTACTAGGAATAACAGCCACAAATTGTTAGAGAGAAGGTTCAGGCTGGACATCAGGAGACATTACTTTACAGTTAGGGCTGCCACTCTGGAATGGGCTCCCAAGTGAGGTGGTACTCTCTTCTACCTTGGGGGTCTTCAAGAGGAAGCTGGACAGATATATGGCTAGGGTGATATGACCCCTGCACCCATTCCTGCCTGGGGTAGGGGGTTGGACCTGATAATCTGTTTAGGTCCCTTCCAACTCAAAGCACTATGATACTCCAAGCTTAATGACAGCCTGAGAATTCATGGTATCCAGACAAAATACCACAAAGACACAATGAAAGTATACCTCAGTAAAATGGACAACAACATCAAGAGTTCAGAGGAGTTGGCTGCTAATCAACTCTAATGGCACCACAACCTCAACCAAGTGGCAGTCCATTTCAAGGCAAAACATATTTCCCTCAAAGCAAAGAACAGAGAAGAAAGGGAGGGAAAAGACAGCTATCCCAGTCTGCAGCCTACCCTCCTCTGCAGAAAGATCTGCAACTTCTGCGCACAAATCTGTGGCTCGAGGACTGGACCCATCAGTGACCCATGGTAGAGATCATCCTCCAACTGAAGGATTGCCAGTGACAATGATGACTGATTGATATGTGTATGGAAGATAGGACCATTACTTTGCAGTCCTCAGTCAGTTTCGGTATGTTATGCCTTATCATTAGCCTCATGTAGCTAACGTCTGTCTTTGTACTATTCTCTTGATAGGACAGAAGGACTGTCATTGTGCTTATCTCATGTACAAGTGTGTAGAATGAGGTTCCTGATACAATCTCTTGCCCTCTATACACTCAGACCACTTTATGCACAATCCCATGAAGAAGAGAGAGGGCATCACTAACATTTGGACCATCCTATGTAACGAGTTATTTTATTCTTAAACGGACCCTATTAACAGGAAACAAGATGAAAATTAAAAGAAAAATTTGTTTCTGAACAAAACCAAGCAAACAAATGTTTAAATTAACTTAGAAGAAATTTTCAAAACCAAACCAGTCTATGAAGTGAAGATTGCAAAACCTTGACCTTGATGACATTGGCCTAACTTTTTCTGAGAGAGAATAATAGAGGTTCTTTAGCTTTCTCTTAGTAGGCCAACTATAGTTAAAAGCATTTTTAATAATTTGTTCTGCTCTGCCCATTTTAAGTGGAAATTAATACAAAACAACTTATTTCTTTTAATAGTTCAGTTTTATGCCAACCACTGAATTCAACTGGTATAAAACTGGATTAACATGGTGTTGTTTCAAGTCAAATAATCCAGATACAGGTGTAATAAAGTGTCCAAATATTATAATATAAAATCATGTCCAATATTGATAATGTGAGACTAAAATGTAATAGCACTGTTTAAGAACCCAGGAGGAATAAATCATATAAATAAATAGGAAATATAGAGCTCAAGATCAAATAGTTATTGACATCTGATGTCCATTGAACCTTCAATATGTCTAGCTAGGTGTCAGTGATAATTTTAATTTCTTTCTAGGGCATTTTGAACAGACATGTTGAAATTGTTTGAAGTAATTCAGACAAAATTTAGCTCATAAATTCTTAGCAACTTGTTGGTGATTGATGGCCAGTAACTATTCACCAATTTCCTCATCTGCAGCTTTTATGATAGATGCTCGAGGGCAGTTTCATTACTGTGCATAGGGAGTCTCACACAAACACAACTCTTAAAAGGAACTGTGAAATTATACCCCAAGTTAACAACGTGAAAATGACAATATCTTCATTTCTCCATGGAACTTAATGACTTAATGCTTCATGTCAGAACATTCCACTGACAGCACTTCTCTGGAGTCCTTTAATGTTATTTTTTATATTAACAATCTGCCTTCTATCTCAGCGTATTTTTAGAATGGTTGAACCAGGCAACTTGCATCACACCATAAGGCAGAACACAAAAATAATCCACTGAAACACACCATATTTATATTTATTTTCTGAGAAATATTCTGTAGGAGTATCTATTCATGTCTAATTTAATAACTACAAAAAAAATATACAGGTTCTGCCTACTCATGATTACAATAGAACTTCACAGGCATCTACTAACACAGATAACTAAACTGCAGATATCTTTCTATCAGTCATGCAACAAGCCCTGCATATATCAAACAGCATTGTGCCCCCTTAACACAGGATAAATTAAATGGAAAAAATGTGTTGTGAATAAGTACAGTAACAACACTATTAATCATTGATAATTTGAAAGTAACAAATATTCAGCAACTGTCTGAACCTTACCATTTAGCATACACACTGCTGACCAAATCTAACCCTGTTGTGATCAAGTGATGCTCCGATGGCCTTCAGACAATTCCAAATGTATATTATGATGTCCATGACAAAGGTATTTTATGCAGTATTACTAGTGTGGCACAAAAATAGATTCCTCGAAACAATCATTTTCAAAACAGAACTGCTATTTTTGCTACCATCCTATTGCAGGTTCTTATGCCAAATGCTATTTAGTGGGTGTGGCAAAGTGGGGTTCCCAGACTAACCACAATGCTAGTTTCCCCACCTGCCTCTGGGCACAACGCCCACCTGTGTCCTCTGCCATGCCTTGATGGAACATAATTGAGGTGTTAATTAGGTGGGAGGCTGGCCATTCTTGCCCCAATGCCAGGGGGAACTATCTGCAGCTCCATTCCTCCCCTACACCACAGCCCAAGCCTTGCAAATGGCATCTCAGGCAGTTAACTCAACTGTCCCCTTCACCTATGAGCTGTAACCCCTTCCATGGGACCTTTGGCTTCCCTATAAGCCCTGGCCCCTTCTCAGGCTAGTTGGGGCCCTGTGCTTCTTTACTCTATATGGGCATCTCTCATGGTGTGCCTGTGGCCCTTTTGACCCTTCAGATTCTGGCCCCAGCCTTGACCAGTTGAGTCCCTGAGTTCGGTCTACACATCTTGCCTGCACTCAGGGATCAGGGTCCCCCATTCCTGGCTCAGATGTTTCATGAAGTGTGCCTGGCCCCATGGGGTCTCTCACCCCAGCAGGCTCAGGTGCTTCCTGAAGCTTACCTGACCCCTGGATCAGATGGTTCAAATAGCACACTCAAAGGTGAGGGCCAGGGTTACTTGCCTTTCACTGGGGTGGTAACTGGCCTGGGATTTCCTGAGGGCTCCTGCACCACTGAGAGCCCCACCAGGTCACCCACTCCCAGCAGGGTGCAGTTTTCGGTCATGCCCAGGACCAGGAGCCTCCAAACCATCCCTTACAGTTCCTGCCCTTACCTCCAGGATGTAGCATTCTGCCTGGCCTGCCAGCAGTGAACTGCTCTGTTTATATAGGCAGCCATTTCTCTAAAATGGCTGATGCAATCAAGCACCTGCTGGCTGCTTGGCTCAGCCCTTAAAAGTGGCAGGCACCAACAGTGCCCTGTCACACTGGGATGCTTTATTTTTTCTAACTTTGAGCTTCCCAAACATCACCTTCCTATTGAATAAATCAAGTGTTTTGATTACTTTGTTCCCTATTTCCCTATATAACGGGCATTCATTTGCACGGTAAATGTCATCTCACCAATATATGCAAAATTTTTATTTAACATCACTGAACTAATTGTGATCTAAGAATTTAAAAAAGGACTTTACTCTGAAAAAAAAAGCTGAACATGGGGTTCCATGTGAAGATTATTAAAGATTTCTACATTAAATATGCTTTTGTTTCAAAAGACCTTTAAAGGCAACCTGGGTTCAAAGACCCCAGATTTTTCTCTCACTCAAATATCATTAGCTCTCCAGGCTAAATTTTGCTTTCCCTTATCTCTGTGGTATTCCCCAATTTTCATATTTTGCTTTCAATGTCATTGGCTTTCTGTGGGTTTACACAGGCATAACTGATAGGCCTCTGAATTGGAATTATGTAAACAAGTCTGTTGATGATGCAGCAGAAAAGATGCCATCAACTTGTTCTCTGTTGTCTTGCTCTTGCACTGCTAAGAGCAGTAAAAACTGAGTTTGGCTGCTAATATCAGCAGATGCAAACAAGAATCAGACCTGTAAATTAATGTCCTATTTTTACACCGATGTTTTTTCTGAGTAGCATGTCACTCAGATAATTAACAATGTATAACAAAAGTACTAATTACTATGATTCCTCATGTTGATTTCTTCCTTATTCTAGACTCTGATGGACTTCTTGGTACTGCAAACAAGAAACAGCTAAGTATTTTTGGATTTTGCCCCCAGAATTAGGAAGTAAATACACAAGTAGCCTTTTCCCCCTCCTGATTACAGCAGCCATATGCTGGGCTTGGAGAAAACAACACACCACCTTCCAAGCCTGTGTGCCATGAATCCTGGCCCTGAATTGGGAACTGGAATTGGGAAGATATTTTCTAATCCAAAAAAGGGCATTGGGTCATTCCTCATCTTAGAAGCTTGGTTCCAATCCCTGTTCTGAACAGTGGTGTACCATGGGTCTCTGGCATCCGGTACCCAATATTTGCATTTGTCCCTGCCCCCCCGCATCTGCGGCCAATTGCTAAGGTGGGGGGAGGCGCCCTGGTGGCCGATTGCTGAGCCCAGAAATGCAGACAGGAGAAATAGAACTGCCGCTGGCGGAATCAGACGTACTACTGGCAGAGCTGGATGTGCCACTGGGGGGCCAAGTACCCCTTGGAGGGCCTGGATAGTGCCCACACCCCAAGCCAGCACCTGTGGACATGCCCCCCTATTCCCCCATCAGTACACCACTGGCTCTCAATCAGACTGGATTTGAACTGAGGACTCTGATCTCCCATGTGACTATCCTACCCCTAATCATCTGTAGCCATTCACAATCTCACATCAGATACATATATACACATATACACACATGTACACACATACATTTAAGTATTATATCCAAAATGGAAATAGGTACAACAGGACATACTGACTGCAGAATATTTGACTTTTGGTAGTGGACTAAAAACATTAAATGTTTGGACAAGAGAGTCTTTATTGATCACATCAATTTGCAGTTTCAAGCATAAGACGAAGCAACAGAAAAACTTCACTGAAGACAAGACACAATAGTCACAGATCAGTACAAACTCTGCCTAACTCAAAATGCAATGTCACAAGCCAGAAAGACAAAAGAAAGCCTTGCAAAGATCTTACATAATCCTGAAGGCAGTGTCAGGCAGGCATTTGGAAGGTCTTTCTGGGAAATCCGCAGGAGGTCTTAGCTGGTGCGGGCAGTCCCAAAGGCTTTATCTTTTCCTAGTTTTTTATAGGTGATCTGCACCTCATTCTCCCCCTTGGGTGTCTTGACGATGGCACAAGAGTGTAGGTTGTAGCTGTGTTGCTGTAAGGACATAGGCAGACAAGGTTCTTTGGGTGAATCTCATATCTTTTATTAGACCAACTTAATAGTCAGAGAACAATTTTTAAGCAAGCTTTCAGGTTCAAAAACCCTTCATCAGGCTAAGGAAGTTTCATCAGTTGATGTGTGCTCTTCCTGGTTGAAATGAAAAGTAAAAAAAAGCCAGAAGCTGTGCTGGTATGCATACAAGACAGGCAGTCAGTGAAAATGTAGATTGAGGAGTCAATGGGTGAGAGATAGGCTGGGTGGGAGAGAGAGAAAGGAGATGAATAGTGCAGAAGTACCTGGGAAGTCAGCTGGCAGGCAGGCTATAATGTGTCAAATCCAATGTCTATATTTAGTCCATGATTTTTAGTGTCCAGGAGGTTGATGAAGTGGAGTTCATAGACTCATCTCTTGGAAGTGTTTTGTAAGTTCCCTTTGAGGATCAGGACTGAGAGATTGGATAGAGAGTGGTTTTCTTGTGAGAAATGTGCCCTCACAGGTAACTGGGTATTCCTGTCTTTGATAGATTTCCAGTGTACGTTCATTCTGGTGTGCAGTTGTTGTTTGGTCTCACCTTCGTATTTTCCATCTGGAAAATCTGCATTGGATGAGATATATTACATTTCTGGAAGTGCAGCTGTAAGATCCAGGAATGTGGATGGCTCTGTTATGAGGTGTAGGGTGGTGGAGAAATGTTGGCAGGTTTTGCATTTCTTGTCATGGCATGGTCTGGATCCATTCAGTGTGTTCTGGGTCTGAGGAATTTTGCTTCTGGTGATGAGGTTGGCGAGGTTCGGTGCTTGTTTGAAAGGTAGGACGGGTGGCTCTGGGAAGATCTCTTTAAGAATAGGGTCTCTTTATAGTATGGGTTGCAGTTGTTTGAGGATTTTCCGTACAGGTTTGAGAGAGGGGTGATATGTCATAACAAGTGGTGTACAATTTGTGGGGGGAGGTTTCTTTTGTACTGCAGCAGTTCTTCACATGGTATTCAGGTGGCTCTTTCAAACGTACAATCTATCTCTCTGGAGGAGTGTTCTTGTTGGGTGAAAACCTTTTTAAGATTGGTGAGGTGGCAATCCTGGGTGTTCTCTTCAGTGCAAATTCAGTGGTATCTGAGGGCTTAGTTGTATATCACAGCTTTTTTGGTGTGTTTAGGGTGATTGCTGGTTCTGTACAGATATGTATGTTGGTCTGTGGGTTTCTTGTATAATGTGGTCTGTAATTTATCATTCTGGATATTGATCATCGTGTCTAAAAAAGAGAAGTTGTTGCTGGAATATTCAAGAGAGAGTTGGATGGAGGGATGGTGATAATTGAATTTCTGATGGAACTCAATCAGAGATTGCAGGTGTTCAGCCCAAACGATGAAGATGTCATTAATATATCTTAAGTATAGCAAAGGTTTGATGGTGCAGTTCTTGAGGAAGTCTTCTTCCAGGTGGCTTATAGAAAGGTTGGCATACTGTGGGGCCATTTTGGTGCCCACAGCTGTTCCCATCATCTGGAGGCAGTGTTGGTTATTAAAACTGACATTGTTGTGTGTAAGAATAAAGTGTATAAGGTCAGTAATATCTTTGGGTCTGTATTCTGAGTTGTAATCTTGTTCCTGTAGATGTGTAAGGCAGGCTTGGATGCCATCGTGGTGTGGGATGTTGGTATAGAGGCTGGTAACGTCTATGGTGGCTAGGAGGATATATATATATATGTAATATAAATATAAAGAGTATATAAATGTAATATATCTCATCCAATGCATAAAATGCCCAGATGAAAAATATGTAGGTGTGACCAAACAACAACTACGCACCAGAATGAATGCACACCAGAAATCTATCGAAGACAGGAATACCCAGTTACCTGTGGGGGCACATTTCTCACCACTCTCTCTCCTGATCCTCAAAGGGAACTTACAAAACACTTCCCAGAGATGAGTCTATGAACTCCACTTCATCAACCCCCTGGACACTAAAAATCATGGACTAACTATAGACATTGGATTTGACACATTATAGTCTGCCGGACAGCTGACTTCCCCAGTACTTCTGCACTATTCATCTCCCTTCTCTCCCCGCCACCCAGTCTGTCTCTCACCCATTGACTCCTCAATTTACATTTTCACTGACTGCCTGTCTTGTATGCATACCAGCACAGCCTCTGGCTTTTTTTACTTTTCATTCCATCCAGGAAGTGCACACATCAACTACTGAAATTTCCTTAGCCTGATGAAGGGTTTTGAACCCAAAAACTTGCTTAAAAATTGTTTTCCAACTATTTAGTTGGTCTAATAAAAGATATCAGTTTTACCCAAAGAACCTTGTTTTGACAATGGCATGCTTTTCAAGTTAGTCATATATTCCATGCTTCTCATGACTCTCACACGTTCAGTGTCTCTGTCTGTTGCCTTTTAGTAAGTATTCCAATCCCTCACCCATTACAGGTTTTACTTAGAAATGTAAATGTAGCCTCATTCCATTTTCCCCTCCCCTGCTACCTCAGGTCACACACTTAATGTGCACTTAACAATTGTCCCATAGATAGTGACTCCCCCAATGCCTGCTGATCCCCCCTGACTAGTTTATAACAGGCCACTAGATCCCCCCTCAGCCTTCTCTTTTGAAGCCTGAACAGGTTCAGGTCCCGTAGCCTCTCCTCATAGGGCCTGCCCTACTGTCCCCTGATCATGAGAATGGCCCTCCTCTGGACCCTCTCCATGCTGTCCACATGGATGCAGAACTGGATGCAGCACTTCAGCTGTGGCCTGACCAGTGCCGCATTGAGGGGGAGGATCACCTCTTTGGACCTGCTTGAGATGCATCTGTGGATGCATGACAAGGTGCGGTTGGCCTTCCTAACCGCCTCTCCACACTGCCGGCCCATGTTCATCTTGGAGTCAATGATGACCCCCAGATCCTTTTCCGCCTCCATGCTGACAAGAGGAGAGTTCCCTAACCTGTAGGTATGGTGCCAGTTGTTCCTCCCGAGGTGCATCACCTTGCACCCTGCTTAAAGCACAT
>NW_017728886.1:130672249-130673386 GCF_001723895.1 Crocodylus porosus | reverse complement strand
CTTCCAGTTCTCCGGGACCACACCAGAGCACCATGAGTGCTCATAAAGCCATGCCAGGGGTCCTGCAATGACCTCGGCCAATTCCTTTAGGACTCTAGGGTGGAGATCGTCCAGGCCAGCTGACTTGAATACATCCAGCCCCTCCAGAAGCTCCCTAACTAGTTCCTTGATAACCTTTGGCCCAGGTGTGCCTCCCCTGGGGCCCAAGGGGGGCCCATCAGGGAGGTGGCTGTTCTGGTCCCTACTTAGGAAGACAGAGGCAAAGAAATCATTAAACATGTTAGCTTTGTCGTCTAGTGTGACGACCAAATTTCCCAACACGTCCTGCAAGGGCCCCACGTTACCCGGGACCTTCTTATTGCCCGCTATGTATTTAAAAAAGGACTTCTTATTGTCCTTAATCTGAGAAGCTAGTCCTAATTCCATCTCTGCCTTGGCCTTTCTAACTGTCCCTCTACATCCCCAAGCGACTGCAGAATAGTCATCCCTGGTAATGACCCCTTGTTTCCATTGGGTATACACCTCCTTTTTAGAAAGGAGACATTCCCGGATGCTTTTGGTGAGCCATGGAGGCTTGAGTGCTCTCCTGCTCCCTTTGATCCTGGTTGGGATTACCTTGCTTTGGGCTTGGAGGCTTGCCTCCTTGAGGAGCAACCACTCTCCTTGGACATCTGACACAGGGCCCACTCTTGTTATAAATGTACCAAGTCTTTTCCAACAGCTCTATCAATTGTACATAGTGGTTACCACCTTGATCATGAATGTAAATGCAAGACTGCCAGCAGAAACCATCTTTTTTTGCTCCTCCCTCCTGGAAGTTGGTGCCTGGGTTAGTTGTTCCTGTTGCCCCACCCTAGTTACACAACTGCTGGATCTTTCACATACCGAGTCAGTACATTAACCAGTGCCCTAGTAAATAAAATAGGAACTGCCATTGCCACTGTCCTTCTGTGAAGATAGTCTTTCTTAAACTTAGTGTATGACCAACACCTGAAAACACAAGGTTCCATTTTAGAACAAAAAACATTCTGAACCATAAGGAAGTGATTCAGGTTTTTGTTTCACCAAAAAAAATAAGAGTGTGTATATGTGTGTGTGTGTGATGTGTGTGCATGTATATATGTATACACACACATA
>NW_017728886.1:130643112-130671009 GCF_001723895.1 Crocodylus porosus | reverse complement strand
ATTTCACTCCTCAGAACAAGCATATGTTTGGACTACTATTTAAGACCTTGTATAGTTTTTTGAGCAGACAGTAGATAGTTTTTGGCTTCACTGCAGGTTTTGAAGCACTTTGGACATCAGGCCTAGACATAATTTACACATCTTATGTAAGTTCTGCTTGCAAATGAGACACTAGCCTGCTATCTACTCTTTTCAAACAAGATTTGAATTTAATTTCTTTGAAAGAATGTCTTTAAACTCCCCTCCACTCAGCCCTCTTATTTCAAATAATTCCAAGTTATTAACGGCCAACAATGAGAATTACCATATTTTCTCACAAATAACACACCCACAGAATAGAATAAACACCTTTTGTTGTAAGGCAGAATGAAGGCAAAAAAAGAAATGTCCTTGTAGTAAATAACTGAATAGCAGCCCCATGGGTCAAGCCTATACATTGTTCTGCTCCCTGTAGATCTTTGCAGATTTTACTTTCTGTGTTACCCAGTAAGTGGCAGAACCAGTTTTTATCACCCCCAACCATATATCTCACATACAGTGTGCTCTCTGATTTCTAGTAGGTGGTTTCTGAGAAAAAAAGTGTGCGCTGTATATGGAAAAATGTGATAAATGGTTCATAAAGAGTTGGTATTAGCTAGCAATTGTTTTAATTAATGTATTTTTAACAGTTGCCAAGTTGGCCAAGGCAGCATAACCAGTTACTGAACAAGGGCAGGTTTAAAAAATGAAAAAGCCACCAAATGTGGAAAATTCTCTCACGTAGTGTGTAAGACACAAGCTGCAGCACACAAGGATTGCAGCAATGTGTTTGGTCATATCTAAGGTCAGTAAAATCTAGTAGTAACAGCATCTGAGCAATGGCAAACTTCTCATTTCTGGCTACACTCAGATATTTCTGCTTCTCAGTTGGGTTCTCCTATTTTTCTGCCTTGCTGAGAGAATGGAAAGAGCCCAGCAGGTAAAGACTCTGCATATACACTAGGCTGCAATAGGCATCCCAGGAAAGATCTCCCATCCCATTTCCTTTCCTCCTTGGAAAGATGGTAGAGCTATTAGAGAAGCCAAGATCACAAGTCCATGGAAAAGAGGGAAGAAGAAAAAAGGGAAGGAAGGAATAAGATGATTCTGTGTCATATTATGTAAAAAATACTGAGGAAGAGATAGGGAAAAAAGGGAATGAATAAAAAATGAGACGAGAAAAATCAAGTGGTTTGCCTGTGAATGGAAAGTTGATGAACCAAGGTGAGGTTTATAGCTTATGAGGGAGGACTAATTGACAGATTTAATGAGTTACGAACAATTCTATTCAGTTACAATAGATGCTGTTTGAATGAGTAATTGACTATTGTATGTATAACAGGATGCAATCCTCCAAACATATCATAGTTATTAGAAAACAATTACTAGTAGTTCACTATACTAACTTTCATTTTGAGACATGGAAGGTAGGCTATGTTTGTGATTGGCATGGGTACTTTGAATATATTGGAAATAATAATTGGATGTAAGTCTTATGTTTCTAACATGTGAGGAAGGAATTAAGAACAGACTGTTTTAGATACTAAGAAATACTTCTCTTCAAATCATGTGTACACTGTAGTATATGCAGAGTGGGGATGATTGGTTCTACTTCCTTTTTTGTTTACTTTTGTACAATGGAATCATCTATGTAAACTATTTATTTGTGAGAAATTATCCGTCGTGCTTCCCCACAACAATGTTTCTGTTAACATCAAAGTAGCAGCTGGTCTAATGCTTTAATCTTAGCTAAACATTAAAAAGTAAAAAAGCAGATACAAGTTGTTAGACTAAAAAAAAATCTACAGGTTCATTAACTGTGATTGCAAAATAATATTTATTATATTCACCTTATAGGATCCCAAACCAATTCATAAACTATTATATACTGAACAGTAGGCCTGCGTGAATAAGGAAGTATTCAATTTGGATTCAGCCGATTCAGAGGACAGTGATTTGATTCAGAGATTCAGATCACTGTCCCAAATTGATTGGGCCAAATTGGCTTCGGAAGATTCAGTGCTGATTCAGAGAGATCCAGAAATTTGGCTATAGACTATAATGGGGAATCACTGAAATACCTGTAGCTTTATCATTTGGGGCATATTTGGATGACCACAGCAGGGATGGTAACCCCTTCTGAGGGCATGAGGTCTGCTGGGCTTCAAGGAGATAGATGCAGTGGGTTCTGGGAAACTTAAACTCAAACTGCTGAAAGCAAAACTCATGTCACTTGTTTGTGTTAAGGCATATTTAGATTAAAACAGCAGAGATGGTGGCCCTTCTGAGGGCATGAGGCATCCTAAGTTTCAAGGAGATAGGTGCAGGGTTTCTGGGAAATTGTACTTCAAGGTGCTGACAAGCAAAACTCAAAACATTTGTGACTTTGTGTGTGTGTGTTAAGGCACAGCAGGGTGAAAACTGCAGAGATGGTAGCCCCTGTTCTCACCCTCACAATTTTACTGCAACCAGTAAGCCTAAGGCCTCTCAAAGATCTTACAGGTCTGGACTTTCCACCAGCCAGGACTGTGTGGTGCCTGGAGGTTATCAGGTGCCTCCTGCTTCAACCCATCTTTCACCAGGGAGGTTCATGGTCCTGGCATTTCCTGGGGCTGCTGCACCACCGGCAGTCCCACCCAGGCCTCCATATGCTGGCAGGGTGAAGTTTTAGGTCGTACCCAGGATGATATGTGGCCTCCTTTTTCCCATATAGCCCCAGCCCTTATACCTCCAAGTTCTTCCTGGCATGGAAGCTCAGCAGGGAGATGTTCTTACCCTGCTGGCTGGTGAGAAACTAAACTGCTGCCTCTAGCTTTGAGAGTGGGCCATTAAATGGCTGTCATGTCCTGCCACATACATAGCCCCTTGTGTGGGCATGAGGGAGGCCTGCCAGGTTTCAGGCAGAGTGGTGCAGGGGTTTCTGTGAAACTGCACCTCAAGCTGCTGAAAGCAAAACTTGTGTCACTTGTCTGTGTTAAGGGATGTAGGTTGTAGCCATGTTGGTCTAAGGACATAGTCCAGACAAGGTTCCTTTGGTCAATCTGATATCTTTTACTAGACTATCAGAACAGTTGGAGAAATTCTTTTTTGCAACCTTTTGAGTTTAAAAACCCTTTATCAGGCTGAGGAAGCATCCAGTTGGTGTGTGTGTGCTCTTCCTGGATGGCAGGAATAGTAAAGAAGCCAGAGGCTGGCATGCAATGCAGGCAAGGAAGCCAGTCAGTGAAAATGGAAATAGAGGTGTCAGAGGGTGAGAGAGACAGGCTGGGATACAGGGGGAAGGGGAATGTAGCAGGTAAAAGTGGAGAGGTACCTGGCAAGAAAGATGTCAGGCAGGTTGTATTGTATCATAAATCCAGTGGCTATATTGAGTCCATGAGTTTATGTATCTAGGAGGTTGACGAAGTGAAGTTCATAGGCCCATCTGTGAAAACTGGTTTGTAAATTCAAACAAGCACTAAACCTTGCTAACCTCATCACCAGAAGCCAACATCCTACAGCCAAAATCACACTGAATGGATCTGGACCATTCAAGACAAGACATGCAAAACCTGCCAACGTATCTCCAGTACCCCCAAAAACTGTGCACCAGAAGTTATCAAAGACAAGAATACCCAACTACCTGTGAGGGCACATTTCTCACAAAAAAACCACTACGTCTCCAGTTTCTCAGGCCTGCTCCTGAAAGGGAATTTAAATTAAATACTGGAGTCAACATCTAGTTGCAAAAAGCAATAATGGGTTCCTTAATCCTCAGTGTTACCTAGAGCATAGTTTCCCCAACCACCATTCCAGAGCTCAAGTTAGATATACGGCAAAATGGCAAAAGGTCAGCTAGCAACAACATTTCCACTTCCAAAAGCTGCAGTTTTCAACTGAGAATGTCTTAAAATGACTAAACAGCAAAGAATCAAAATAAAGGGAAAAAAAGGAATTAATTATAGATTTCATAAATGTTAGGGCTGGGAGGGACCTTGAAGATCATCAAGTCCAGCTCGCTGCCCCATGAGGGGCCAGCAGAGGAGATTATGCTGAGGGGCAACCAACATGGGTTCATTTGAGTCAGGTCCTGTCAAAACAACTTAGTGGCCTTCTATGACCAGGTCACAAAATCCTTAGACGTAGATGTAGCAGTGGACATAGTCTTTCCGGACTTTAGGAAGGCCTCTGACACTGGCTCTCACCCCATTCTCATTAAAAAACTAGGGGACTGTGGCTTCAACACCTACACAGTCAAATGGGTCGCTAGTTGGCTGGAGAGCCGCACTCAGAGTTGTGGTGGATGGGTCATTTTTGACCTGGAGGGATGTGGGCAGTGGGGTTCTGCAGGACTCAGTCCTTTGGGCACGCACTGTTCAACATCTTTATCAGCGACTTGGACAAGGGGGTAAAAAGCACCCTGTTCCAATTCGCAGATGACACTAAGATGTGGGGAGAAGTGGGCATGCCAGAAGGGAGGAATGGGCTGCAATTGGGCATAGACAGGTTACAGGGGTGAGCGGATGAGAACAGATTGGGTTTCAACACTGACAAGTGCAAGATACTGCATATGGGAAGGAAGAACCTACAGGCTGGGGAACTCTCTTCTTGTCAGTGCAGACAGAAAAGGATCTTGGAGTCATCACTGATGCCAAAATAAACATGGGCCAACAGTGTGGGGAAGCAATCAGGAAGGCCAACCGTAACTTGTCATGCATCCATCGATGCATCTCAAGCAGGTCCAAGGAGGTGATCCTCCCCCTCTATGCAGCACTGGTCAGGCCGCAGTTGGAGTACTGAGTCCAGTTCTGGGCACCACACTTTAGGAGGGATGTGGACAACATGGAGAGGGTCCACAAGAGCGCCACCCACATGATTAGGGTCAGCAGAGCAGGCCCTGTAAGGAAAGTTTAAGGGACCTGAACCTGTTCAGTCTCCACAAGAGAAGGCTGAGGGAGGATCTAGTGGCCATTTACAAACTAGTCGGGGGGACCAGCAGGCACTGGGGGAGTCCCTGTTCTCCCGAGCACTACCAGGAGTGACAAGAAATAATGGTCACAAGCTGGCAGAAGATAGATTTAGGCTAGATATCAGGAGGCGCTACTTCACTGTCAGGGTAGCTAGGATCTGGAACCAACTTCCAAGAGAAGTGGTGCTGGCTCCTACTCTTGGGGTCTTTAAAAGGAGACTGGATGAACACCTTGCCAGGGTCAATTGACCCCAGTACTCTTTCCTGCCATGGCAGTGGGTTGGACTTGATGATCTGCTCAGGTCCCTTCCGACCCTACCAACTATGAAACTATGAAGTCAGCTAGGGTCAAAGGATCCCAGCAAAATAAGCATCCAAGCATTTCTTGAATGAGTCCAGAGTAGGTGTCTGCACCACTTCTGGAGGTGGTCTATTCCAGGTCTTGGGGGCTTGAACAGTAAAGAAATGTTTTCTTATGTCCAGCCTAAAATGGTCTTGGAGGAGTTTATGACCATTGGTCCTTGTTTTTCCTTGGGGCACTCTGGTGAACATATGTTCTCCCAGGTCCTAATGTACACCCCTTATATACTTATAAGCAGCCATCAGGTCCCCCCTGAGCCTGCATGTTTCCAGGCTGCAGAGTCCCATAGCTCTCAGCTTCTCTTCATAATGCCTGTTCTCTTGCCCTCTGATCATGCATGCAGCTCTCCTCTGGACTCTCTCAAGCTTCTCCACATCCTTCTTGAATTGTGGAGCCCAGAATTGGACACAGTACTCCAGCTGCAGCCTCACCAAGGCCGAGTACAGTGGGAAGGTGACATCCTGTGATTTACTTGAGAAGCATCTATGGATGCAAGCTAGAGTTTTGTTTGCTTTACCAGCTGCGATATCACATTGGTGGCAAATGTTCATCTTGTGGTCAGTCATGACCCCCAAGTCTCTTTCAGGAGTGGTGTTAGCAAGCATAGTACTGCCGATCCTATAAGTATGCTGTGGGCTTTCCTCCCCACCCCCCAAGGTGGAGTACCTTACATTTATTGGTATTAAATGTCATCAGGTTTGTGTCCGCTCACTTACTAAGCTCATTCAAGTCAGCCTGGATCACTAGCCTGTCCTCCGGCGTGAATGCTATGCCCTAAAGTTTAGTGTCATCAGCGAACTTAGCCAGTAAGGTTCTGACACCAATGTCCACATTGTTGATAAAGATGTAAAAGAGAACCGGTCCAAGGACAGAGCCTTGGGGGACACCACTGGTCATGGAGCACCATAATGATTCACTACCATTGACCGCTACACTCTGGGTCCAACCTCGGAGCCAATTTCCCAGCCATTGGACTGTGGTATAGCCGAGGCCACAGTTGGCCAATTTTTCCATGAGGAGGTCATGGGACACCAGATCAAAGGATTTTTTGAATTCCAGATATATGATGTCAATCTCTTCTCCCTTGTGCAGGTGATATGTCACCTGGTCATAGAAGGAGATGAGATTGGTCAGGCAAGACCTACCTAAGACAAACCCATGCTGGCTATCCCTCAGGATGTTGCCCTCAGCCAGCTTATCTAGAAGGGCTTCCTTGATAATTTTTTCCAGAATCTTACCAGGGATTGAGGTCAAGCTGATTGGCCTGTAATTCATGGGATCTACTTTCCTCCCTTTCTTGAAGATAGGCAGCACGTTGGCCTTCTTCCAGTCTTCAGGTACTTCATCTGAGTGCCACAAGTTTTTGAATATTTTTGCCAATGGTTGGGTTATGACACCTGCCAGCTACTTGAGTACTCTAGGGTGTAATCAATCAGGACCAGCTGACTTGAAGCTGTCCAGCATCTCAAGGTGATCCTTTACTAGATCAACTTCAATGCTGGGTATAAATATGCCCTCACCCTGGCCATCCCATGTCTTGCTAGGCAGAGCAGCCCCATTGGACTGATAAAAGACTGACATGAAGTACACATTAAGCAGATCGGCCTTTTCCTGGGCGTCGGTTATCGGCTGTCCCATTTGGTTCAGCAGGGGTCCAATGTTACCCTTGCTTTTTTATGACTTCCTACATATCTGAAAAAGGACTTTTTGTTATCCTTGATATGCGAAGCCAGATGGAACTCAGTTCCAGCCTTGGCTTTCTTGATCTGCTCCTTGCAGGTATGGAACAATGCTGAGTACCCCTCCTTGGTGGTAATTCCAGACTTCCATCCTTTATAAGTCTCTCTTTTGAGGCATAGGAGGTCCTCAAGTTCCCTGCTGAGCCAAGGGGGTTGCTGTGCCCTTTCGCTTCTCTTCCTGCAAGATGTGATGGCCATCCCTTGTGCTGCCAGGATCGCTCCCTTGAGGAGAAACCACTCCTCTTGGACTCCTCTTCCTATCGAGTCGCAGTCCCTTATCAAAGTCAGCTTTCCTGAAGTCAAGGACTTCTGTATTGCTGACTGACTTTCCAGTTTTGCGATGGATAGTAAAGGTGATCAGGTCATGGTCACTATCACCCAGATTTCCATTGATTCTTAGGTCACTGACTAGGTCATCCCTTTTGGCCAGTACCAGGTCCAGTAACATTTTACCTCTTCCCGGCCCATGGACTTCTTAAGTCAGGTAGAGAACACACGTGAGGAAGCTTTGCGACTGATTGGATTTGCCCATATTCCTCACATATTTTAACCCAGAGAGACTCCAATCATCCTTCCTGGGTGCCAATTTGCAGGGACATGCATCTGTCCTTGACCTGTAGAGATAGACTTCCACCCCTTTTATCTGTACAATTGTGCCTGTAAAGTGTATAGCCATCTATACCTATGGCCTAGTCATAGGTGGAATCCCACCAGGTCTCCATTATCCCTATGAGGTCATAGTCATTTTTGTTTAGCAGGAGGACCAGTTCCTCCTGTTTATTCCCCAAACTCCTGGCATTGGTGTACAGGCAGGTAAGTGTCCCAGGTAAGTGGGGGCCCCTACCTTCCCTATGGATTGTTCCGGGGCTAGAGTAGAGGTGGGTTCCCTTAAGTGCCTTAGCCTGGATTTACATAGGTTGCCCAGTGGGCTTGCAGTGGCAGTAATCCCCCCAACCCCCAGCAGGCTTAGTTTAAAGCCCAGTTGAACAGGGTCAATTAGAAATCTTTTGGCCAAAATTTTGATCTTGCAAATAGCTTGCTGAGAGTCAGTGTACACATAGTGCTTAAAAATACAGGTTAAATATGCCTGTCCATAAAGTCCATTAAAATAATAGAGTTGTCTGTACAAGAAACTAAGCAACCCTAAGCTTGATTGAAGATCCCATCTAAACAAGGCCGGATGATGAAGAACAGATGGAGCAGAACAACAGTACCACTTGGTATTCAAACAGGAATACCAAGCTCAACACCCTCCAAAGAGGAATCCTTCAGGGCTCTGTGGCCAACAGCCTCCATAGCACCCTTCCCCACAGTTATTTGCTGCCAATACTGCTCTGTATACCCATTCTGTAACACTTCTCTGTAACACTGCTTACTTTGTAGGTAGACAGGAATGTACAGACCCAGATAGGGTAGGGAGGGGATGGTGGAATTGGGACAGAGCTATGAGATTGGAAGGGGTCAGAGGTATCAGGTGGAGGTCTGTGCCCCAGGAAGCAGCAGGCTGGCAGGAGTAAGGCTAGTGGGGAGCACAGTGTGGGATCAGGGGTATCATTTTGTGGGGGACTAGGGGACCCCTGGGATGGACCACTGCAGTCAAAAAGGGTTACCAACCCAAGAATTTTTTATTGACAATCTGCAAACTTGTTACTGACAACCAAACTTTTTTTTCTTTTATTATGGTTTGTGTTTAAAAATCCCTGCATCTGAACGTGGCCCTTGTTACTGCCATCCAGGTCCTGACAGAAGGGTTACATTTATATTATGTAAAATAGATATCATTTAAAACAGGTCAGTGCAATAATATGATTGTCTGTAAAAAGTCTGCAGATTGCCGTAAAAAAAATGTTTGGGTTGTCAACCCTGCTGTCAGACCAGGGTTTAAACTACAAAAAACCATTATGTGAATTATAGGAACAGAAGTCAGTCTCCACATAGTCATGGAACTACAGGCCTGTGTGTGCCTGGTTTCAGGTGTCAGTCATATTTCCAGCCTCTACACATACTGCTAAAAAGGATGTCACAAAGTACAGCTTCATGGCAAGCAGAGGTCTGGGACTTCCCAGATAACTATCTATAGTGCACAAAATAGTGATATGCAGAGATATTCTTTACTAGCTCTTCATACACCAGCTCTGAAACTGGAAGCAGCATAGGTGAGAATGAGAGTTTATTGGTCTGTGTCACCTTCTATGTCTAGACCTACTGAAAAGTACCCGACACATAGCAATGCTTTGCATTATACAGACCCACTCTGGGACCTATTCCACCCTGTGTGGTTGGATTACTTCTTTTTTGTTTTGTTTTGGGTTTTTTTGATAAATCCCTCTTCTTCCAGGGATCAAGATTTCATTATTTACAATTAAACAGAATGTGTGTGGTTGGAAAATACAATATATAAATAAATACATGCTTTTTAAAAAAATGGATGAGAACTTTATAGATGAGAAAACAATACCTTGCTATTTGTACAATCTCAAGAGGATTGATCATGAATTTGAATCAGGACCCTGACATAATCATCACTGGACCATAATGGATGCAGAAAGAGCATAGTACTAGTTCAACACCAGCCTCTTCACTGTTAGCCTAACCTTTCATAAAACTTGCTAGATGGAAGATACAAGTAGTTTTTAATTTATTGGTTTGGCAACCACAATTTATTGCTTTATCTAATACAAATGAACTAATCAATATAGTGATTGCTGACAGAGGACTGCTTTATGCTTCTCTTTCTGCTCAATTTTCATTTAAATACAATTGTTAACAAAAAAGGCTAGGATATATTTACCAAAAAGAAATATAGGACTATGATCAAGGGATTAGTAGTTGTGCTAAACAGGCAAAAGTTTATTGTATTATAGTTGGCATTCATCTACTAACAGCATTATCTACCAAGAGTTAGGCAAGAATGTATGAAGAATGTAATTTCGTAAGTTTCAGGTTTCAAATCCTTCTCTCACTATAATCCTATAAGAAGTCACACTGATTTCAAAGAAAGCAGCACTGGGTCCATTGTTTTAGAATAAAACATCAGTGAAATATGAAAACTGGCTGCAACCTGGACATTTCAGAAGAATAAGTCCCATGTGGTTCAGTTAAAAGCAGTTCATAATTACTGTAAGTTTTGTGAAAAGCCCAACTGTAGGAAATTCTACCTTACAGTCTGAAGCCCAGGTGAATAATCCCACAGTCACAGAGCAAATTTAGGGTTTTGCTTCCATTTGTCCACTAATTTTTCTATGGCCAAATAATACAATTACATAGTCTTAACTTTTCTTTAATAAGCTAACAAAATTCTTGGCTATTTCTGGTAGCATCAGGTTTTGATAAGAGCAATAAACTGTATGTACAGCAGGAGACTTTGTTCTCCCCATTAAGGCACTTGGTCTGAGGGGCTAGGGACACAAGTTACATATAAACCAATTTAAATGATCAGAAACTAGTTTATCATTTAAACCTATAACAGAACAGAAGTTCAGTTCACATAAAACAGTTTCAAAATGGCTGAAACTGGTTTAAGATAAGCCTGGTTGAATGTAGGATCAGAATTAACTGATTTGGGTCAAACCTGTTTATGGAACTTCTGTCCCAGACCCCTTCCTGCTTCAAGTTAAATCACAGTCCCCAAGAATGCTTTTCAGCCCTGGGCTAAGCTGGGCTGTCTGCTCCAGAGAGCAGGGATGGCCCCACCCTTCTCCTCCCTAGCTGAAGCTCTGGCTGGCTGAGAAGGAGGTGGAGACTGCAGGCACAGCAGTGCCTGCCTGACTTCCCCCTACCCCACTCTCCCCTCACTCACTGCTCAAGCAGGGATCCCCCCTCTCCCACAGCAGGGACCCCAGCAGCACAGACATCAGCCAGCCTCTGGCCATGCCACCCTTATGCTGGCCAATGTTGAGAGGTATCTGTGTGTGTCTCCAATTTCACTGGAACAAAGGCAGATGGAACTGGGTCTGCTTAGTGCTTTTTGGAGGTAATCAACAGTTCCATTGGTAATGTCCCTCCATTCTTCCTTACAAAAGCCTTGGAAAAAGATGTTTAAGAAGAGCTTAAACTAACCTGAGAGGCTTTGTTTTCTTGATGGGCTGATAGGCTTTGTGTTCTGATAAGCTCCCTACTAGCTTACTTGTTTCAATCTGTCAGTGTCCAAGAGAGGACAAAGAGAGGTGTGAGAAATGACCTAGTTTGCAATGTATGGAACCTGTGAGTGCCTGTCAGTTTGCTGCATGAAGTAGCAGGGAGAGGAAGATTGAAAAGGTCAGTATCATCAACAGATACATGCACTGCACACAAGCAGTCCTTACTCCCCCTCCACTCTTCTTTTGCCTCAGAGTGCTAGCTGGGGGCCAGGGCCTGACAATACTTCCCACCCATTGAGCAGAATGCTGGAAAAAGCGTGGCAATGGCTGCTTCCCCTTCAAGCATATGCCAGCTGGGAACTGTACAGCCCAGCCTAATCATAGCATCCTGCTGGGGCCTGGCCACATCTCCTCTCAGCTCAGCATTCTGGAAGTAAAGGGAGGGCTCACTTTGGCACCTTCTGGCTTCTAGCCTGAGCCACTGCAGACATGTGCCTGCATGTCCTGAATCAAAAGTGAATGTCTATTCACTTGCAAATCAGTTCAATCTCTGCAAATTAAACTAACTGCAAAGACTGAACCAATTCAGGCTTAGGCTTTTTGAATGTCTGTCCCTGACCTGGGTGTTGGGGGCTGGTGAAGAGTTAAGTTTCTGAAAGTTCTGTCATTTATGTTGTTTGTAATCCCTCTTTTTGGACAGGCCTGTGCACTTATGGAAACAGAACAATTTACCTACAAACACAGATCCCATATCACCAATTACTAATCCATTAGTAGCCAACCTGCAAAGCCCAATCCATCTACTACTACTTGGAACTGGAAGTACCTATGACAAAAAAGGAATAGCTATAATCTTGCTTGAGATTATTAGTTCAAGCCTCGTGCTATACAATAATATGGACATACCACCAAGTTCCTTCTATTTTGTTTTTCTTTTATTTTTTTAAGTAAAGATCCTCATTCCAGTCTTGACATTCACCAACAAAAAACAGACAGGAAAAATGAGGCAGGCCAACAGTGCATCCCCAGTAATATAAGTGATGAAACTGAGCATAGCAAAATATAGACTAGTATAGAAAATCCCATTACCAGAGATTGTTGAATCATCTCTCCTGGGCAATGGTGAAATTCTCAATGCTTGAGTTATGAGAATTAGATTATATTCTAGAACAGTTTTGATTTGGTCCACACGGAGTGGAACAAGTGACTAATTAATCTTTTCCATTCCTAATAGCTATGGAATGTACTGCAGCCCTCACAGGTCAACAGGAAAATTCTAAAACAGCCAGTTGTGCACAGACACTGGAATCTGGAACATTTTTCTGTGCTTACTAAACAACACTTTAAAATCTGTGCGTCTGTCTGCACAAAAAAAAAAACTTAAGCAGAAGAATCTCTAAAATCAAAGTAGGCACCAATTTTAGGTGCATAGTTTTCAAAGATAGTATGCAAGAGGTGAAGGAATTACGTCAATGACCTGCAATATGAAGTAATAAGAAAGTTCTTATGTATCCATTCTTCCTTACTCTTGTCCTGATCTCTAACAAAATGAGGTGATCCTGGTACTGGTCACCATTCTTCCACAATTTCCCTAAAGAGCATTAAGGAGTGCTGTGGGAGAGAAGAAAGATCCCAGGACTTCCCCTTTAACTCATGGTCATATGTTATGGAATTGTTTAGTATGTTGAAATTCCTAGGAAAATTATTCTACTAGCATCAGATCTCCTTTTTGCATTCATTGTCAAACCTGACTATATCCCCATAGACTGGCCAATGCAAAACAGTTGCTAGGCAGCCAGGCTTCTTCTCATTTTTCCTATCACAATGCAATAATGAAAAGCACATGCAAACCAGCCCAGACCTTACAGGAACATGTCTGTCTCTTCTAACAGGTTGGCTTTCAAAAAACCCAGGGCTTCAACTCTCATTTGCAAACAGGTCATAACTAAGTATAATGCTCATTATGCATGCAGACCACACACTTCAAAATGCTGCTAGGCATTTAAAAATACTGCTAGAGTATGAGGAAAGCATCATCTGCTGGAGGCAGTAGGGCCAACAAAAGATACCCAGCAGGAAGGAGACCCAAAAGGTATTCTAGTAACTACAGATTATTTGCATTGCTGCTTAATTTTTGCTCTGATTTTCTTATACACTTACAGAGGAATCCACCACTCTCAACACTTCTCCAACGTTAAACAGACAGCCATTACCTGTGCACAGACTGTTTCAGTTGCTCTATCAAATGCAGAAAACATGCATGTGAATACATGTACTCATAATTTCTTTGTTTGATTTTTTGACAGGTGGACACAGCCAGACATGGAAAACTGATTGCAGACCATTGTCACAGGATTCTGATAATGGGCAGTAGCTAGCCATTTCCTAAAGTTATGTCTCCATTCCTCATTTTGTGTGGCTCCTTCACAAGGTCTTAACCTGTCAGATCCTTCTTTTACAAAATGGAGACATGGGTTTGAACCCCATCAGGCTGAGGAGGATGCTGAATGCAGCTGTCCCACTTCCTGGGTTAGTACTCCAACCTAGGCTTTTATTAAAAGGGAGACACCATCACCTTCTCCTCTAGCAGCCCTGGTTTAAAGGAAAGTAACCAGTTGCACTGTTAGGTCCCTGTGAGAGTGCCAGTGGGACTCAGACACCTCAGAAGAAACAGACACCATTTCTTTTAAAGATCCCAAAGCAGACACACGGCTGTCCTGGGCACATGCAGAAGGCAGAACTGCAGGCACATAGAGAACTTTTAGGCCAAACAGTGCATTGTACTGTGAGTTTAGGTGACTCCAAAGCTACTGAGAAGACAAGGGGAATCATTTTAGAATGTAAATTCTAATTCAGGTTCTTAAAATGCACTTACATCCTTTATTGGATCTAGACCTTACTCTTTCATAATTCTCCCACATGTAACATAGGAATACTAGTATTTCCTTTGTTCCTTCCCAACCTTATCAGACCTACCCCAGCCCTCTGGCTGGATCCAGACCTCAAGCCCTCTTGTGAGCCAGATCTGAGGGGCCAGCAGCAGCTATGGCAGGTCCATTGTTGGCAGCAGGGGTCTGTCATGAGGGGGTTCAAGAGGCAGCAGAATTCTGGGGACAGAGGCAGGGATCCAACAAATGTAGAGCGAGCAAGGGCTGTATCTGCACATACAGATGTGTGTGCTAATGGCCTTCCATCAACAGTTCAGAGGACCTAAATTCTGTGGCAGGCCATGTCTCCTAGCCCTACCCCACAAATTCTGTTAGGCTGCTGATAGTCCAGTGGGACTATCATTGGGCTGGATTTGGCCTGCAGACTGCATATTTTACACCCTAGTTTAGACTGTAAACTCTTTGGGGCAGGGAGCATGCATTATAAAATATGTAAAATGATACACAGCAGGACCAAAATAAGAATTGGATTAAGTAACTGACTAAAATATATAATGGACCCTTATAGACTGAGATGTTATGTATAGTGGATCTAACAAATCCAGGCTGTACCAAACTAGATAAATCCTTTCAACTGGAAACATTGCCATTAATAATGACTTGGTGATAGCTCCTTCAGTGCACCTGAAGATGCTAATTTAATTAATTTAGGTGACAAGATGCAAACGTACTTTAACAAATGGAAGCCAAGTTAAAGGATTTCTGAAGCTTGTGTTAGAGTTCATATTTTTCCCCTTTTAACATTTCCTCTAAAATGTGTGTGTTATTGTAATGGACAAGATCTCTTCTTTATTCTAAGATTGCTACTATGCTTACTTTGCTCATTTCCTCCAGCAAGAAAGGCTGAAAGAACTAGGGTTATTTAGAGGAGACATATGGAAGATTTGATGACAGTCTTCAGATATCTGAAAGATGATTATAGAGAGGATGGAGATAGTTTTTTTTTTTCTCTATGGCTGTAGGAAACAAGAATAGGAACAATGGACTCAAGCTGCAGCAGAGGAACTTTAGATTGGTGTGTAGGATAAACTTTCTGACTATGAAGGTGGTAAAGCACTAGAACAGGGTATCAGGAGAAATTGAGGAATCTCCATCCCTTTTCAACAGCCAGTGGAACAGACATTTAGCTGGAATGGTTTAGTCAGGGATGATGCTGCCTTGATCAGGGAGGTTGGACTAGATTACTTTTTGAGGCCCTTTCCACCCCTACTTCCCTATGATCCCATCTGCTCAATTGTTACCTTTTGTTTTATTTATTTATTTAATTTTAATACTCATCAGATTTGAAAGGAGTTTGCTTATGGATTCTCTTTGCAGCTCATGTACATGTTACACTGACTACTTGATTTTTAGTTCAAGTTTGTGAAGCACTCATACCAATGAGTCCATGAAGGGAAAGCCTTTACAGAGAGGTTGTTGTTAGCCTGATGTAACTCCCACTGAGATGAATGGGATGTTTAGGAGAAAAATCAAGGTTGAAGGCCAGCGTTTCAATGTCCCTACCAGTTAAGGTTGTTTAACTGTCATAGAAGGAACACCTTGGGTACTGACCAATGTTCAGCCCCCATTTTAACTCATAGCACTGTACATAAAATGCTCTGGGCACCCACCTCAAACCAACAGACATTCACCTGTTGGGTCAGTGGGGGGGGGAGAAATCAAGCACCCAGCCAAGAAGCTGCCCATCTCGCAGACTCCCTTCCCCTCACCTCTGGGGCTGTCAGCAGGAAGGGAGGGGAAGAGGAGGGAGGGGGAAGCCAGAAGTAGTGAGAGGCTGGATGTGCTTTGCCTGGCCTGCACTGGGAGGGCAGGGGCTGGATCAGAGCCCCACCCCACCCCACCCCCACTTTGTGGACCCTGCAAGGGGCTGGGGGGAGGGCTCCGATCCACTTCCCCCTCCAGCTCAGGCTGAGCAAAGTATAGCTGGCTGCTCACTGCTACTGGCTTTCCCTTTTCTCCTCCCCTTGCCCTTCCTGCTGAAAGCACAAGGGTGGAGCTGGGCTGCATCAGCCCAGCCCCAAACATGCAAAAAATGGAACACAAGTTGCTCTAAAGGAGAATGCCCTCATCTGATACCTCATTTAAGAAGGGTTAATTTCTTGCATGATTTGTGTCATGGCATGGCTGTAAAGCACTTTCAGAGGACCATTCATGTGAATAATGTAACTTCTGTCTATGCCCCTTATGTGGACTATGAGATATAAGGGCCTCCACCCAAGAAGTCACTGCAGGAGCCTACCACTTACCCAACTATTGGGTTCTAAATATCTGGCTTTTATTTTTGGAATTGGCAGGCCAGTTCTGAATGCAATCATCTTCTACATCATCATTTTCTCCTCTGAAAAGTATATCTGAGCACAGAATGGAGAAGTACAAAGTAAAAAGTAATTTTTGAAGTCTAATTATGATTTTAAAACATTAAGAACTTTCCCTTCTTACACTCTAGGCTGCTTCTCTCTTCCACACAATTTTAGCCTTGATGTCACTCATCAACAGATTGTGACCAGAAGTTGTTTTATTAAAACCTAGTTTGGGAGTAGGGGATGTCTCCCAAATTAGACGCAGTGAGTTTTATTCAAATAAAGAAAAAGATAAAAGCGGGGTGAAGAAGGGGTGGCCAGAACCCAAGGGATTACTATCATGAGCAATAAATGTATGCTCTTGGAGACATCCAGGCAATTGTTTAGCAGTTAAGATTAGCTAATGCAAAGCTTGCAAGTTTGCAACCTGCAAGTGGAATTTGTCTGTCACAATTTAACCAAAGTGTTGAATCTAACTGTTTGCACTGATCGTGGGCCCCAAAAATAAGCAAACTACAAGATTAGCTGAACTAACAAGTTTTTTAAAGGTCAGCTGTAACAAGATCTGACCACCTAATATAATTAGCACATTCCTAGGAATCCAAGGAATAACAAACAAGGGGTTGAGCTTGGGCAGGTAATGCTAATTTCAAACCTCAAAGTAATGTTGTATAATTTGCTTATTGGGTTAACTCGAGATTGGACAGTAACCTTTCATGATAATTTCTAACACCTTTTGATCCCATAGGGTAACAGCTATAGGGCAAGATTGTGAGTGGCTCTAAAGCCAACAGATTAGTATAAGTGTCCCGGGGAGCCAGAACGGGACTTACCCACGGCAGCGGCAGAGCCCAAGCCCGAGCGGGACATCCACTGCTTGTTTACGCCGGCGCGCCTGGAAGCCAGCGCCGGTGCCGGCAGTCGGAGGCCGGCAATAAAAGCGGCCGCCGAGGAAGGACGGCGGCGGGATCCGGGGAGAAGCCTCTCTGCTGCCAAGGCAGAGGATCCCAGGGGGAAGCGAGCAGGTAACCTTGCACCCACTGGGAGTGAGGACCCCAGAGGGGGACAGGCCCCAAGCCCCTCAAGAGGAGGGTCAAGGGACGCCAGGGGCAGGCAAGCTGCCGTCCGCCTGGCCCAAGGGTTGGAGAGCGACAGCCATAGCCAAATGGCGGACCTGCTCGAAGGGGAGATGGGGGACCCCGGCAGGGAGTTCCAGCCCACCCTAGCGGAGGGGAGAATATCAGCGGCAGCCAGCCCCATCACAACAAGCGGGGAGAGGCAGACAGGCCTGGAGGACGAGGGATCCAGCGATGAAGAGTTCTGGGACTGTGAACCCGCGACACGCGGGGCTTACAGGTCCGGGGTGGGGGCGTCGGCCCAGGAGGGCACCGACGAGGCGCAGTAGGGCATAGACCAGTGTCGGCCACCGGTGGCCAAAGACCAAGAGAAGGGTTGCCCGTAAGGGACCTAGGAAGGTCCGGGCTAAAGACTCAGTGTTAGCTTTCCAGATTCCTCGCATTAGAGGAGGAGCCCATCGAGGAGTATAGCTGGGGAGGTCCGGTCAGGGGCCCGTAGAGGAAACCCCGTCTTGGCCGGGACCCGGTCCTGTAACGCCCAGGGCACAAGGAGCCCGAGGATAAGGGTCGGCTGGGCCGGTGAGGCGACAGGCCTCGGGATAGGGAGCCGGGGCATTTGTTAGAAGAGGACACCCGAGGAGGCGTGAGGCCGGGGTGCAAGGGGTGGTGGAGCCCCGCAACATGACCGCTGGGGATCCCGGGCTGTGGAGTAACCAGGAACCGCCCTACTGAACCTAACAGCAAGTCATGGTGGGCGAGAACCAGGGCAGGAACTGGATGACTCAACATCTACTCCGGGTCAACGGCATCCCAGGGTGAGCAGAGGTGGTCCTCCACCCTCAGGCAGCTATTCACGGGGGACCCCCGCCCAGCCTGGCGGTTACAATAAGGCATAAAGGAATGGGCATGTCAAGTAACCAGTTAGAAGGACGGGACAGAAGGACCATCACTGTACCATGGCTGGACCCCGGACTCCCAGTATGAGCGAGGACTGGATCCTGACCAAGGGACCTTCCCAGTGACCCCTCAGACAGCATTGATCAGGGATGCCTAACTTCACTGGAATAACTTGGCGTGCACCTGGCATAGAGGGACTGCTAATAAGTTGCCAACCCCATGTGAGAACTCATTGTCATTCTGTCTACCTGTTGTTATCATTCACTATTAGCTCTTTATTACTATACTATCTGTTTGTTGCATTAACCTTTCTGTTAACTGTTGTATGCTAAGCTATAAGTAAATTTACCTTTACTTCACTCCTGACTTGCCTCCTCGATCCCGAACCCAGCAGCCTAACGGCTGATAAACTCACAGCGCCTACCTCGCCTGTGGCAGGGGGGACTCAAATGTCTCAGTGACAGCTGAGCTCCTAGGGAAAGGGATAATATAAATTTTAAACCAAACTTTTTATTCTCTCCTACTCAGGGTGGAAGAAGGGAAAGATATTATATATATATATATTGTCTTGTACTCCACCTGATTATAGTGCCATAAGCACAAAGTCTCTCACCCAGTCACCCCCCTTACCAGAAAGGGGCGCAAAAAAACAACATACCATCTGACGTCAACAGTGACGGGGGGAGAGAAAGGGTAAAACCTTTAAAAACCACGCCCAGCCCAAACCACAGCAGAAGCCATTTTTAGGACTCAATCAATCAGTCCTGTCTGCTGTGGTCCAGCCAACCGTGACATCGCTTCTCCACCACCGACTGTCCCAGCGTACCCCTTCCCTGTGCATCAACTCAATTTATGATCCACGAACGAGGAGAGAATTAGCAGTCTGCTTTGTAACCCAGATAGTTGAAACAGAAAGTGTTTAATCAAGCTGCTGTGCCTACGCATCTCAATCATCAGCATGTAAGTAAACAAAAATAAAAGCTTCTTTATTACAACTCGTAAAACTTGTGCCCTAGTCTGCAGTCAACAGACTCTGTGACCCATAGCTAGAGGAAATCTTACTCCCTCTCTTAAAGGCAAAGCGAACCTTCTCACAGTGCCTCAGGTTCTGAACCTGCAGCGCATGGTTATTATATATAGGTGGGGAATGAGAAGCCACCCTTTGGGTAGAATGTTTTGCTAACTGTGCTTAGCCACTTTAAAAACCTACCAACAAGCTACAGTTCATAATAACAGTCTAGTGCTTTTCAAAGGTTTCTATGTCTTGCTTAGAGTGGCAGGAGGTCTGTGTGATTTACTATATTCATGAAAGGCAACATGTGGGCACAATCTAGGAGATGAACTGCTTTTTACTCGAATCTGAGACTTCTTAATGGCTTCAATCTCTTCAGCACTTGCTTAAGTTGGTACATTGATTCCTAAAGAGTTTTCATTTTGTAGGGGTTTTTACTGAAAGGTAAAGCACCCCTACTAATCTTCACACCATGTTGCAAACAGACATAATTTTAAGGCTGGCAGAGTTAGGTAAAGATAATATTTCTTCCTCTCCTAATATGACTGTTTATTACAATATTTCTTTTTCCCTTCACAGGCTCTAAATAATATGCTATTCCTAACTCCAGCATTTAGGTAGATTTAAAATCTAAGGCGCTAAAATTCAGTAAAATATTTGGGCTTACATGGAGTTTAAGTGCAAGAGAAGCTTGAGAGAAAAACATTCCATTAAAGGATGATTTCCAGCGTAAGATAAAACATACAATGTTAAATGCCTTTTATTCCAGCTCTGTAACTAGACTGGATAAACTGTCATTATAAAATGTTAAGGGACAGATCACCTTAAGATCAGCTCTTTGGTGGTCAGTATGGGTCAGGGGTAGCGTAAATTTGGGCACTGACAGAAGTGACATTTGTTGTATGATCGGTCCCTTGAAAGCACTCTACAGGTATGCCCTGACAGAAGTGCATGGCTGCTGAACACTTTAAAAGTGTCTGATTGTGTGACAACTTAACCCTCATGTAATGTAGTTTCAGATGAAGGTGTTCCAAAGCATTAACACACCTGTCTGTCCCTGTACTTGATTGGGGCTGGGCTGATGCACCCCAGCCGTGCTCCTAGGGCTGTCAACACCAGAGCTGGGGTGCTACAGGCAGGCGGTTCCTCCTGGATTGGCTCCAAAGCGCATCTCAATCCCTCCCCGCCACCCCACACTGAAAATATGTTGGGTGGCAGGGGAGGGTTGTAGATCTAACTCATGGCACTTCCTATGAAGCACCATGAGCCAGAGCAGGACGTTGCATGTCTCTCAGCAAACTCTGGTTCTTCATTTGTGGTATGCTTAGTCACAAACTTGTGCTGATTAGTATCAACATGGGCTCAACTAGACCTCCTATGTCAGAGAAAGGAAAAAGCAGATATCCTGACATTACACAGAAACAGAAGTGCCCTTCAGATTGAGGGAAAATTCCAGAAAGCTAAACAGATTGAAGTTGCTTTGGTGGGGCAGAACATAAGACAGCAATTTTAGATAAGGGTCAAGCAGTTAGAACAAATCACAGCAGTAAAATTAAGGAGATGTTTGTAGGATGCAGGCCTTTTTGTAATTCTAAATAAACTCCATCACCATCTGAAAATTGAAACTGTGACAACACAGCAGTTTTGTCATTATCACACATAAATAATCCCTAATCCAAAACATTTTCTTTTACTGCCTACTAATTCCTAGCAACTGTCCATGTTCTTTTTCCCTTAGAGAAACCTTCCTACCATCACACCTGGCCATCTATGTCTGGCAGAGCTAAATTGCTTCAGCTCCGCCTATTTTGCAATGACCTGTGACTTTTTTGTGTAAGGTTTCTGGAAGGGAGAAATAAAAGCACATTTTACCAGGTTAGAAAAAAATAAAACAGAGTGCTGAGGATGAGATTTTGAAATGAATTATAAAAGGCTCAAGAGTTGTAACAATCAAGGAAATAAAAGAACAGGGCAATGAATTATTTAGTCCTCATTTCCAATAATTATACAAATATGGAGTTTCTTTTCCGTAAGAGCTTTCCACATTGGTCAACTTATTCAAATCATGGCAAAGTGTCATCCTAAGTTTCACATTCCCTAGTAGCTGTGTTTTTGGCTATAGCCATGATGGTCCAAGGACACAGACAAGCAAGGTTCTTTGAGTAGATGTGATATGAGTAGGTATCTGTTATTAGACCAACTGACTAGTTGGGAAAAGGTTTTCAGATATCACATCTACTCAAAGAACCTTGCCTGCCATATTCCCTGGTATACACACTTACTAAGATGACAGGTACAATAAGTACTGGTGCCATGCACTGGAGAGAGAGAAATATAAATTCCTTAAAACTGAGCTGTGCAGAAATTCTGTATTTATAAACCTGACTCAGGCCAGAAGCTATAAAAACTTTGTTGGCAAAGCAGAAGAGCCATTAGAAATTGTTGATCTAGAAAAGAGTGCGTGGAAATATTTTCCTGTAAAAATCTCCTTTATTTTACAAAACTATGTGAAACATCAGATTCCTTTGAAAAAAGTATGTATATATTATTTGTGTTATTGTAATAACTCATACAAGCCATATACTAACTAACAACAAGAATATCTCTTGCATTTTAAAATTCAGGTATGAAACACCATCAAAAGCTGCTTTAAAAAATAACTGTTCTGTCAAGTTGAGTCAGTCACTTTATTTCTGAAGCCTTTCATGCTGTTTAGCAGTTCTTTTCAAGGAATGTTTCCGGTCTGCTGTCATATGTTATATACCCAACATGCAGATTCTGTATTTCAGTTACAATGTTCAACTTCAACATAGCTTTACTAAGGTAAACCACCATGGCAAGGGCCCAGTGTAGGAACACATTAAATAAAGGGTTAAATTGTACAGTTGTGTACAATGAATACCCTTTCAGGGAATTCTGGGAAATTCATCTCTCTCTCTCACATCATTTTTCCAAATTTCATCATAAAAAAATACTTATCTACTGTACTTAAGTAAGGAAAAGATAATTTTCACTTATAATTTTTTTTTAATCTTTTTCAATAAAGGTCATTGTGAATAACAATACTTCTATAGCATATTGTTTCAAGTGTCACATGGCTCTAAAGAGGTGATTAGCGGGGATCCTAATTTTCTCTGTTTAAAAATGAGAAATTCTCTGATAAAAAACACAAATTCTTTGATTAAAAACTCCAAAATTCATGCTTTTTCATAATTAAAATGAAAGACCACTCTCTCATATATATATATGAGGTATGAGTTCAACACAATGTTTTATGATATATTTACAATTTTAAAGCAGATTGCTAGCGTAGCAGTGCTTCTATCATCATAACAACATAAATTCAAAATATCTATGAATTCTGGTGACTGATTTTGGGATTTTTATCATAGTAAACCAGAGCTCTCCATGCCCCCTTCGCTCACCAAGATGCAGGTCCAGCTGCAGCTGTCCCCACCACCGCTTTATGGCACTGAGCAGCCCTGGTATGATGGTACCCTGCCCATGCCATTGCCCCTCAATTCCCCAGCCACAGCCCCCCATGGCCTGCCAGTGCCCCTCACCCCTCACCCACGCCAGTGCCCTTTGCTCCCCATCCACAGCCCCCCAGCCCAGGGCATGAGACCCAGCATGACAGGGCAGAGCAGGGAAGCTTGTTGCCACCACTGGGAGCTCTGCACCACCATGGTGAGGCACCCACTGCCCACCTGGCAACAGCAAGGGGACACAACTCCATGCCACCAACCCCACTGCTGCCAGCCAGGCAGGAGGCACCTTCCCAGGGCTTGAAGCAGTGGCACTGAGCTACCCTGCCCCACTCTGCCCTGCCACGCCAGGTCCCACCCACTGGACCGCAGAGGCCCCAAGGGGAAGGCAGCAGAGCAGGAAGCCCCAAGCCTGCAGTGGGCAGCCTGCCCCTGTCTTGTGCACAGATCTGGAGGGTACATGCCCCCCATGTCCCCCAAGGGGTGTGCACAGCAGCAGGGAGCCAGCCTCCCTCCACCCACACCCCCTGGACAAGCCACCTGTGGCCTCATACCACTCCCCGCCTGGGCCTTGCAGCCATGCATTCAAGTCCTGGGCCCCAGTCCCCATGCAGTAGCCCCAGCCCCAGCCCCAACCCTAGCCATGTCCAACTCCCTCCCTGCCTCCCTATAGGAACCTCCATTCCCTCCCTGCTGCCAGATTTATCTGTGGGGAGCTGCTGTCCAGGCTGCCTGGAGGTCATGTGCATGTGAGTCCTGATTCAATAGGGAATCTAGTACAGAAGGTCAACGCTCTGGACTAACCTAATTCAAATAAATTCGAGTGCACATTGATCCAGGACTATGTTCCACCATTTTTAGTCCAGAAGTTTTATTTATAGTGTCCAAAATTTCTATATGGTTATGGGTTTGGTTTGAATTCTGATCAGTTTGTGTGGAAAGCTGTACCTAGCCTTAAGCTTTGTCTTGAGAAAAAGTTTTAGTCACTAGTCTTCCTGGGTACAAGGGAGGCTACCGGCCCTCAGCTGGTTGGCTGAGTAAAGCAGGCTGACAGGAGAAATTGCAGGAGGTCGTGGTAGGGAAGTCAGAAGCAGATTCTGTTTTCTAAGCTGTTGTGTTGAGTTAGACAGACGCGCATGCTTGGGTTTAAGGTGTAGGGTAAGAACAAGTCATAGTTCAGATATTTTCTGTTCCTTGCTTATTCTTTATCTCTCTCTCTCTCTCCCCCTCAGAATGTGGTTACTGATTTTTTTTATGCTTACAGTTATTCTGCAATAAATCTTTTAATTACCTTTTAAAACCCACTTACTGTCAGTGATGACTGATTTTAGAGCATTTGACCATACAGGCAGGCCTCTGGCACAGACGGAAGGATCTATCTTTTCTGATTCCTTGACTGGACAAGGGCATGATTCTTGTAGCTGGCAAAATCTCCTTTGCTAATAGCTGGCAAGACCCAGTGAAACATAAAGCTGAGGAGCCATAAGTCAAGGGAGGTGATCTTTGAAGCATCTCAGCGCATTCTTAGTGTCAAACAGCAGACAATGTTGAAGGGTATGCTAGAGGGCACACCTGAAGGTGTAAGCACCCTGGGAGCACCCCAGACTGCATCTGGAGCCAGAGCATTAATGTGAACAAAAGTTTTAAAAAATATATAGTGCTAGATACAGCAAAGATTCATATGCAGATCTAGACAAAACAATAATATGTATATGCATTTTCCTGTCTTAGAGTTGTTGCTGCGTTCTAGCATATTTTTGGCAGTTAGGTGAGAGCCCTTAGAGGAGTTCAAAATCTCATCTACTGGTTGGGTCTCTTCTCCAAATCATACTTTCTCCATATACACACCCCCACCTCTTCTCTCCTCACTTTAGATTGTTTCTACCTTTACTGGCTGGTTTTTAGCTAGCTAGAAATTCACTGCACAAGCTGGTCCTTGATCCTTTCCCCCATCCGAGCTTTTCTATCTCTGTACATTCTATAAGTTCCTCAAGTCTCTCAGGCTGCATACCAGTGTCCAGACAAACCAATTTAAGTTGCATGATTTTGTTTAAGTGGTCTAAACCTGAATCAGTAGAGCACTGTGAAAGTGTTCAGAGGAGGAGATACACAGGCAGCCTATAGTAGCAATGGCCCACAGATGGGGAGACCCTGAGCTGCTGGAGATTTCTAAGAGCAGCCAAGCTCACAGGGAAGTCTTGACTGACTGGCTACCAGTGGAAACACCCGCCACCCTTAGACACTTCCAGCCATAGTAACCTCTCCCTCCCTATTCCAAGGCTCCTGAGGAAGAAACCCTAAGCGTGGCCTCTCTCTTGTTAGTTGCAAGCACGTCAGTTTCTCTGTTCCCATCCCACCACAGATCCCTTCCCCTTGCTCACAAACCAAGGTATTCAGGAACAGCAGCATATCTTTCTTGTTGTTCTGTATGACTTAAAGGGGGCTGTGGGACATTGCACATGCCTGTCCACAGATGACCTAGGTGATAACTGCACTGGAACAGGACTTCTATCTAGGATCCAGGTGTCTATTCTTTGGCATGGGACCACTCCCTATATCAACCTGCAAGCTTCTGCTGGATAGGCTTCTCCAACTCCATGGGGGCTGTCAGCAGCAACCATATCCCTATCCACTGAAAGGGCTTCTTCTCCATCATACAGGACATTTTTGACCACCAAGACCACTTCACCCACATCCTTGCTGGCTGGACAGGAAGTGCCCATGATTCTGGGGTCTTCTGCAAATCCACCCTGGGGTTTTGGGTCTGACTGAGTCTTGGGATTTGTGATTTCTATGATCTTTGAGTCTACGCTGGAGCCTTGAGGGTCTTTTGGGATGTGTTTTTGGGTTTGTGTGCAAATCTTGGGATACTTTGGGATAGGGTTTTGGGGTCTGTAACAGGCTCAGGGAATCTGACCTCCCCAGCATCTGATGCCCCTTTATGATCAGACTCTCCTGTCCATGCTCTCCTGGCCTCCTTCAGCTCCCATCTTTCACCTGCCACAACTTTATCTTAATATATTAAAGGGGAGGCTGCCTCCAGAGTCTGGAATAGCCTCTTTATTTTTTCTGTAGCCCTAAGAGCTACTCCCCACTACCTCAATCCTTGGGGCTACTCTGCCCAAACTCTATGAGTTGTACTTCGCCTTCAAAAAAGTACTAGTCATGCCTTAGGGCCCATAATCATGGACTTCAGCCACACCCACAGTCACACCCCTTGCAGATAACTCTCAGCTGGCATTTGGAAGGTACCTCTGGGCCTCAAATGGACACTGGGCCTCTCAGGCCCCCAAACCCTTGTCTGAGATTCAATCCTTTATCTCTAGGCGAGCCCCCTCCACCTAGGTCCACTGCCTCCAACCCTGGATTCCTGGGCCTCACACCCAGGCATCTGTGACCAAAGTTGGTCTCAAAACACAGAGCCCTGACAGCACCATGCCCTCTGGCCTCCAGACCTCCCCTGTACCACCATCAAATCCTCTAGTGTTAACGTTAATACATAAAAGATAACTAAAACACAAAAAGTTAATTATCTAGATACAACTCATCCAAAATCCCCTCAGAATCATAACAGTTTTTTCAGTCATAAGGAGCCAACATGAATTCCCCAGCCCCAGGGGTATCTCCTTTTCCCTGGCATCCAACTCTCTCCAACTTCTTCCTATGCAGCCTGCAGGCATGGGCTGCCATCTCCAGCCAAGAAACTGGGCTTATATGCAGCTGAGCCCTGCCCCTTCCAATCACCTGATCCCTGCCTTTGAAGATATGCCCAGGGGTTCCTGTTCAACCCAACAAACTGTTTAGATTTCCCTACCCAAAAGCCCTCTTCAGCTTTTTACCAGTCCCAGGCCTCAAGGTTTGGGTTCCTGCTGGTGCAGGCTGCTGTGGTGTCCACAAAATTCCTCTGTGTCCTCGGTGGTAACTAGGTTACCCAGTAGGGGTGTGTCCTCGGTGTCCTCTGTGTCCACAAAATTCTCGTTCCCCTGTGGACTCTACTCTTCCCTCCTGTTCCCTCTCACCATGTAGTCAACAGAGAGTTGGGGTTCCCTGTTACAGGGTCTTGTGTGTGTCTAGAGGACAGTCTTATGCACAGGACATCTACCTCAGCCCCCTTCATCTTCCTGCAGCCTGACTGGAAAGCAGGGCTGAGGGAAGACCTGGACTTCCTTGGCCCCTGACAGTCAGGGTTTGGGATTTTCTCCATGCTCAGCTGGGACAATGGAGTGTAGTCTGAGTACCAAAATGTCATACTGAAGGAGGTGGAAGCAATGCACAATGGGTGGTGATGGCCAACAGGGGTACTTGTAATCAATAGGGGAACTGCAAAAGCATACATTAAACAAGTATATTCTCTATCAGACTAGGCTTCAATGTAATCCAACAAGGTTTAATTTCCACTGCATGCTCCATTTTTAGACATTCTAAGGATTGTGAACACTTGAACACCTAGCTTTTGTACCATGTACCAGATTAAATGTGTTTCTCTCTATATAAATGCAATGCTTTTATACATTCTCAAGCTCTATAGTGTTTAAGGGCCTGCATCATTTTTGTTCTTCTTTTAGAGAAATTCTACTTCTCCCTTCTTGCAAACTTCACTGGACCAGTTTCTGTAGACTTCAGCCATTTTGTTGTTCAAAGCCTTCCCCTCAAGATTTAACAACCTTCTAGTATTCCTAGAGATTAACAATACAGCTCTGACAACAAATAACTGATTCAATATCCAGTGAAATATTCAGTGATACACCAATTTCATAACCTCAACCAGAACTGTAGCAAGTTGTATCAAGAGAAGTTTAAGTTAGATATTAGAAAAAATTCCACTAAGAGGGTAGTAAAACATTGGAATAGGTTACCTAGTAGGGGGTGTGTGAAACAGGCTGTATTCAGTTTGGATTTGGGTTTAGCCTGAATCAGTGACAGGTAGAATCACCCATCCCTACTCTTCCCTAACATGAAACACAGAGTACTTGTCATGGGAGACTCCCTACTGAGGGGGCAATCTGCCACCCTGACCCCTTAGCCCAGGAGGGC
>NW_017728886.1:130631876-130642577 GCF_001723895.1 Crocodylus porosus | reverse complement strand
AAACAGGAGGAAGTGGTCCTCCTGCTAAGCAAGAAATACTATGATCTCATAGGAATAATAGAGACCTTGTGGGACTCCACCTATGACTGGGCCATAGGTATAGATGGCTATACCCTGTACAGAAGAGAGCATGCAGATAAAAGGGGTAGGGGTGTAGCTTTCTATGTCAAGGAAAGATACATGTCCCTGCAAATTGACATTGGCACCAAGGGAGGATGACTGGAATCCCTCTGGGTTAAAATACATGGGGAACGTGGCACAGGTGACACCATGATAGGAGTCTACTACAGACCTCCTAACCAGAAACAAGAATTGAACCAGGAGTTCGCCAGGGAACTGTCTGAGGCTGCACACTCTCAGTGCATGATTGTAATGAGAGACCATCCAGACATCTCATGGTAAGAGCACTCAGCCAAATCTGATCAGTGTGTGGACCAGTTCTATCTGACTAAATAATTCTATGGGCCAACAATAAGTAAAGCATTGCTGGACCTGGTTCTGGCCAAAGGGGATGATCTAGTCAGTGACCTAAGAATTGATGGAAAGCTGGGTGATAGTGACCACAAGCTGATCACCTTCACTACCCATCACAAAGCTGGCAAGTCAGTCAGCAATGTGTTAGGGGCCCAGGTGCTCTTTTCCTCACTCCTCCCACTTGTCGGTCATGAGCTGAATCGCTGTCCTGATTCGATTCGGCCAAATGCGAATTTGAAGATTCAGTGTCAGTTTGGAGATTCAGTGATTTGGCCATAGACACAGCTTTAAATATTTATTCTACATACCATGAGGTACCAGGTGCAGCTCATGAACACTGTGATGGTGGGGCAGATGTCCTACAGGAGTGTGAGGGGAGGAGGGAGGCCCATGTGTTCGGCAGGGAACCCAAAAGTGGACCAGAAGCACTTCCAGTTCACTTCTGGGTCCACCACTGAGCATGCTGCCCCCCCATGCCCCTCTGGCTCACTGACTGACTGTGGGGGGATCCTGGGTGCCCCCCCAGACCCAGGAGGTACCAACTGCTGAGCCAGGGGGCTGCTCCCCCTACATCCTCCCCAGCAGACTTGGAAGTGGACCAGAAGTGCTTCTGGACCACTTCTGGGTCTGCTGCTGACTGTCCTGGGGAAACCCCTTCCCTCCCCCCACCCCCATGCTTAATCCGCCCCAGCATCTCAGCATTCACAAGCCACCTGGTACCTTGAGGTATGTATAAAAAACATTTAAAGCTGTGTCCGCGTCTGAATCATTGAATCTCTCCAAATCAATTGAGAGAGTTCTGTTTCAATTTGGAGAGATTAAAGGGTTTCCTGATTTGATTCAGATTCAGAGATTTGACCACCGAATTGAGCCAAATCAAATCAGTGACTGAAGCTTCACACAGCTCTATTACCCAGAGAGGTTGTGGAATCTCTACCCTTGAGATTTTTAAAACCCAACTAGACAAAGCCTTGACTAGTATGAAATACTTGAAGATGATCCTGGTTTGAGCAGGTGGTTGGTCTAGATGACTTCCTAAGGTTCCTTCCAACCCTCATTTTCTATGATTCTGTGTACAAAAATATATTCTCCAAATTGTCACAATGAGTTTTAGTAATTTTGTAGCAAAACCCCCAGTTGTTCTTTTTTTATTTATTTAAAGATACATTCCCTCCCCTTCCCCAATCATTTATGACTTTTTCTCTCCCTCTCTATTCCCTATAAATAAGTATAAGTGAGCTAAGACATAGGAAAAGATTCAGAATTTTATTTTGGTAGCAAGCTGTATTTGTTTGGTGGCTTTTTTCTCCTCCTTTTCAAATAAGTGCCCCGTTATGGGTATCCACTGTTTTATCTTGTATAATTATTATGTTTATATTGATTGTTCTATATTATTATTTTACTGACACTATATGATTTAGGCCTACATATGTAAGTTAGCATAAGTCATGTCAAGTTTCCATTTTGTTTGTCAAGTCTCCATCTTGTGTCCCCTGCCCAGGCATACCCTATTGTAACTGTATGACTCATATGTAACTTGGTTTGTGAATGAATGGGTGGAGATGAATGAGGGTGCTTGAGATACAATGGCAGTAGGTCTAAAAATAGCTCCTTCTGAATGACCGAACCATCAAGTTCATGACCCAACCATCACCCTGCATTGACCCTCCCTGGCTGAAGATTTGAAAGCCAAAAACTGCTGCAGATCCCACCCAAGCCACCATTACAGACACCTGAAACTGCATGTCCTGAACTGGAATGCACGTGCTCAATGCATCAGGGGCTGGCCCTTGCCTGGGCAGGCCCCCTGACACTGGGGTCACAGAAGGTCTGCCCCTGTAAAAGTGAAGACAGACCCAGTGGGGATGCCATCTTCACCTGAACCAGACCTGCTTCACATCACACTGCCTATCAACCTAGAGGCCCTGCCGGTGACCCCCATCTCTGGACAACACCTGCCAGACAAATATCCCAACAAGCCATCAAGGACCCCCTTCCAGCCTGGATAGGTAGCTATCCTCCCAACTCTCTCTTAAACCAAGGACTTGGGCTGTTTCTCTTCCCTGCCTGGACTCCAACCCTTCTACTGAGCCTCTTTCTCCTGCTACCATTGTGTGTGTGTGTGTGTTTGTGTGTGTGTGTACCAATAACTTCAAGGGGCTGTGTAGTGTGTTGTCTGTTTATTAAACCTGTTATTTTGAAACCCTGATGTGGGTTTTCATCTATTTCCTGACTGCTTCCCCCTTGCCACCACTTATCTGCCCCCTGATCTCCCAGCTGTCTGCCTCAGTTTCCAGCCCCTATCTCTCAGCTGTCCACCTCAGTTTCCAGCCCTAAGCTCCCAGCTGTCTGCCTCTCTCTCTTTCCTGGCTCTTATCTCCTTGCCACTAGGCTTTTCGCCTTGCACCAGTGACCTCGAGTAACCCTGGAGCCACTTGACCTTAAGTAACCCCAGCTCTCCTCCAGTCTACCGGTTCTAATCCTGTCCCCAGCAACTTTCGCTCCTGGCACTTTCACTGTCTCATTTTAACCCCCATCCTTCTCCCTCTTTCCCCTCCTTCTGGAGATCTTTGACCCTTTATTCCCCCTCCCATAGTCACCAAGCACCCTAGGAATCCCAAGTACCCTAAGCACACACATACATCCCAGACCACCCAAGTTAGGAACTCACCTGCATGTGTGTGTAGGTGGGTGGTTTCTGTGTAAACTGGTGAATATACATATATGTCATTGTGTGTGATATACAAATTAGTGATCCGTGTATGTGTATTGGGTGTATGGGTATCAACAACTGATTTTTGTCTAACTTTTGGTGTGTATAGTGTATAGGTTCTTGAATTGGTGATAGGTGTGTGTGCATCTAGGCTGGTAATTTTGGATGTGTGTGTGCACCTGAGTTGATAGTGTGTGGGTGTATGCACCTAGTGTGTGTGTATGCGCCTATTTTTGAGTGTGTGCATGTAAAATTGTACACCCCACCCTCCTATCTAACAGCGCAATATTGAGAACCTGAGCATTGGCCTGACCCCACAGGGCAACAATTTGGGGGATAAGATGCACCTGGTGCAAAATTTATAGAAAGGCTACCTGTGTAGAGCAATTTGCATGTTCATAGCTGCAGAGCATACTTGTACCACCTGATTTTCCCAAAGCATTAATACCTACATCTTTGAGCTTGATAGTGTACAAAATCCTCACTCTGACTCACAGGAATTCAGGTATGTGTTCTCTCAGTGGAAAAATAGTCCATAGTGGAGGTACCACTCAACCAAAAAGTTAAAAAACAATTTGGGACACAGTCATAACTTTTAAAGTCACTATATATACATAGCCTGAAAATGCCTAAATATTGGAACAATTATGAATAAGCATTTCCTCAAACAATATCTTAAAAGGTATCATCATAACTCAGCCTGTTAAAAGTGCATACTTTATATATATTTTTAAAATCTGGATAACAAATGAGCTGAATATTTTCCAGTTGTATGTAAACAGTTAACCTTGCTAAACCAACTGAAGTTACAAATATCCTGCAATAATTATAAATATCTGCTGAGTATAATAAATTTCTGAAGAAACATTCTTTAACCTTAAACATTTTCTCAAACCCAACTGGAGGCAGGATATGCTTACATTTGGAATAGATTTGCTACCTCTGGGAGATGTATTAAAGCTAGAATAGACCATAAAACCACTTTAAAGCAGAGTTTAGCAATTAGTAGGTGCACAGCAAATCATCAGAAAGACTTTGCTTTTTCATAATGAAAGTTTTGCTATAGTTTTTGCCACATAACCTCTTAATCAGTAATACAAATCAATATTTATTGCCCTCGTTCTTATCAAAAGCATATGTTAAAAGAAGGTGAATGATGAGTTAAAAGATAGCTTTCATAGTAAAGATGTGGTTAAATTGTGATTAACATAGCATCTGTTAATCTACTCAGTCATACATCCAAGATTTTATTGTCCTAGAAAAAGTATAGGTCAACATTGAACATTGTGGACAGTGCCCTCCTACACTTCGCTACTAGAGAAGAAGTCATAAAAAGACTCAGCTACACCCTAGAGATTTTTGACAAAAGAGCTTGTTGGTGTCACTGGGCATAACCCTAGGTAACTCAGAGGGATGGAAGACCATGAGTGTCGATGAAGCCCCTCTGCTCTGGGCCCAGGCGAGCCAGGGCCCCCCCTTGCCCAACCTTTGTAACCCTTTCTTTGGCTCCTGTAATCTCCTGTCCTTCTGGAAAACAGGCAAGCTGAAACTGTTATCTGTGGAATGCAAGGGCACTGCTCGGAGAGAGAAGGGAGGAGGGAAAGGGGAGGAAGAGGGGGGCCAACTACTGGAAAATCACTGCAGAAAATTGACCAGGGTATAAAAATACTATTGCAGGGCTAGGTGTGCAGGATTTGAGACAATACAGTCTCCCTGCACCTTTTACTTGAGCTCAAATAAACTCTGTCTACTTCTCCCCCCAGTGTGTTTATTTGGCGTGACGCACACCGGGCAATGAACCCAATTGTTGCCTCCCTCGGGCACCTTGTGCCGGCAACAAGCTTAATACTGATCTATAATTATGATGACCATATGGATCAATGTGAGAGCTGGGACATTGCCCCTCCCCGCTTCAGGCAAAGGCAGGAATGGGGTGGTGCAGTGCAGCTCTGGTATTTCTATTTAGGCAGCTAAGGGCATCAATGGCCCATTAATCACCCATTGTTCTTTACTTTACAGGTGTTAACAATCATCTTCCATTTTTAATGGTCATTCCACTAATCAAGCTAGCCTATTTTAGGGTAATTTTGCTGTCTGCTAGTGCTTCCTATTTCACAGCTCATGCCTTATGCCTCCCCAACCTGCACCTGGGACACTCATTTTAACTTTCACTGGCTGGCTAGCTGGGACTGCCCCAGCCTAACTGAGAAGCATGATCACCCTATCTATAATACATGGGTGCATATTCCTTGCAAGAAATTACTGTGCATGTGTGAAAGCAAAAACAGATACATCTAGTCCTTTTAGCATTCAAGAAAATTAGTTAATATTAAGAGTCAAAATGTTCAGTGTTTACTCAGTTTATGATCTTGCAAGGCATGGAGTGCTTCTTCAGAGACAGCAATTGCTCTCCACTCCATCTGGGACTGCGAGGGGGACATTATACTAACAAGGTGAGAATAATGCTTGTTATAGCCCTCATTGGAAAAAGAAATGACCAAATACTAAAGGACCCAATCTGCTGCACATACTTATGGGAAAGTTAGGGTTGAGTAAAGACTGCTGGCCGAGGCTCATGGCAATGCAGTGTTTTTTCATGTAAACTGGTTAGAAGATGCTAAGCAGCATTAGCAAATAGCAAGAGCATTTGTTCTCATGATGAATGAGGATCAAATGTATGGAGCAGCATTGCAAAGTGGTGCTCTTAGACTACAGCACATATTTAAATGGCTTGTTTTCACAAATTGAGAATATTTCAACTCCTGGGAACAGCTTTTGGATCTACCATACTAAAATACTTTACAAGATCCAAGATATATAGAAGGTTTAGCAAAAGTTTGGGCATTTCATATTTTTATAACAAAACATTTGACATTACATAACAATTTTCCATAATCTAGGACAGGTACTTTTTAGGTCTATTAATGGCCTCTCTTAATTTATGAACACTACGGATATTTTATTTCTGCCACAATTTTAGTATTAGGACTTTATTTAAAATGTTCTTAAACATTTTTATTGTGACATAAAATTGAGTTGACATCAATTATTTTTGATGGATGGAGACTGGGTTGTGCAACATATTTGTAGGTCAGAACAAGTTTTCTTCAGCACAGAGACTGAATCAGCAGTTAGCAATTTAAATTATCCAGCAGTTTAAATCTTTTACACATGCTCTGGACATGCGGGTTTGAGAGCCGCTCTAAATAAAACACCACGTGTCTTGTGTATCAGGATCCCTACACTTCAAAATGGTGGCGGAAGCACTTGAATTAAAGCTTGCTTGATAAGCTTTAGTTCAAGCACCCCCACCACCATTTTCAAAAGTGCGGGTGCTGATGCATGAGACGCAGGAAGCTGTTGGAGCACTGTAATTGTCACGCTCCAGAAGACTCGATTAATTGAGTCAGCTTTGAGACACTGGTATTCCAGTGCATTGGGGCAGCCTCCACCCTCACGTATAGATGCCCCTGGATCCTTAATTGTCAGGTTTGTTTGAAGTTTCTTTTTTCATATATCTGTTTGTTTGTTTGTTTGTTATAGAAGCAAAGTGAAAACAATTCACAATGCCTTTTTTGGCATGTGTGTGTAGAATTACTGAAACAGTCCAGGATAAGGATTGGTACCCTACTGCCCACAGGCTGGATATGACCCAGAAACAGCTGGGATCTGGCCCACAAGAGCCTGATTTGATGTGGGGGTAGGGGGAAGGAGGTACATACTGATGTAAAGAGGTTCTGTTGCAAGGAACTCAGAAAGACACAACATTTCAAAATGTTTTTGACATGATGGCTTTGTATTCAAAATCCCTAGATTTATCTTTTGAAGAATATGTAGGTGTTTGAGTATGTAAGAGTGCTTATGTTGTGCAGCACCTTTAAAAGGATCTCATTCCCTTTGGCTGAGAAGCACTGCAGTAGAACAGTACTGATATAACTGAAGAAAAGATATTAGCTCAATATATTTTCCATAGGTTGTGTAAGAGAAGCTCTAGAATTCTTGCCCGTTACCCTCCAGGTGTATTGTTGTCTACACTGTTTGGGTTTTTCTTTTTTTTTTTTCTGGGGGGAGGGAGGGGGGGCTTTTTTTTCCCCCTGGCCTTCTTCCTTCAGCCTTTAATGTTTCAACTTTATCTTAAGATAAAACTACTGACAGTTAAGAAACCAGCTCTTCTGTCTCTGTGTCCATTTTTCCCCTTGCTGTGACTATTACCTTTTCAAAAAAGAAAGATGGGGTGGATTTATGCAGAATCAATTTTGCCTGATTCAGATCAAGAACAAACAATTATTTAATCTCATAATACTATGATTTTGATTTCCAGCTATGCAGCCCAAGGAAAATAATTTGTGCATGCTCTTTCATGCAGGCCAGATTTACCTTTGGCTTTTTACTGTAAGGTCCTGAGCTATGATATAGCATAAACTGAGAAATACAGAGGCAAAAAATAGGAATGCTCCATTGCAGTATTTGTGTGTTAATGGATAAAACCTCTGCATAATGAGCTTTTACTCTCATCATTCTTCATCTGCATTTTAGCTGTATCATGTCACTGCAGATACCTCAGTGAGAACAGCCAATGTAATTTTCAAAGTATATTAGTATTTCAGATGTTTAATACATACATAAATAACAAGCTTTTTTCCCCTCCTAAGTACACATTAGCTCTTCTTTGTTGCACAGCTGGTAAATAATGGGATCTTGCAAAACAGCTATTTAAATGTAAAATCAACAAGCTAATAATAGCAATAGAAAACCCAGAGTCCCCCATCTTAGAAAAATCAACCATCTTCTAGGAAGAAATGTACCCCAAGTGCTTTAAGAACTTGTTTCTCTATTAAAATTAATTCAATCACTGTAGATTGTGAATAGAAACAACTTATTCTTGGACATGGATCACCAAACTACAAACTGTGGGGTGGACATAGTCCACAAAAAACCTTGACTTAAAAGGTCTGATTTGGTGGCAGGGGTGCTGATTTAAAGGGGTTCTGTTGCAAAGAATTCAGAAATCCCACAACACATCAGAATGGTTTTGACACCAGTTGAAACCTCTGGATTAACCTTTCTTGTTAATCATGTGTAGGTGCTTGCATACCTGAGCATTAATGCTGCATGGAACCCTTAAAAGCATCTTGCAAGTTCTAACATTTATATTTGAATTGGATTCATGTTTTCTACAACTGTTAGTTCCTATTTAGTGCTATATTTTGTACCATCCTCCAGGGAAAGACCAGGCTTAGTTCTAGTGAATGAACAGGAGGCCCTTTATGGAACTATTGGACACTAGGGGTGTGTGAAGTAGGCCCTATTTGATTCAGATTTGGTCCAAATCATGGACAGTGATTTGATTCATTGATTCGGATCAATGTCCCCAATTTGATTCACCTGAATCCAAAATTGAAGATTCAATGCCGAGTCGGAGAATCAGCGATTTGGACATAGACCCAGCTTTAAATGTTTCTTCTACATACCTCAGGGTACTCATGCGGCTTGTGAATGCTGCGATGCTGAGGCAGATGGAGTGTCTCATAGGAGTGCAGGTGAGTCCTCCAGATACTCGTCAGTGAACCCAGAAGTGGACCCAGGTCCACTGGGGAGCATGCTAGGGGGCCCCCCCGTGTCCCCTCGGCTTGGCAATTGACTGCAGGAGGAACCCAGGTGCTCCCCCGACCTATGAGGCACCAGTTGTAGTGCCAGAGAGGTGCACGGGGGCCCCCCGTGTGCTCCCTGGCAGACCCGAAAGTGCTTCTGGTCTACTTCCGGGTATGCTGCTGAGCACCGTGGGGAGCCCCCTGCACTTCTGTGGCACACTCTATATCACAGCATCACAGCATTCACGAGCCACCTGCTACCTAGAGGTATGTAGAAAATACATTTAAAGGTGCATCTATGTCTGAATCTCTCCAAACTGATTCAGAGGGTCCTGATGTGATTTGGAGAGATTAAAGGATCTTCCAATTCAATTCAGGTTTGGAGATTTGGCCACCGAATCAGGCCAAATTGAGTCAGGGACTGAAGCTTCGCACAGCCCTACTGGACACACAGGAAGAATTTTCTATTATCCTTGATGCTATGGGTCTCAGTTGATTCAGGTCATCCTGTGCTGTTTAAACCCCTGACACAAATTACACTTAGGATGTGAATAACCAGTTAATCATGTCTTAAGCAATTACCAGAGCATATGTTAATGCAACTAATAAATAAATCAAGAAAATATACAACAAAGTTAGTACACAAAAAACTGTGACAACTTTATAGCTAGTTCCTATCACACTATTAATTGAAGGTGTGGCCAGGGTTCCCAGGTTCCAGAGTGCATTGCAACCCTCAATTCCCACATGCTTCAGAGGCTAAGAGCACCACCAATCTGCTGATTGCCACACCCAGCCTTGCAGGCCCATCAGAGTCAAAGGCTAGGATGGGCCCCCAAGGCTGGAACCCATGATCAGTTGTCACTCCCAGGCACAGGGATGCATTGTCACTCTTGGCTGGGAGCAATGGCAGATCAGGGCTCCCAGGCTTCAGGGCATAGCTGGAGTCAAAGGCTTCACTGTGCCCCTGCAGCTGGGAGCTCTGATCAGCTGAAAGCTCCAACCTTTGGAGGCTCATGGTGCATCCCCATCAACTGATCCAAGCTCCCAGCAATGGGAGCTTGCTACTTATCAGTACAGGGGGAGTCCAGGATCTGATCCTGGGCCAGCAGTATGGCTTCATGAGATCTCATATTCAGCCCCACAATCATGCTTCCTGCCATGCACATATGGCATGGCAGGAAGCACGATTGTGGAGATCATACATCAGATCCTACTACACCTTAAATGGCACATCTTCCAGGGATCACTAAGCAGGGATTCTTTAACTTTGTCTACTTGGAGTCATATTCCAACCACACCAAACACTTGTTGCCCTGAGGGGTCAGGCCAATGCTCAGGATCTCAATATTGCACTGTTAGACAGGGGGGTGTGGTGTACACATACAAATCAATTAAGCACACACTCACTAGGTGCATACACCCCTATTAGGCATACACACTCACACTACCAGCTCAGGCACATACACTATACACCTCAAAAGTTAGACACAGATCACTAATTCATATATCGTGCACACAATGCCATATATACACATACACACACACACATATACATATACACATACACACACACACACACTCTCACACCAGCAACTCAGATAAACACTCGTTCAAAATAACTAGTCTGGGTTCACACACACTAAACGCACCAAATTCAGACAGAATCAGTTACCAGTTACCAACACCTGCACATTCAATACACATATGTGGATTACTAATTCATATACCCCACACACACACACACACACACACAGAGTATCTATATCTATCTATATTGTGTGTGTATTCACTAATTTACACACATACCACCTTCCTACACATACACACAAGTGAGTTCCTAAGTTGGGTATTGTGATATGTATATATGTATGTGCTTGGTGTACTTGGGATACCTGGAGAAAGGTTAAGGTAAGAAAGTAG
>NW_017728886.1:130626673-130629814 GCF_001723895.1 Crocodylus porosus | reverse complement strand
AATGGAAAGTGAATAAACCTCTATTTCTGCAGCATATTTAAGACAATGCTTGGTGGGAATGGGAGGAGAAACACTGTCAATATAAGAATCACATTAAGGAAAGAATAGAAACCTTTTCAGAAACAGGAGTAGAGGATCTTAAAAATTACAAAAATAAGCAGGAAGAATGAAGAGTTCATATGGCAGCTAAAATTACTTAAATCTCTAGCTTTAAACTTACCAGTTTTCTAGTAAGCAGTATCATTTAACTTCTCTAGCTTGTCTTTGCTTCAAAAATAATATTTGGTGCTTGTAGCCCTTTATACTTCAAAATGCTTCCATAATTGCTTAAGTTAAAGTGCTAGATGGAAAAACTGGCTTGCTCAAACCCCTGCAAAGAGACAGGGTTCTTGACTCCCCATCCTGTGTTCAGCACAACAGAATATCCCTCTTACAACCATTAATGCTTAGAAAGCAGAATAATTACTACACATTTTAGGAATTAAATCTGGGCTTTCATACCTATGAAATATTACTGAACATTTAGCAGTTATTGAAAACTTGTATTTTGTGGGGGAGGGGACTGCTTTAAAAAAAGCCTTTCCCCTTGCACATTCACCTGCACCTCTCATCTGAGCAGGAAACAACTTTGCAGGGGTAACAGGATGGTAATTGCCATGGCAACAAGCTGTTTTGGCATCACTTCTGAATCAAGCAACAGGAAAAGGTTAGTAGTTAGGATCAAGGCCATTATTCAAAGTATAATAAACAGGCATATAGCAAATTAAATGGTTTCCTTATAACACATTACAAGTATGAAAGTCCCCCTTTAATCAATACAATGAAGTGACATAAAATCATTGCAAAGTAACAATTTATTCCCAAGCTTGTATATTGCTAGGATCAAAGTCATTTTTTAAAATCCTTTTTAGCCAGTAATGCTCAACCTTAAGCCCATGGAGCTGTGTCATCTAGTCTGCAGTGCTCCCCACAGGTCCAGAAATTTGGCAGCAGAGAAGCAGTGGCACACTTCCCCACCACCAGATTTCTGCCACACTTCCCCCACCAGCAAATTTCCTGCTATGTGGCCAGATATCAGGGCCCTATGCACCAGGCCTGATCCAGCATACAAGGGGCCAGGCAACAGGTATAATCTGAAATGTGTGGACTGAGGCCAGGGCTGGGGCAGCAGGTCCAATCTGGTGTACATGACCAGAGTCAGGAGCAGGGCAGTGGGCCTAATCCAGTGTGCACAGGGCTGGAGCTAGGGCTGGGATGGCTAACCTGATCTGGCAGGCAAGGGGTGAGGCCAGAACAGCAGATCCAAACTAGCACACATGGAGCTGGGGCTTGATCTCAGATACAGGCCTGAGGCCCTGAACCTGATCACATCTACATGCTGATGCCACACTGTATCAACCCCATGGAGCCATCCTATGCACTAGATCCAGCCAACAGACTGGCCCAACACCACTCATTCAGCCCACAACCCAAAAAATTTGGGCACGACTGTTCTTAATTATTACTACTATGCAGAAAGTCAACCTGTCCTTTCTCCATTTCCCCTGTACCGGCAGTCACCCATATTCTTCACAGCTTGTACCATTAAAGACAATAAAGCTAAAAAAATAATTATTCCCCCACACCTATACCCTTAAGTGCTCCCACTACATAAATGGAATCGCCTGAAAAACTGTACAGTTTTACATCATCAAAACATTGCACAAAATGTAATGTAGCAGTGTTGGCTATAATCTGTAGGATCTTTCTGAAGTTTTCCTAACAAAGACATAGCACAGCACCACGATGTAGGCAAATACCCTGAATCTGGGTTTGCTTAGGGGGGTTGTGTGTTAAATAAACTAAGGTTAGAGACAGCAGCACTCTCTAACAGAACGCTTCTTTCTGCACAAGTAAAAATAAAAAGGTGACATTTTTGGTGAGGAGAGGACTAGATTCGATTTTAGACAAAAAGATTGATTCACATTCTATGTAAGGACCTCAAAAATCCAGAACACAGGAGGGAAAAAGGTAAGATCAGGGAGCAAGAGAAGCACATTGGGCTGGCTGGAGTGAAATGTTTTTTCCTTAATATTTACCATTAAGTGACATTAAGGTGATTATTCTGAATTCAAAACAAGAGCTGGAATGACATTTCTGATGCCCATTATTTAAAGAGGCCCTCCAAAAAGAAATTTTGTCCGTGAGATCATAGCAGTGAACACTGTTTTAAAAAACGTTCCAGTGAAATGAAATGAACAATATAATGATGTTGGGAATGTTAATGAAGGAAACATTAAGACATTTCCATTAAATTACTCAATAGTAATCGTTAGTCTATTTTCAGTTTAGTAAGTTAACAAATATATTAGCAATTACTAAACTGGTAAGGTAATAGCAATAAATGAGACAATATACCACACTGACAAGGAAAGAAACATATTGTATGGTTCAATGGAAACAGTCAAACAAACTGCTTTAATAATCTTTAAATGCACGCATACACACACACACACACACACACACACACACACACACCCCCCAGTCCCAACTGCAGAGCATCTCACATTTTATAATCTCCCATCTCTCCATTGCTAACAACAACATGGAATTTGCCATTCTAGATAAGGCAAATAGATGCTCACATTTGGTCCCTTTGTTTCTTTCTAATGCTGGCTGCTGCCCAACACAAAGAGTTGTTCTCCTTTGAGCATTGGGGATTGGACTAGATGACCTCCTGAGGTCCCTTCAATCCCTCTTCCTTTCTATGATTTATATATGAGCTTTTTCCCCCTGCAGCACACTTGCTACTGTTTCATTGTTTTTAATAGGGAGAATGATTAATCTCCATTTTCAAGATCAGACTTAGAACAATATTTTCAAATTTCTTCATAGAATACATTTCCTTTGTTTGAACTGGCTTCTAATCATAGAAAATTAGGGTTGGACGAGACCTCAGGAGGTCATCTGGTCCCACCCTCTGCTCAAAGCAGGACTATCCCCAGCTATATCATCCCAGCCAAGACTTTGTTCAGCAAGTCCTTAGAAACCTGCAGGGATGGAGATTCCACAACATCTCTGGGTAGTCTGTTCCAATGCTTTACTACCTTCTTGTGAGAAAGTTTTTCCTAATATCTAACTTAAACTTCCCTTGCTGCAACT